>NW_026652282.1:64856705-64878116 GCF_009828535.3 Hylobates moloch
ATATTATAGCAGCACAGTTTGAAATCTTTTCAGCTTTGGAATCTTGGAATCTTTGGGGATAATATTTTCATTGTTGTTATGAGTTGAGCTTTCCCCTCCCACTCTGTGCTACAGTCATACAAAATTGCTTATAGTTGCCCACTCACACCAGGCTGTTTCACACCTCTGTGCAAAGAAGTAAGAATTCATATTACAAACTGAGGAACAATAAAAACTCATTTTCTATGGAGGAAATTATTTCTTTCCTTTCAGAAGAGTTCTGAGTAATTACTTTAGTTCAAATACATACTCACACTGAGCAAGTGTATTGTGCTCAGTTAGGCTGCAGGCTAATGATGTCAGGGAATACAACGATTATTTTGATAATGGCTCTACCCAGGAGGCACTCAAAGTCCAGTAAGGAAGACAAAAAATGTTCACATGTGATAAGTAATTTTTAAATGAGACCTGAAACTATAAAAATTCTAGAAGATAACATTGGAAAAGCCCTTCTAGACATTGACTTAAGCAAGAATTTCATGACCAAGAACCCAAAAGCAAATGCAATAAAAGCAAAGATAAATAGTGGGGACATAATTAAACTAGAGAGTTTTGCATGGGAAAAGGAACAGTCAGCAGAGTCAACAGACAACCCACAGAGTGGGAGAAAATCTTTACAATCTATACATCTGACAATGGACTATTATCCAGAATCTACAATGAAGTCAAACAAATCAGCAAGAAAAAACAAAACAATCATCAAAATTGGGCTAAGGAAATGAATAGACAATTCTCTAAAGAAGTTGCCTTGTAACGAGTAGAATAGGCCTCATTTGGGCCCAACCAGGTGATATTACACTGGTAGTATTTATGAAAAGAGCAAGTTCGTGTGGATTTGAAATTACAAAAGATCTACAGAATTGACAGAATTTGGTCACTAACTTTATTGGAGAGGTGAAGGAATAGAAGAGGTTGAGCATACTTCAGGTTTTTGGTTTGGGTTAGTGTTGGCCATTTATTAAGATTGGCAATATAGGAGAAAAGCCAGGCTTCTTAAAGGATGGCAAAGATCACATGTGCTGTTCTGGATTTGTTGAGTTTCAAAATTCTTATGGGACTGTTAGATATAAAAATACAGTCCTGAAATTCAAGGGGGAGAGCTATACATGTATGGAAGGCTCGGGTCGTAATGCCAAAAAATACAATCCCAAATATCATAATACCAAATGTTGTAATACTGACAGATTAAAATCCCTAAAACTAAATCTCTAATGTCTAAAATACTTCATGCCTAAAATCCCAAAAATCACAATAGGGAGGAATCATAGAATTTCAGGAAAAGCAACACCACATAGAAAGTAAATATGAATGTATTCCCTGAGAATCGTGTTCTAAAAGAACAAAAGCAGCTATTTATTGTGATGCAAGACTTCAAAATAGAGTTAATAATGGTGAAAGTCAGCCATCTCTTATAGACTATCTCCATGTAATTGTCCATAATCTATCCCTGTAATACATTTTTCACATATTGAATTTTCTTTTTAGTTTTTTCTCACTATTTTAAATTGACAGCATTTAAAAAAATAATTTGCTATGCTACATATTTTATCTTTGCATCCTTTGCAATACTGGAAGTATACATTTTATAAAGACTTTTATCAACTTCAAATTCATGTTATGCATATGTTTGCAAATTTGACTCCATCAAAGTGTATTATCACAATGTTGACTTCATGTGTAAGCTTTGTGCATATATGTAAAGAACATTGAAACTTCCTCAATAAATGAAGAGCTTTCCTTTTATTTCCATCTGCATTTGTGAAAGAAAACAATTTTCAAGGTCTTGTCTCTTTGGGTAACTGCATGTGTGGTGGTGACCTATGTCAGTTTTTCATTGATCTTATCAAAAGACTTAGGTGAGGGGAAAGTCCAAGATGATCTAATAGAAAAATCTCCCATCTGCAGCTCCCACCAAAAAGAATTAAAACGGCAAGTGAATTCTGCATCTTCAACTGAGGTACACGGGTTCTCTCACTGGATCTGACTAGGTAGTTGCCACAACCCTAGGAGAGTAAGAAAAAGCTTGGGGAGCCAGGGATCACCTGGGATCTGCAAGGGGCAAAGGGAGCTCCCTCCCCCCAGCCAAGGGAGGTGGTGAGTGATTATGCTACCCACCTGGTAAACCACACTTTTCCCATGGATCTTTGCAACCCGCAGATCAGGAGGTACCCTCATGAGCCCACACCACCAAGGCCTTGGGTCCCAAGCAAAGAGCTGTGCACTCGTGGTGGCCACTTGAGTGGGCAACCATTTGAGCAGGCACTAAGGCACAGAAGTTTTTGCATACTCTAGTTATGGAAACCCTGGCGACGCAGGAAATCCATCCATTCCCACAAAAATGAGGCTGGGCCGGGTGCGGTGGCTCAAGCCTGTAATCCCAGCACTTTGGAAGGCCGAGGCGGGCTGATCACGAGGTCAGGAGATCGAGACCATCCTGGCCAACATGGTGAAACCCCGTCTCTACTAAAAATACAAAAAATTAGCCCGGCGTGGTGGCGGGCGCCTGTAGTCCCAGCTACTTGGGGGGGCTGAGGCAGGAGAATGGCGTGAACCGGGAGGCGGAGCTTGCAGTGAGCCTAGATTGCACCACTGCACTCCAGCCTGGGCGACAGAGCGACTCTCCGTCTCAAAAAAAAAAAAAAAAAAAAGAGGCTGAAGCCACGGAGCCAAGCAGCATCATTCAGCGGGCCCCACTTCCAAAGAACCCCACAAGCTAAAACCCCCGGCTTGTAATCCCCACTGGCCAGTGCAGCAGGCTGGAAACTGCCCAAGACAATGGAGTTCCCAAGGGAGTGGTGGCCACAACCACTGTGGCTCCAGCTGGCAGTTTCCTACTGCAGGTGCCCATGAGACTGGGTGGTTTGAACTGGGAGCAATTCTCCACAGTGTGGCTGTGACAGATCGTGGCCAGACTGCTTCTTTAGATGGGACCCCAACCCATCCTTCTTCACTGGGCGGGGCCTCGTTGTGAGCTTATCAGCATCCCCAGCCAGGGGTTTACAGGCAGAACTCTGATCTTCTTGGGATGAGGACATAGGGAGAGGGGAGGCCACAGTATCATGGTTCGGCAGTCTTAGTCTTTTCTGCTTGCCATTTCTGGAGGGTCTGGGTGCCTGGAGGAAGGGGATTTCCCCAGTGCAGCAAACCCACTCTGCTAAGGGGCAGTAAGACTGCTTATTTAAGCAGGCCCCAGATTCCCTTCCTCCTGACTGGATGATACCTCCCAACAGGGGTCTCCAGACACCTCATACAGGAGCGTTCCGGTTGGCATCAGGTTGGTGCCCTTCTTTGGTGGAGCTCCTAGAAGAAGGAGCAGGCAGACACATTTTCTGTCCTACAGCCTCCACTGGTGACACCTCTGGGTGTTGGAGGGAACCAGGTAAGTAGAGTCCAGAGTGGGCCCCCAGAAAACCATAGCAGCCCTACAGAAGAGGGGCCTGACTGTTAAAAGAAAAACAAACAGAAAGCAACAACAACAACAACATCAATAAAAAAAGACCACACAAAACCCTATGTTTACCAGGGTGTTCAATGTTCAAAACCCTATGTTGACATAGGTCAACATCCTCAAAGATCAAAGGTAGATAAACCCATGAAGATGAGAAAGAATTAGTGCAAAACTGCTGAAAACTAAAAAAGCCAGAGTCCTTCCTCTTCTCCAAATGATCACAACGAATCTCTAGCAATGGCACAGAACTTGGCTGAGGCTCAGGTGGGTGAATTGACAGAATGAAGTAGGTTTCAGAAGGTGGGTAACAATGAATTTGGCTGAGCTAAAGGAGTATGTTCTAACCCAGTGCAAAGAAGATAAGAACTATAATAAAACATTACAGGAGCTGTTAACTAGAATAACCAGTTTAGAGAGGACCATAAATGACGTGATGGAGCTGAAAAACGCAACATGAGAACTTCACAATGCAAACCCAAGTATCAATAGCTGAATAGACAAAGCGAAGAAAAGAATATTAGAGCTTGAAGACTATCTTGCTGAAATAAGGCAGGCAAACAAGATTAGAGAAAAAAATAAAAGGAATAAAAAAACTTTGAAAAATATGGGATGTTGTAAAAAGACCAAACCTATGACTGACTGAGGTACCTGAAAGAGGTGGAGAGAATGGAATCAAGTTGGAAAACAAACTTCAGAATATCATCCAGGAGAACTTCCCAACCTAGCAAGACAGGCCAACATTTAAATTCAGGAAATCCAGAGGACCCCAGTAAGATACTCCATGAGAAGAACAACCCCAAGATAAATAACCATCAAATTCTCCAAGGTCAAAATGAAGGAAAAAACGTTAAGGGCAATCAGAGAGAAAGGCCAGGTCACATACAAAGGGAAGCCCATCAGACTAACAGCAGACCTCTCAGCAGAAATCCTACAAGCCTGAAGGGATTGGGGGCCAGTATTCAACATTCTTAAAGAAAATAATTTTGAACCCAGAATTTCATATCTGGCCAAACTAAGCTTCATGAGCAAAGGATAAATAAGATCCTTTTCAGACAAGCAAATGCTGAGGGAATTCATCAACACCAGGCCTGTCTTGCAAGAGCTCCTGAAGGAAGCCCTAAACATAGGAAAAACAACTACCAGCCACTACAAAAACACACTGAAGTACACAGACCAATGACACTATGATGCGACTACATAACCAAGTCTGCAAAATAACCAACTAGCATCATAATGACAGGATCAAATTTACACATAACGATATTAACCTTAAATGTAAATGGGCTAAATGCCCCAATCAAAAGAAACAGAATTGCAATATGGATACAGTTATAAGACCCATTGGTATGCTGTATTAAAGAGACCCATCTCATGTGCAAAGAAACACATAGACACAAAATAAAGGGATAGAGGAGAATTTGCCAACCAAATGGAAAACAGAAAAAACACAGGGGTTGCAGGTACTGTTGTGGGGTGGGGGTGGGGGGGGCACATTAGGAGATATATAATGGGTGCAGGAAATCAACATGGCACATGGATACATATGTAACAAACCTGCATATTGTGCACATGTACCCTAAAACCTAAAGTATAATAAAAAAAAAAAAAAGAAAAAACAGACTTTAAGCCAACAAAGACAAAAAAAAAAAAAAGACAAAGAAGGACATCACGTAATGGCCAAGGGGTCAATTCAACAAGAAGAGTTAACTATCCTAAATTTATATGAACCCAATACAGGAGCACCCAGATGCATAAAACAAGTTATAAGAGAGGTACATAGAAACTTAGACTCCCACACAATAATAGTGGAAGACTTTAACACCCCACTTTCTTTATGAGACTGATCACCGAGAGAAAATTAACAAAGATATTCGGGACTTGAGCTCAGCTCTGGATCAAGTGGACCTGAAAAATATCTACAGAACTCTCCACCCCAAAACAACAGAATATACATTCTTCTCAGTGCCACATGGCACTTAATCTAAAATTGATCACATAATTGGAAGTAAAACACTCAGCAAATGCAAAAGAACTGAATAAACAACAGTCACTTAATCTAAAATTGATCACATAATTGGAAGTAAAACACTCAGCAAATGCAAAAGAACTGAATAAATAACAGTCTCTAAGACCATGGCACAATTAAATTAGAGCTCGAGATTAAGAAACTCACTTGAAACCACACAACTACAAGAAAATTGAACCAACCTTCTTCTGAATGACTCCTGGGTAAATAATGAAATTAAGAGAGAAATCAAGAAGTTTGAAACCAATGAGAACAAAGAGACAATGAACCAGATTCTCTGAGACACAGCTAAAGCAATGTTAAGAGGGAAGTTTATAGCACTAAATGCCCACATCAAAAAGCTAGAAAGATTTCAAATCCACATCCTAACATAACACCTAAAGTAATAGAAAACCAAAAGCAAACAAACCCCCAAACTAGGAGAAGACAAGAAATAACCAAGCTCAGAGTAGAACTGAAGGAGGTAGAGACATGAAAAACCCTTCAACAAATCAACGAATCCAGGAGCATGTTTTTTTGAAAAAAATTAATAAAATACGTATACTGCTAGCTAGACTAATAAGAAAAGAGAGAAGAATCAAATAGACACAATAAAAAATGATAAAGAGGATATCACCACTGACCACACAAAAATACAAACAACCATCAGAGAATACTATAAACACCTCTGTGCACATAAACTAGAAAATCTACAAGAGAAGGATAAATTCCTGGACACATATATGCTCCCAAGAGTGAACCAACAAGAATTTGAATCCCTGACTAGAAAAAGAGCAAGTTCTGAAATTGAGGCAGTAGTAAATAGTCTACCAACCAAAAAATGCACAGGACCAGATGGATTTACAGCTGAATTCTGCCAGAGGTACAAACAGGAGCTGGTACCATTTCTTCTAAAACTATTCCAAACAATTGAAAGGGAGGGACTCCTCCCTAACTCATCTTATGAGGCCAGCATCATCTTGATGCAAAAACGTGGCAGAGATACAACAGAAAAAGAATACTTCAGGTCAATATCCCTGATGAAAATTAATGCAACAAATTCTCAATAAAAAACTGGCAAACTGAAATCCAGCAGCACATCAAAAAGCTTATCCACCACAATCAAGTTGGCTTCATCCCCAGGATGCAAGGCTGGTTCAACATAGGCAAATCAATAAACATAATCCATAACATAAACAGATCTAAAGACAAAAACCATATGATTTTCTCAATAGATGCAGAAAAGGCCTTTGAAAAATTCAAACTTTATTTATGTTAAAACTCTCAATAAACTAGGTATTGAAGGAACACACCTTAAAATAACAAGAGACATTTATGACAAACTTACAGCCAATATTATACTAAATGGGCATAAGATGAAAGTATTCTGTTTGAAAACCAGCACAAGACAAGGATGCCCTCTCTCATCACTTCTATTCAACATACTATTGGAAGTTCTGGCCAGGGCAATCAGGCAAGAGAAAGAAATAGAGGGTATTCAAATAGGAAGAGAGGAAGTCAAAGCGTCTTTGCAGATGACATAATCCTATATCTAAAAAACCCCATCACCTAAGCCTAAAAACTGCTTAAGCTGATAAGCAACTTCAGCAAAGTCTCAGAATAGAAAATCATTGTGCAAAAATTACAAGCATTCCTATACACCAACAACAGACAAGCAGAAAGCCAAATCATCAATGAGCTCCCTTTCACAATTGCTATGAAGAGAATAAAATACCTAAGAATACAGCTAACAAGGGAAGCAAAGAACCTCTTATGGGAGAACTACAAACAACTGCTCAAGAAAACCAGAGAGGACACAAACAAATGTAAAAATATTCCATGCTCATGGATAGGAAGAATCAATATCATGAAAATGGCTATATTGCCCAAAGTAATTTGTAGATTCAATGCTATTCCCATTAAACAACCATTGACATTTTTCACAGAAATATAAAAAATATATTTTAAAATTCATATGGAACCAAAAAGAGCTAGTATAGCCCAGGCAGTCCTAAGCAAAAAGAACAAAGCTGGAAGCACCATGCTACCTGACTTCAAACTACACTACAAGGCTACATTAACAAAAACAGCATGGTACTAGCACAAAAACAGACACATAGACCAGTTGAACAGAATAGAGATCTCAGAAATAAGACTGCATGTCTACAGCCATCTGATCTTCGACAAACCTGACAAAAACAAGCAATGGGGAAAGGATTCTCTGTTTAATAAATGGTGCTCGGGGAACTGGCTAGCTATATGCAGAAAATTAAAACGGGATCCTTTACTTACACCTTACACAAAACACAACTCAAGATGGATTAAAAACCTAAATGTAAAACCCAAAACTATAAGAACCCTCAAAGAAAATCTAAGCAATACCATTCAGGACATAGGCACGGGAAAATATTTCATGATGAAATACCCAAAAGCAATTGCAACAAAAGCAAAAATGGGAACTAAGTAAACTAAAGAGCTTCTGCACAGGGAATAAATAAATAAATAAATAAATAAATAAATAAATAAATAAATAAACAAACAAACTATTATCGGTGTGAACAGGCCACCTACAGAGTGTGAGAAAATGTTTGCAATCTATCCATCTGACAAAGGTCTAATATCCAAAATCTACAAGAAACTTAAACAAATTTACAAGAAAAAAACAAACAACCCCATTGAAAGTGGGCAAAGAACATGAACAGACACTTCTCAAAAGAAGACATTCATGTGCCCAAAAAACATGAAAAAAAGCTCAACATCTTGGACTATTAGAGAAATGCAAATCAAAACCAGAAGGAGATACCATCTCAAGCCAGTCAGAGTGGTAATTATTTAAAAATCAAGAAACAACAGATGCTGGAGAGGATGCAGAGAAATAGGAATGCTTTTACACTGTTGGTGAGAATGTAAATTAGTTCACTGTAGAAGAGAGAGTGGTGATTCCTCAAAGGCCTAGAATCACACATATCATTTGAACCAGCAATCCCAGTACTGGTTATATACCTAAAGGAATATAAATCATTCTATTATAGAAATACAGTCACACATATGTTTATTGTAGCACTATTCACAACAGCAAAGACATGGAATCAACCCAAATGCTCAACAATGTTAGACTGGATAAAGAAAACGTGTTGCATATACTCCTTGGAATACTATGCAGCCATATAAAAGAACAAGGTCATTTGCTTTGCAGGGACATGGATGGAGCTGGAAACCATTATCTTCAGCAAACTAACACAGGAACAGAAAACCAAACACCACATGTTCTCACTTATAATTGGGAGCTAAACTTTAAGAATGCATAGACACAGGGAGGCGAACAACACACACTGGGACCTCTCAGGGTCAAGGTGCAGGGGGAGGGAGAGTGTTAGGAAAAATAGCTAATATATTCTTGGCTTAATACCTAGGTGATGGGTTGATAGGTGTAGCAAAACACCATGGCACATGTTTACCTATATAACAAACCTGCACATGCTGCACATGTATCCTAGAACTTAAAAATGAAATAAAAAGACTTAGGTTATACATCAGAGTATTTCAGATGATGGCAGTTATAAAATTGAGTGCAAACAATTACCAACTATAATAATAAAATTTATACATTTCAATTTTGACTCTATTTTTAATCCAGTTTATCTTAACTGTTATACTTGTGCAACTGTCATTATACCTGAGTGTTTATACTTGTACAAATATGTATATTAATATTGCCTATTGTGTAAAATATCCCATGAAGTGTTCTGTCATGTTTTAATGTTTCTCAAATAAATATGCTTTTAAAAAGGTAAATAATTTTATCAAAGGCCTTTTCTGCATCTATTGAGATAATCATGTGGTTTTTGTCGTTGGTTTTGTTTATGTGATGGATTATGTTTATTGATTTGCATCTGTTAAGCCAGCCTTGCATTCCAAGGATGAAGCCAACTTGATCGTGGTGGATAAGCTTTTTGATGTGCTGCTGGATTCTATTTGCCAATATTTTATTGAGGATTTTTGCATCGATGGTCATCAGGGATATGGGCCTGAAATTTTTTTTGTTGTGTCTCTGCCAGGTTTTGGTATTGGGATGATGATGGCCTCATAAAATGAGTTAGGGAGGAGTCCCTCTTTTTCTATTGTTTGGAGTAGTTTCAGAAACAATGGTACCAGCTCCTCTTTGTACCTCTGGTAGAATTCGGCTGTGAATCTGTCTGGTCCTGGGCTTTTTTTTTTTTTTTTTTTTGGTTGGTAGGCTATTAATTACTTCCTCAATTTCAGAACTCCTTATTGGTCTATTCAGGGATTGGACTTCTTCCTGGTTTAGTCTTGGGAGGGTGTATGTGTCCAGTAATTTATCCATTTCTTCTAGATTTTTTAGTTTATTGGTGTAGACGTATTTATAGTATTCTCTGATGGTAGTTTCTATTTCTGTGGGATCAGTGGTGATATCCCCTTTATTATTTTTGTTGTGTCTATTTGATTCTTCTCTATTTCTTCTTTATTATTCTGGCTAGCATTCTATCTGTTTTGTTAATCTTTTCAAAAAACCAGCTCCTGGATTCATTGATTTTTTTGAAGCGCTTTTCGTGTCTCTATCTCCTTCATTTCTGCTCTGATCTTAGTTATTTCTTGTATTCTGCTAGCTTTTGAAATTGTTTGCTCTTGCTTCTCTAGTTCTTTTAACTGTGATAGTAGGGTGTCGATTTTAGATCTTTCCAACTTTCTCCTGTGGGCATTTAGTGCTATAAATTTCCCTGTAAATACTGTTTTAGCTGTGTCCCAGAGATTCTGGTAAGTTGCATCTTTGTTCTCATTGGTTTCAAATAACTTACTCATTTTTACCTTAATTTTGTTATTTACCTAGTAGTCACTCAGGAGCAGGTTGTTCAGTTTCCATGTAGTTGTGAGGTTTTGAGTGAGTTTCTTAATGCTGCGTTCTAATTTAATTGCACTGTGGTCTGAGAGACTGTTATGATTTCCACTCATTTGCATTTGCTGAGGAGTGTTTTACTTCCAATTATGTGGTCAATTTTAGAATAAGTGCAATGTGGTGCTGAGAAGAATGTATATTCTGTTGATTTGGGGTGGAGAGTTCCATAAAAGTTTATTAGGTCTACTTGATCCAGAGCTGAGTTCCTTGTTGATTTTCTGTCTTGTTGATCTGTCTAATAGTGACAGTGGAGTGTGAAAGTGTCCCACTATTATTGTTTGGGAGTCTAAGTCTCTTTGTATGTCTCTAAGAACTTGCATTATGAATCTGGGTGCTCCTGTATTGGGTGCACATATATTTAGGACAGTTAGCTCTTCTTGTTGCATTAATCCCTTTACCATTATGTAATGCCCTTCTTTGTCATTTTTGATCTTTGTTGGTTTAAAGTCTGTTCTATCAGAGACTAGGATTGCAACCCCTTTTTTTTTGTTTTTGTTGTTTTGTTTTGGGTTTTATTTTTTTTTTGCTTTTCATTTGTTTTGTAAATATTTTTCCATCCCTTTATTTTATGCCAATGGTTGTCTTTGCATGTGAGATGGGTCCCCTGAATACAGCACATTAATGTGTCTTAACTCTTTATCCAATTTGCCAGACTATGTCTTTTAATTGGGGCACTTACCACAATTACATTTAAGGTTTATATTGTTATGTGTGAATTTGATTCTGTCATTATGATGCTAGCTGGTTATTTTACCTATTAGTTGATGCAGTATCTTAATAGTGTTGATGATCTTTACAATTTGGTATATTTTTGCAGCGTCTGGTACCAGTTTTCTTTTCCATATTTAGTGCTTCCTTCAGGAGCTCTTGTAACGCAGGTCTGGTGGTCACAAAATCTCTCAGCATTTGCTTGTCCATAAAGGACTTTATTTCTCCTTCACTTATGAAGCTTAGTTTGGCTGTATATGAAAATTCAACACCTCTTTATGCTAAAAAAACTCAATAAAATAGGAATTAATGTAACGTATCTCAAAATAGTAAGAGCTATTTATGACAAACCCACAGCCAATATCATACTGAATGGGCAAAAGCTGGAAGCATTGCCTTTGAAAACCGGCACAAGACAAGAACGCCCTCTCTCACCACTCCTATTCAACATAATATTGGAAGTTCTGGCCACAGCAGTCAGACAAGAGAAAAAAATAAAGGGTATTCAAATAGTAAGAGAGGAAGTCAGAGTGTCTCTGTTTGCAGATGACATGATTGCATCTTTAGAAAACCCCATCATCTCAGCCCAAAAACCCCTTTAGCTGCTAAGAAACTTCAGCAAAGTCTCAGGATGCAAAATCAATGTGCAAAAATCACAAGCATTCCTCTACACCAATAATAGAAAGCCAAATCATGAGTGAACTCCCATTCACAATTGCTACAAAGAGAATAAATACCTAGGAATACAACTTACAAGTGATGTTAACGACCTCTTCAAGGAGAACTGCAAACCAATACTCAAGGAAATAAGAGAGACACAAATAAATGGAAAAACATTCCATGCTCATGGATAGGAAGAATCAGTATTGTGAAAATGGCTATACTGCCGCAAGTAATGTATACATTGAATGGTATTCCCATCAAGCTACCATTGACTTTCTTCACAGAGTTGGAAAAAACTTCTTCAAATATCATATGGAACCAAAAAAGAGCCCATATAGCCAAGACAATTCTAAGCAAAAAGAACAAAGCTAGAGGCATCACACTACCTGACTTCAAACTATACTACAAGGCTACAGTAACCAAAACAGCATGGTACTGGTACCAAAACAGATATATAGACCAATGGAACAGAACAGAGGCCTCAGAAATAATGCCACACATCTACAACCATCTGATCTTTGACAAACTTGACAAAAACAAGCAATAGGGAAAGGATTCCCTATTTAATAAATCATGTTGGGAAAACAGGTTAGCCATATGCAGAAAACTAAAACCAGACCCCTTCCTTATACCTTATACAAAAATTAACTCAAGATGGATTAAAGACTTAAACTTAAGATCTAAAACCATAAAAACCCTAGAAGAAAACCTAGGCAATACCATTCAGGACATAGGCATGGGCAAAGACTTCATGATGAAAACACCAAAAGCAATGGCAACAAAAGCCAAAATTGACAAATGGGATCTAATTAAACTAAAGAGCTTCTGCACAGCAAAAGAAAATACCATCAGAGCGAACAGGCAACCTACAGAGTGGGAGAGAAATTTTCCAATCTATCCACCTGACAAAGGGCTAACATTCAGAATCTACAAAGAACTTAAACCAATTTACAAGAAAAAAACGAACAACCCCATCAAAAATTGGGCAAAGCATATGAACAGACACTTCTCAAAAGAAGACATTTATGCAGCCAGCAAACATATGAAAAAAAGGTCGTCATCACTGGTCATTGGAGAAATACCAATCAAAACCACAATGAGATACCATCTCACACCAGTTAGAATGGCAATCTTTAAAAAGTCAGGAAACGACAGATGCTGGAGAGGGTATGGAGAAATAGGAACGCTTGTACACTGTTGGTGGGAGTGTAAATTAGTTCAACCATTGTGGGAGACAGTGTGGTGATTCCTCAAGGATCTAGAACCAGAAATACCATTTGACCCAGCCATCCCATTACTGGGTATATACCCAAAGGATTATAAATCATTCTACTCTAAAGACACATGCACACGTATATTTATTGCAGCATTGTTCACAATAGCAAAGAGTTGGAACCAACCCAAATGCCTATCAATCATAGACCAGATAAAGAAAATGTGGCACATATACACCATGGAAAACTATGCAGCCATGAAAAAGGATGAGTTCATCTCCTTTGCAAGGACATGGATGAGGCTGGAAACCATCATTCTCAGGAAACTAACACAGGAACAGAAAACCAAACACTGCATGTTCTCTCTCATAAGTGGGAGTTGAACAATGAGAACACATGGACACAGGGAGAGGAATATGACACACTGGGGCCTGTCAGGGGGTGGGGGGCTATGGGAGGGATAGCATTAGGAGAAATACCTAATGTAGATGACGGGTTGATGGGTACAGCAAACCACCATGGCGTGTGTATACCTATGTAACAAACCTGCACGTTCTGCACATGTATCCCAGAACTTAAAATATACAACAAAAGGTAAATAAATGGCTTTAAAATAACTTTAAAAATTGCTTTCTCCAGGATCATAGTTTCAGGATTTTGATCTTTTGGGGTTTCAGCATTCAAGATTATGGCATTTGTGATTGTATCTTTTAGGATTATGATTGGCTCCTTTATATAAAAATGATGAGCATAGAGGAGTTAGTGGAGCCCATGAATATAAATTAGATAATAGTGATGGTGATGATGGTGATGATGATGATGATGTTGATAATGATGATGATAGTAACAATAAAAACTAATATTCTTTTAGTATCTACTATTATATATGCCAGACACTATGTAATTTATTTCTCACATCACCCTGATGAGATGAAGTGATTTGTCCAGGGCAATAAAATTGGTTAATGGTGGAACTTATATTTTAATTTAGGACTTGTTGATTTTAGAAATTAAGAGAACACAGAGAACGGAATGCTAGAGAATGTTGCCATTTGAGAGACTGACACAGAAAAAAACTAAAGGAGACAGAGAGAAAACAGGCAGAGAGTTAGGAACAAACTTTGACAAAATGTCTGATGGAAATTAAGGAAGTGCAGGACTTTAAGAAGGAAAAGTAGATATTAGATAACTTTGGTAGTATAGAATAGTGGTTATTGGCACAGAATCTGAACCCTAGAGTCTAGTGTTGCAACACAACTTTGCTATTTATTAGCTGTGTGATCTCAACCAGGGTACTTGACCTCTCTGTGCCTTCCTTTCTAATCTAGAAAATAATGATAAGAATAGTTGATTACCTCACGAGGTACCTTGAGTTGACTACCTCACAAGAAAAGGAATTGGGCTAGCTGGAGAAGGAAGTGAAGAGCTGAGTGTGGGTGAGGGAAAACAGAGGGGCTGAGAGACTAAAGAGAATAAAAAGGTTGAAGAACATGGATAAGGAATTGACTGGGTGCTGGCACTAACTAGCTTGTGACTTTGGATAGGTCACTTCCCTAATGAGGCCCCAATTTTTTTGTTTTTTGTTTTTTGTTTTTTCATTTTAAAAATGAAGATGCTGTAAGATGTGATCTCTGTACAATCTTTGTCCGATTCTGGAATCTACTTTTCCTTCCTTCATTGCACTGCCACCTAGTGTGTATAAAGTATATGGAAGAGAGGCTATAAGAAAGAAATGCAAAAGAATCGGTGTTACCCTCTATTGCCTCCTCTTCACCCATCTGATGTCAGATGCAACAAATAATATCAGTGGACTTAGAAGAACAAAGTGATGGAAGAGCCGTGGATGAATGGAGCCTGGGACCTGGATCATTACTAAAATATGAACTGCTTAGAAATGTTACTTGATAAAAAACATTCCGTTGGACTGTTGCATGAGTAAGAAATACACTTTTGTATTAAAATACTGAAAAAAAAACGTGGAGCGGGGGGCCGGCGCTGTGGCTCACACCTGTAATCCCAGCACTTTGGGAGACCAAGGCGGGTGGATCACCTGAGGTTGGGAGTTCAAGACCAGCCTGACCAACCTGAAGAAACCGTGTCTCTGCTAAAAATACAAAATTGGCCAGGCATGGTGGTGCATGCCTGTAATCCTAACTACTTGGGAGGCTGAGGCAGGAGAATCGCTTGAACCTGGGAGGCGGAGGTTGCAGTGAGCCGAGATCGCCCCATTGCACTCCAGCCTGGGCAACAAGAGCGAACTCTGACCCAGAAAGAAAAAAAAAAAAAGAATCAGTTTAAGAAAACAAAAACCATGAGCAAGTATGTTTATGGAAGGGTGAGGATACACCTGGATGAATTATATCTGAGATTGTTGAATATTTGCTTGCCTTTTTCTCTCAGAAATATTTTTCTTTTCATGACTCACCTATCCCATTTTTCCCAGACATCATTTCTACTTAAAGGGAGTCTCACTTAGTGTCTGGCTCTTAGAGAGAAATAATTTCAGATACTTTCTATTTCAGAGTTTCAAAAAAAAAATCAATAGCTTTTTTAAGTTCCAAATAAATGAATGTCTAATGGAGAAATTTAAGATGATATTAATATTGGTAGAGTATGTATATTTGACCTATAAAGTCTCTTCAAATTATCTTCTTCCACAGTGGATGGTAGTTAGTCCAAATATACTGATATTTGTATCAATCCCCCACTTGCAAGGGGGAGCAAGTGTGAACCAGTTGGAAAAGGTGAAGCAAGCAAAGGAAATGAGAACAAGGCATCAAAAATGCATTTTTTAACAAATAGAAACATAATTTCATTGAATGAGCACAATTTGGTGCAATAAGGAAGTTTATAAGACTTTGGGTCTTCTCATATTTATATCCAGTATTATAAGCACATACCTCAATTTACTGCACTTCGCTTAACTGTACCTTGTAGATATTGCTTTTTTTTTTTCCAAATTGAAGGTTTGTGGCAGTCCTGTGACCAGGAAGTTTATCAGCACCATTTTTCCAACAGCAGGTGCTCGCTTCATATCTTTGTGTTACATTTTGGTAATTGTTACATTTTAATTATTTTTATATAATTAAACTTTTTCATTATTTTTGTGTCTATTATGGTAATCTGTGATCAGCGATCTTTGAAGTTAACTCTTCAATTGTTTGGGGACACCATGAACTGCACCCACATAACACACGTGAACTTAATTGATAAATGTTGTATGTGTTCTGACTGCTCCACTGACTGACCATTTCAACAGCTCTCCTCCCTCTCCTTGGGATGCAACAATACTGAAATTAGGCCAATCAATAATCCTAAACAAACCTCTAAATGTTCAAGTGAAAGGAAATGTTGTATATCTCTCTTTTTAAATAAAAAGCTATAAATAATTAAGCTTAGTAAGGAAGGCATATTGAAAACTGAGGCTAAAAGTCAGGCCTCTTGTGTCAGACAGCCTAATTGTGAGTGGAAAGGAAAACTTCTTAAGGAATATTAAAATTGCTACTCCACTGAACACACAACTATCAGGGAAGTAAAACAACTTATTGCTGATATGAAGAAAGTTTTAGTGTTCTGGATAGGTCAAGCCAGCCACAACATTCCCTTAAGGCAAAGTATAATCCAGAGGAAGATCCTAATTCTCTTCAATCCTGTGAAGACTGAGAGAGGTGAGAAAGCTGTAAAAGTTTGAAGCTAGCACAGGTTCATGAGGTTTAAAGAACCATAATTTAAAAGTGCAAAGTGAAGCAGCAAGTGCTGAGGTAGAAGTTTAAGCAAGTCATTGATAATATTTACCTATAATATTTCATCAATATTTAAGATAATTGGTGAAGTTAGCTACAATAAACAACAAATGTTCAATGTAGATGAAACAGCCTTATACTGGCAAAAGATGCCATGTAGAGCTTTCATAGCTAAAGAGGAGAAGTCACGACCTGGCTTTTAATCTTCATAGGCTAGGCTGACACTCTTGTTAGGAGCTAATGAAGCTGGTGACTAAGTTGAAGCCAATGCCTACTTACAATTCTGAAAATCATAGGGTCCTTAAGAGTTTTGCTAAATCTACTCTGCCTCTCCTCTATCAATGGAAAAACAAAGCTTGGATGACAGCATGTCTGCTTACAGCGTAGTTTACTCAATATTTTAACCCCACTTTTGAGACCTACTTCTCAGAAATAAAAACTATTTATTTCACAATATTACTGCTTATTGATAATACACTAAGTGATCCAAGAGTGTTCATGGAGATGTACAAGAAGATTAATACTGTTTTCATGCCTGGTAACACAACATCTATTCTGCAGCCCATGGATCAAGGAGTAATTATGACTTTAACGTCTTATCATGTAAGAACTACATTTTGTAAAGGTATAGATGCAATAGATAGCCTTGCAGAATCCAATGATTCCTTGGATGGATAGGGCAAAGTCAATAGGAAACCTTCTAGAAAAAGAATCACTATTCCAAGTGCTATTAAAAACATTTGTGATTCATTGGAGAAGGTAAAATTATCAAAATTAACAGAGCTTTGAAAGAAATTATTTCTAATGCTCATGGATGACTTTGAAGAGTTCAAGAATTCAGTGGAAAAGGAACTGCAGATGTGGTAGAAATACCAAGAGAACTAGAATTAGAAGTGGAGCCTGAAGATAGGCCTGAATTACTGCAATCTCATAATAAAACTTGAATGGATGAGGAGTTGCTTCTTACGAATGAGCAAAGAAAGTATTCTTTTGAGATAGATTGTACTCCTGGTGAAGATGCTGTGATAATAGTTCAAATGAAAACAAAGGCTTGAGGATATTCCATAAACTCAGTTGATAAAGCAGCAGCAGGGTTTGAGAGGACTGACTCAAATTTTGAAAGAAGTTCTACTGTGGGTAAAATGCTATCAAACAGCATTGCATGCTACAGAGAAATCTTTGTGGAAGAAATAGTCAATTAATTCAGCAAACTTCATTGTTGTCTTATTTTAAGAAATTGCAACAGCCACCTCGGCCTTTAGCAACCACTACCCTGGTCAGTCGGTAGCCATCAACATTAAGTCAAGAACCTTTACCAGCAAAAATATTACAACTTGCTGAAGGCATAGATAATCATTAACCATTTTTAGCAATAAGTAATTTTTACATTAAGATATATACATCACTTTTAGACAAAATGCATTGCAAACCTAGCAGACTACAGTGTCATAGAAACTTAACTTTTATATGTATTGAAAAATTTAAAAAAATTATTGTGACTCACTTTATTGCAATACTCACTATACTGTGGTTGTCTGAAATCAATTCTGCAATATCTCCAAGGTATGCCTGCATTAACACAAGGAAACCGCAACCTATGAAATGGGATAAAATATCTGCAAACCTTTCGTCTAATTAGGGGTTAATATGGAACACATATAAGAAACTCCTACAACTCAATGGTAAAAACCCAAATAACCCAACTAAAAAATAGGCAAATGACTTTAATAGACATTTCTCCAAAAAAGACACAAATGGACAATGGGTGTTTGGAAAGGTTCTTTATATCACTAATCATCAGGAAAATGCAAATCAAAACCACAATAATGTATTATTTCACACCTGTCAATATGGCTATTTAAAAAAACAAAAGAGTGTTGGTGAAGATGTAGAGAAATTAGACCTTTTGTGTGCTATTAGTGCAAATATTAAATGGTATGGCCACTATAGAAAATAGTAAAAAATTAAGAATGGAAATGCCCTATGATCCAGCAATTCCACTTTTGGGTATACATCCAATGGAACTGAAATCAGCATCTTGAGGAAGTATCTTCATTCCTATGTTTATTGCAGGATTATTCACAACAGCTAAGATGAAAACAACCCAAATGTTCATGAACAGATGAATGAAGAAAACAAAAGTATATTTATTACTTTTAAAAAAACATGGGGTCTCACTCTGTAAGCTGGACTTGACCTCCTGGGTTCAAGAGATCTTTCCATATCAGCATCCTGAGTAGCTGTGTGAAAATGGCAATGAGATATTATCTTACACCAGTCGGATGGCTATTATTAAAAAGTAAAAAATAACAGATGTTGGTGAGGATGTAGAGAAAAGGGAACTTTTATACACTGTTGGTGGGAATGTAAATTAGTACAGCCTCTATGGAAAACAGTATGGAGAGTTTTCAAAT
This sequence comes from Hylobates moloch, assembly GCF_009828535.3. Classification (NCBI taxonomy): domain Eukaryota; kingdom Metazoa; phylum Chordata; class Mammalia; order Primates; family Hylobatidae; genus Hylobates; species Hylobates moloch. Next base: position 64,875,855 of record NW_026652282.1, read on the forward strand.
AACTAAAAATGGAACTACCATTTAGTGCAGCAATCCCACTACTGGATATGTACCCAAAGGAAAATAAATCATTATATCAAAATGATAGCCACATTGTATGTATGTATATTGCAGCACTATTCACAACAGCAGATATATGAAATCAACCTAAGTGTCTATAAACAGATGACTGGAAAAAGAAAATGTGATACATAGACACATAGAATACTATTCAGCCATGAAAAGGGTGAAATCATGTCTTTTGCAGCAACGTGGATGGAACTGGAGGCCATTATTTTTTTTTTAATTTTATTATTACTATACTTTAAGTTCTAGGGTACATGTGCACAATGTTCAGGTTTGTTACATATGTATACATATGCCATGTTGGTGTGCTGCACCCATTAACTCATCATTTAGCATTAGGTATATCTCCTAATGCTATCCATTATTTTAAGTGAAACAAGTCAGACATGGAAAAACAAATACTGCACTTTCTCACTTATAAGTGGGAACTAAATAATGTGTATACATGGTAGTAGAATATGAGATTATAGACAATGGAGACTTAGAAGGATAAGGGGATAGGAGGGGAGTGGACGATGAGAAGTTACTTAATTGGCATAAGGTATGTTATTTGGGTGATGGGTACCCTAAAAGCTCTGACTTCAACACCGCAATCTGTGCATATAACAAAATAACACTTGAACCCCATAAATTTATACATATAACAAAGAGAAAAATGTATATATGTAGGAATATTATTCAGTCTTAAAAATACAGAAACCCTATCATTTGTGACAATATGGTTGTATCTGGAAGACATTATGCCAGTGAAATAGGGCAGCCACAGAAAGAGAACTACTATATAATTTCATTCACACGGATATCTACAACAGTTATACTCATAAAAGCAGAGAATAGAATGGTAATTGCCAGGGGCTAGAGTGAGGGGGAAAAGGATAATTGTTGTTCAATAGGTATAAAATTTAAATTAAGCAAGATGAAAATGTTCTAGAAACCTGTCATACAATATAGAGCCTATAGTTAACAATATGGTATTATACATTTGAATGTTGGCTAAGAGGGTGGATTGCATATTAATGGTCTTCACACACATATTCACACACACACAAACATACACAAACCACAAAGGGACACAAGGAAACTTTTGGAGGTTATGGATATGTTTATTACTTGATTATGGTGACAGTATAATGGATATATGCGTATGTTCAAACTCATCAAATTGTATACATTAAACACATACAGATGTTTTTGTATATCAATTAAAACTATATAGATATATAGACTTAAAAAAACAGGAGCCATTTCTGAATGCTGATCACATTTTATCATGCTAGGTACAGCAAAGCATTCAAATCTATATAATACAAAGAGCTTGATTTTGATGATTTCGCATTTTGGGGGCATCTTTTTATCACATAGTTTTAAAAATAAGTGTCTGATTTTTTAACAGAGAAGACTGTTTATCTGGCTCTGTACTAAGAATTCTTCAATTTACCCAACAAATATTTATAAAGCATTTTCTGGACCCCGGGCATCGTGCTAGTTGCTCAAAGAAATTAGTTAATGAGTACTGTCATAAATACTTCCCTTAAAATTCTGAGTCAGAGATGGAGGCAGACATGAAAATCGTAGGAAAATATGTTGCACACACAATAGATACAAAAGAAGAGATATTGAGGGCAATGATGTTTGCAGAGAGGATGCAGGACTTCGTACAGTTCTTAGTATTGTATGCAGGCAGAAATATCAGGATAGGTAGAAAAGAGGACAATGTATATTATTTTTCTTCCAACTATCACTTTAGGTTCAGGGGTTGCATGTGCTGGTTTGTTACATGGGTAAATCATGTGTCATGGGGGTTTTGTGTACAAATTATTTTGTTACCCAGGTAGTGAACATAGTACCATGTAGGTGGTTTTACAATTGTCACCCTACCCCCCACCCCAAAGTAGCTCCCAGTGTCTATTGTTTTCTTCTTTGTGTCCATGTGTACTCAATATTAAACTCTCAATTATAAGTCAGAGCATGTGGTGTGTGATTTTGTGTTCCTGTGCTAACTTGCCTAGGATAATAGCCTCCAGGTTTATCCATGTTGCAGCCAATGACATGATTTCATTTTTATGGCTCTGTAGTATTTCATGGTGTATATATACTACATTTTTAAAATCCATTCTGCTTTTTATGGATATCTAGGTTGATTCCATGTCTTTGCTATTGTAAAGAGTGCTGTAATGAACATACACATGCATGTGT
>NW_026652282.1:64882760-64946471 GCF_009828535.3 Hylobates moloch
TTCAGTTCTTTGAAAAATCTCCAACTGCTTGCCACAGTGGCTGAACTAATTTGCAATCTCGCCAGCAGTGTATAAGCATTCTTCCTTCTCCATCATCTTGCCAGCATCTGTTATTTTTTGAGTTTTTAATAATAGCCATTCTGACTTGTGTGAAATGATATTTTATTGTGGTTTTGATTTGGATTTCTTTAATGATTAGTGATGTTGAACACTTTTTCATATGCTTATTTTCCACATGTAAGTCTTCTTTTGAGAACTATCTGTTTGTATACTTTGCCAACTTTTAATAGGGTTGTTTGTTTTTTGCTTGCTGATATGTTAAGTTCCTTAATGACTTTTGATACTAGACTATTGTCATATACATAGTTTGCAAATATCTTCTCCTATTGTGTGGGTTTTCTGTTTGCTTGTTTGATGGTTTATTTTGCTGTGCAGAAGCTCTTTAGATTAACTAGTTCCCATTTGCCAATATTTGTTGTTGTTGCAATTGCTTTTGGAGACTTCATCATGAAATATTTGTTAGGGACTTTCTCAAGAATGGTATTTCCTAGTTTTTCTTCTAGGATTTTTATAGTTCTAGCTTATAAATTTAAGTCATCTTGAGATGACTTTTGTATATGATAAAAGGAGGAGGTCCAGTTTAAATCTTCTGCGTATAAATAACAAGTTCTCTTAGCACCATTCATTGAATAGGGAGTCCTTTCCCCATTGCATGTTAATGTCAACTTTGTCAAAGATAAGATGGTTGTATGCATATATGTGGCCTTATTTCTGGGTTCGCTAACCTGTTAAATTGGTATATGTGTCTGTTTTTATACCAGGACCACGCTGTTTTGGTAACTGTAGCCTTGTGGTGTAGTTTAAAGGCAGGTGGTGTGATACCTTTAGTTTTGTTCTTTTTTATTGAGATTTGCTTTGGCTATTCAGGCTCTTTTCTGCTCCATATAAATTTTAGAATAGTTTTTTCTAGTTCTGTGAAAAACTGTCATATATAGTTTGCTGGGAATAGTATTAAATCTGTAAATTGCTTCGGACAGTATGGCCATTTTAACAATATTGATTCTTCCTATCCAAGAGCATGAAATGTTCTTTCATTTGTTCATGTCATCTCCAATTTATTTGAGTACTTTTTATAATGCTCATTGCAGAGATTTTTTCACCTCCCTGGCTAGCTATATTCCTATGTATCTTATACTTTTTATAGCTATTGTGAATGGGATTTTGACCTTGATGTTGCTCTCAGCATGGATGTTATTGGTGTATAGAAATGCTATTGATTTTTGTACATTGATTTTGTATCCTAAAACTTTGCTAAAGTTGTTTATCCAATTTAGGAGCCTTTGTGCAGAGACTATGGAGTTCTTTAGGTATAGAATAACATCATCAGTGGAGAGCGACGGTTTGACTTCCTCTTCTTATATTTTGATGTTCTTTATTTCTTTCCCTTGTCTGACGGTTCTGGCTAGCATTTCTAGTAGTATGTTGAATAGGAGTGGTGACAGGGGAATCATTGTATTCTTCTGATTTTCAAGGGCAATGTTTCCAGCTTTTGCCCATTCAGTATAATGTTGGCTATGGGTTTTTCAAAGATGGGTCTTATTATTTTGAGGTATCTTCCTTCAATTCCTAGTGTGTTGAGTGTTGTGAACATGAAAGGATTACAATTTCATTGAAAGCTTTTTTCTGTGTCTATTGAGATGGTCATTTAGTATTTGTTTTTAGTTCCAATTATGAGATGAATCACATTTATTCATTTGCATATTTTGAACCAACCTTGCAGCTCAGGGATAAAGACTATTTGATCATGGTGGATTCACTATTTGATATCCTGCTAGATTCAGTTTGCAAGTGTTCTCTTGAGGATTTGTGTGTTTATATTCATCTGGGATATTGGCCTGAAGTTTTCTTTTTTCACTGTGTCTCTGCTAGGATTTGGTATCAGAATTATTCTGGCCCCATAGAATGAGGTAGGGAGAAGTCCCTTCTTCTTCATTTTCTGGAATAATTCCAGTAAGATTGGTTCCAATTCTTCTTTATACATCTGATATAATTTGGTTGTGAATTCTTCTTGTCCAGGGCTCTTCTGGTTGGTAAGTTTTTATTACTGATTCAGTTTTTAAACTCATCATTGTTCTGTCCAGTTTTTCAGTTTCTCCCTGGTTCAGTCTTGAGAAGTTTTATGTTTCCAGGAATTCATCAATTTAATTTAGGTTTCCTAGATTTGGGGCATAGAGGTGTAAGATCCTCAGAGGGTTTTTTGTATTTCTGTCGGGTTGGTGGCAATATTTCATTTTTCATTCCTAATTGTGTGTATTTGCATGCTCTCTCTTTTTTCTTTATTAGTCTTGCTAGTGGTCTATCAATTTTATTTATTCTTTCAAATAGCCAACTTTTTGTTTTCTTGATCTTTTTTGTGATTTTACACCTCCATTTTATTCAATTCAGCTATGATTTTGATTATTTCTTTTCTGCTAGCTTTGAGTTTACTTTACATTTGTTTCTCTAGTTCCTGTAGGTGTGACTTTAGGTTGTTAATTTGAGATCTTCCTAACTTTTTAATGTGGGTGTTTTGTGCTATAAACTTTCCTCTTAACACTGCTTAGAGGAATGCTTAATTTCTAGCTGTGTCCAACAGATTCTTGTATGTTGGATAGTTGTTTTTATTAGCTTCAAATATAATTTCTCAGTTTCTGCTTTAATTTCATTGTTTACTGAAAAGTCATTCAGGAGTGGGTTGTTTAATTTCCACATAATTGTATAGTTTTGAGAGATCTTGGTATTGATTTCTATTTTAATTGCACTGTGGCCTGAAACTGTTGTTTGAATTACTACAGATTTTTAAATTTGTTGAGAATGCTTTATGGATGAGCTTGTGATTGATTTTAAAGTATGCATCATGTGAAAATGAGACTAATGTATATTCTACAGTTGTTGGGTGGATTGTTATGCAGATAGATGTCTGTTAGGTTCATTTGGTCAAAGAACAAGTTTAGGCCCAAAACATCTTTGTTAGTTTTCTGCCTCAATGGTTTATCAAATACTGTCAATGGGGTTTTGAAGTCTCCTACTATTTTTGTGTAGTTATCTAAGTCTCTTTTTAAGTCTATAAGACTTATTTTCTGGATCTGGGTGCGCCAGTGTTGATTGCATACATACTTATGAGATTTGTCTTTTTGTTCAATTGAATTGAATCTTTTATTATTACATTATGCCCTTATTTGTATTTTTAAATTGTTGTTGGATTAAAGTCTGTTTTGCCTGAAATAAGAATAGCAACTCCTAGTCTCTTGTTTTATTTTGTTTTCCATTTACTTGTGAGATCTTTGTCCATCTCTTTACTTTGAGCTTATGTGTGTCATTGCATGTAAGATTGGTCTCTTGAAGTCAGCATACAGTTGGGTCTTGCTTCTTTACCAAACCAACTTGTCACACTGTACCTTTTAATTGGTGTGTTTAGCCCATTTACATTCAAGGTTAACACCAATATGTGCAGATTTGATCCTGTTATTTTGTTGCTAGCTAGTTGCTATTTAGACTTGAATGTGTAGTTGCTTTAGAGTGTCAATGTTCTATGTACTTAAACGTATTTTTGTCATGGTCAGTAACAGTCTTTTTTTCATGTTTAGCACTCCATTCAGGACATCTTGTAAGGCAGTTTTGATGGAAATGAGTTCCCTTCGCATCTGCTTATCTGAGTAAGATTTTATTTCTCCTTCACTTATGAAGTTTAGTTTGTCTCAATATGCAATTATTGGTTGGAATTTCTTTTCTTGAAAAATGTTAAATGTAGGCCATCAATCTCTTCTGGCTTGTAAAATTTCCTCTGAAAGTTCTGCTGTTAGCTTGATGGGGTTCCTCTTGTAGATGACCTGCCCTTTCTCTCTGGCCACCTTTAATATTTTTTTCTTTCCTGTTAACCTCAGAGAATCTGAGGACTGTGTGCCTTGGAGAAGGCTGTCTTCTATAGTATTTCACAGGAGTTCTCCGAATTTTCTTAATATGAATGTTGACCTCTCTAGCAAGGTGGGGAAACTTTCATGGAGAATATCTTCAATAATATTTTCCATGTTTCTTCCTCTCTCTCCCTTTCTTTCAGAGACCCCAATGTATTATGCATTTGCTCTATTTATATAATCCCATATTTCTCAGAGGTTTTATTGATTTTTAACCTTATTCTTTCTTTATTTTTGTCTGACTGAGTTGATTCAAATAGCTGACTTTAAGCTCTGAAATTATTTCTTCAGCTTGGTCTTTTGTTTTTCCTACTTCCTATTATATTATGAAATTCTCGTAGTGACTTTTTTTAGCTCTATCACATCAGTTTGGTTCTTTCTTAAACTTTATTTTGTCCTTCATCTCTTGAATCATTTTATTTTATTCCTTAGCTTCCTTGGATTGAATTTCAACTTTCTTCTGCATTACAATAATCTTCCTTGAAATCCAGACACTGAATTCTATGTCTGTCATTTCAGCCATGTAAATCTGAATAAGAACCATTTCTGGGGATATAGTGAGGTCGTTTGGAGGTAACAAGACACTCTTTTTAGAGTTGCCGAGTTCCCATGCTGGTTGTTTCTCATCTGTGTGGGCCAGTGTTCCTTTAATGTTTGAAATTTCTGTCCTTTGGATAACACTTTTTGCTTCTATATTCTTTGCTGCCCTTGAGGATTTGACTGTGGTAAAAGTTGGGTATAGTAAACTGGCTTCATTTGTGGATTATTTTAGGGAACCAAGGCTCAGCTTAGCACTCCTGGGCTGTGTTCTCTAACCCTAGTAGGCAGGCTTATGGCTTTGTTTTCTGGCCCCTTGACATTAATCACCTGCTGTGCTGTAGAGACCAATGTGTTCCTGGTCCACTGTGGACCACTGTTGTCTACCCAACAACAACTTGATGGAAGTGTTCCAGCTAAAACAATTTATTGCAGTAGTGGCAGTGGGATTCATAATTATGTATCCATGCCAGTGGTAGCAGGGCTGTGGGGTCCATATGCATGCATGCACACCAGTGGTGGCAAGGTAGTGAAGCAGTAGGGTCTGTGCATATGCACAAAGTGGTGGTGGTGGAGCAACCGTGCAGCAGGGTCTGCATATGTGCATGTGTGTTGATGGTAGTGGGGCACTATGCGTATGTTCCACTGCACATGCAAATGCATGCATACACTCGTGGCAGTGGGATGGCAAGGTTCACATATGCATGTGCTCCAGCAAAATGGTGGAGGGAGGCTGTAGACAAGTGCATACCAGCAAAGCAGTGGGGGCAAACTGTGAGCAATACATGCTTTCCAAGGCCCATCTGTGAAAGCTCTCTGATAGTTAGGCACTATCTATCAGTGAAAGAGCTATGGCGTGGCTTCTGGGAAACACCCTGGTTGGGTTCTATAGCTGCACTTCAAGTTAGTTAAGCCGGGAAGGGACCCTGGGAGAGGCTGGCAAATGTGGGGGGGACACTCAGATCAAACAGAGCCCCTCCCATGGATAAGATATCCTTGTACAGTCCAAGTCAAACAGTAAAAAATTGCCAAAGCCACCTACGGCAATTCTTAGGGGACGGATGCTTCTGGTCCTGCTCCCCTGGAGCTGTTACTCCAACAAACCCAGTGGGCTCCACACGGTTGGAGTCCTGTCCCTGACAACTGTCCAAGCAGCGCTTCTTGCCAACTCATATTTCTATGGGGACTGTAGAGTGTTCTGCAGCTAGGATTCCAGAGGTCTGTGACAAGAGTAAAGCACTCCATGCCTATCTGACTCACCCCTTCCACAGGAGCCACTTGGGGCCAGGAATGAGTCCTGGTGCTTGACAATTTTGTATGGGGTTCCCAGCTTCCTCCCTCTTAGGCCCAGTATATTAGTCTGTTCTCATGCTACTGATATAAACATACCTGAGACAGGGCAACTTACAAAAGAAAGAGGTTTAATTGGGCTCACAGTTCCATGTGGTTGGGAGGCTTCACAATCATGGAGGAAGGCAAAGAGGAGCAAGTCACATATTATGTAGATGGTGGCAGGCAAAGAGAGGGAGAGTTTGTGCAGAGAAACTCCTATTTTTTAAAATCATCAGAACACTTGAGACTAATTCACTATCATGAAAACAGCACAGGAAAGATCTGCAACCATAATTCAATCACCCCCCACTGGGTTCCTGCCCTGACATGTGAGAATTGTGGGAGTTACAATTCAAGATGAGATTTGGGTGGGGACACATCCAAAGATGATCATTCTTCCCCTGGCCCTTCTCATATTTCATGTGCTTACATTTCAAAATTAATCATGCCTTTCCAGCAGTCCCCCAAACTTTTAACTCATTTCAGCATTAACTTCAAAGTTCACAGTCCAAATTGTCATCCCAGACAAGGCAAGTCCTTTGACAAATGAAGTGAAAAAAATAAAATAAATGACAGAAGAAGGAGAAGGAGAAGGAAAAGAAAGAAGTGGTAGGAGGAGAAAGAAAGTAGGGAAAAAAGACAAAAGAAGAAAGAAAGAAAAAGAAAGAAAGAAGAAAGAAAGAAGAAAAGAAAAGAGGCAGAAAGTTAAAAGGAAGGGAGGGAGAGAATGAGGGAGGGAAAAAGGGAGGGAGGGTGGAAGGAAGAAAAAAAGACAATGAACAAAATATATTTTAGAAAGGAGGAGAATGTGTGGCACATAGTGGGCACTGAATATATTTTATTGAATCAATAGACAGTGTCAAAAGTTTTCAAAATTCAAAAACAAACAAATGAAAAAGACTAGGAGAGTGAGAGTAGATAAAATTTATTAGAGCTTTTGGAAAGATAAGTTGGAAAGAAGGCTGGAATGGTGTGATAAGGGTAGAGTAGGGAAGATGAAAACAGAAGCAGTTTGCAGGAAGTTAGGAAGGAAAGGAATGATGAGAGAGTAAAAATGATGCAAATTATGTGTTTTATATATTTGACTGGGAGTAAAAGGTGATAAACAGATCAAGAATTTAGAATGTCAGGCAGATATTTTTGTTACCCGTTTGTTTGTTATAGACAAAGGAGTCCTGAGACTGAGGACATAAACGAAAAAAAAAAAGTCCATGGAACAAAAGATGAAAGATACGAGAGAAAAGAAGGGGCGATGGTTTATAAGAATTTGTTACCTAAACAATTTATAGATATAGCAGTGCCTTAATCTAAAGCAATAAAACCCAGTGGTGGAATTTCAGAAAGCATGATAACAAGTTTGAAAAAGTGGGATCCATTTATACAGCCTCAGATTAGAAATCTACTTCTCCTCCTTAAACCAATTATATCAGAGGTGATTGTCTTGATTTGGTTTTCTTTTGAAAAGACTGCGTTGACTTGAAGTGTGTATGTGAGGGATGAATAGGGAGCAGGGAAATTTGCCTTTAGAAATTAAGTTCTTACTAAAATAGTTTTTATCTCTGGGAACAGTTAATGCTGGAAAACTGGTTCTCAATGGTTCTCAGGACTCAAGTGTTTTGGGGTTAATTCAGGAAATTCTAAATGTCAGAGAGGCCAAATTATTGCTTCAACTTTTGGGAAGAGGTGCCATTCTTGAACTTGCTAGAGGGTGAGCTAAAATGAGGAGGATGATCTGAAGTCTTTTTACATAGACTTCCAATGTCATGTTCTTATGGGCTTGCTCTGTCCAGTAAATGGCACAGATCTCCATCCTCAGCGACCTCAGAAGTGCCAATGAAGACTTATCAAAAGTATCACTTCCTGGGTCTGTGCATGTCTCAGATGCAGGTTCACTGTTGATCTTACCCATAGATATTAGTCAATGTCTGCATTCATGACCCTTCTGGGTCAACCTCAAGAGAGCCACAGAACTTGTTTTTCTTCTCTTCAATCCTGACCTGACCCCTCTATTAGCCTTACTTTAAGCCAGGAGATCTCCTACTACAGAAAAAGGGGATGAGTCACTGAGGGCCAGGAACAAGACTAAATCTCTTCAGTGTCAAAGGAAGTCTTGACATGCCCTGTGAAGTCTATTATTTTCTAAAAATCTTGTATCATCAGATAATATCTTGAAAGCTAACTTTCCTTTCATAGCAGAGAAAAACATTGAGAGTACCCAGGTATAAAATGCTTGAGGGGATGGAGACTCAATTTTTCATGACTTGAGTATTATGCATTACATGCCTGTGTCAAAATATGTCTTGTATACCATAACTATATACAACTACTATGTACACACAAAAAATAAAAATAAAAATAAAATTGTGGCATGAATTGCTAAAAAAAATGGGTTCTATAAGATCCTATACCAATTATATGCCAAACTAACAGGGATATTGGGGTCCTCCATTTTATGTGGAGGTAAACTGATAGCAGATGGCTACTGTGATTTGCTTAAGGTCACAAAACATCATAATCAGTGCAAATCATTTGATTAATACACTATCCAAGTAATACATTTCATTTTGCCTCTGGTGTTGCAGACAAGTTCCCCGCTGCAATGAAATCTGTGTGGGTATACATAAACTAATAAATACATTGATATATGATGTAATATAAAGTCACATAATAGTAAGTTTCATGAAGAAAGTAAAACAGGATAAGGAGATAGTTTGTGCAGAGTATGTATTTGCTTTCATTTTGGTTGTTCAGAAAAGTACTCCGAAGAGGTGACATTTTGAGTAGTGGACTGGATAATTTATCAGAGCCATAGTCTTAAGGGAAAATGTTGCAGTCATAGACAAAGCAAGGGTAAAGGCCCTGGGATGGAAAGAGGATTAGTATTTGGTTTTTATTAACACTACTTAGTGACTTCTATAGGGTAGAGCCCTCCAAATGTTTCAATTTAACTCAATGAAATTCAATTAACCAGTTAAGTAGAATTTAATGCCGAATAAGTATTAAGAAATTATTTATTATTCAAAGGCCTAAAAACAGAACTACCATTCAACCCAACAATCCCATTACAGGGTATTTACCCAAAGGAATATAAATCATTCTATTATAAAGACACATACATGCATATGTTCATTGTAGCACTATTCACAATAGCAAAGACATGGAATCAAGTAAATGCTCATCAATGATAGACTTGATAAAGAAAATATGGTACATATGCACCATGGAATACTATGCAGCCATAGAAAAGAATGAGATCATGTCTTTTGGAGGAACATGGATAGAGCTGCAGGCTGTTATCCTCAGCAAACTAATGCAGGAACAGAAAGCCAAATACTACACTCTCACTCATAAGTGGCAGCTAAAAGATGAGAACACATGGACACATAGAGGGAAACAACACACTCTGGGGCCTATCAGAGGGTGGAGGATGGGAGGAGGGAGAGGATCAGAAAAATTAACTAATGGGTACTAGGCTTAATACATGGGTGATGAAATGATCTGTACCACAAACCCCGTAACACAAGTTTACATATATAACAAACCTGCACACATACCCTTGAAATTAAAAGTTAAATTTTTAAGAAAGTAATTACTTGTATAAAACACTTGTATTGTGCTATGAATGTTTGACATAATCTTTGCATTTGAGTAATTCCCAATTTGGTGGAGATTTATACACAAATGACTACGACAGAAGGCAGAAAAGTAATTTTGCCATAAAACAAGTCCAGATAAAAGGCTCTTGGAATTTTAAGACAGAAGATATTATTTTCTGTTGGGGAATCTGTCTAACCTTCATAAACAAAAAGGAATCCAAAGAAAGCATATGAAAATGTGAAGGATTTAGACTAGCAAAGACAGGGAGGGAAGGTAGAACAGGGCATTCTAGGTGAAAGGAATGGCCAAAGAAAAGCCTAAATTTGAGATACTGTCTGGAGGTGTATTGGGAATGTCTATTAGCCCATATTGACTGGAATTTAGATTGTATGAAGGAGGATTGTGAGAGAAAAGGTAGAACATCTCTGTTACAATCAGATTTGAGATACTGTAACTTGTTTAAAATGAATTCTGAATGCAGTGAGAGCTCAGTATTTTGAGTAGGTTGAAGAGCTCAGACCTTTGCTTTAAAGACAACAGTAAATTATGACAGAAAATGGTACTAAACTTGACCACTTCAGCTACAGCTATCTATTGACATGGGTTTGAAGCCTTCTCTAGAGGAAAGGAGCTGAAAATTCTCACAATTCACCTTGACCTTGGTAGAATTTCTCACATTAACAGTCTTGTCTCACCTCAGGAAAATAGTGACAGTTCAAAATGTCCCAATGGATACTTGAATTACATAGAATTAAAGAAGGTGGAATGAAATAAATGTTGAGTAATATAATTTGTTATAGTTGATAAAGCAGAACAATCATTAAAAATGCTATATTATGAATATTTAGCTAGGAATTTTTTTAGTTAGGAGTTTTAAAAAGTACAAGTCCATTCACAGTAGCATAGTAATCTGATGGGCATAATTATTTAAACAAAAGATAAATAAAGATGCATTCGATACAATTTTTAAAATTTTTTATAATTTATAATTTTTATTGTTTTAGAACATACATAAAATATATCATCTTAGCCATTTAGTATGTACAGCTCAGTGTCATTAAGTAGACTCATGTTGTTGTGTAACCATCACCAATCTCCATCTCAAGAACTTTTTCATTATCCTGAACTGAAACTCTGAACTTAATAAACATTAAATCCCCAATACCCTCTCCCCCAGGCCCTGTAACCTTCATTCTATTTTCTGTTTTCATGAATTTGACTATTACAGGTACCTCATATAAGTGGAGTCATAAAATACTGTTTGTTTCCTTCTGCCTCTGGCTTGTTTCACTTATAATGTATTTAAGATTCATCCATTTGTACCATGTATCATATTTTCCTTCCTTTTGAAGGCTGTGTAATATTCCTTTGCATGTATATTCCACATTTTGTTCATTTATCTGTCAGTGTACATGGGTTCCTTCCACCTTTTAGCTTTGGTGAATAATGCTGCTATGAACATTAGTGTAGCAATATCTATTTGTGCTGCTGCTTTCAATTTTTTGCTTATATACACCAAAGTAGAATTGCTGAATCATATGGTAAATTAATGTTTAGTTTTTTGGAAAATGTCCATATTATTTTCCACAGTGATTACACCATTTCATTTTCCCACCAGCAGTGTACAAAGCTTCCAATTTCCTGACTTGCCAACACTTGTATTTTTCTGTCTTATTACTGTTTTTTAAATAATAGCCATCCTCCTGAGTGTGAAGTGGTTTCTCATTGGTGTTTTGATTTGCAATTCCGATCAAATGTGATTAGTGATTGCAAACATCTTTTTATGTGCTTATTGCCTATTTGTATGTCGTCTTTGGATAAAAGTTTATTGAAGTCTTTTTCCCACTCTTAAATCAAATTTTATTGTTTTGTGTTATAGGAGTGCTTTATATATTGTGATTATTAATCCTTTATCATATATATAATTGAAAAATATCATCTCTCATTCTGTGTTTCATTTTTACTCCCCTGATTATGTCATTTCATGCATAAACATTATTAATTTTGATGAAGTCCAATCTATCCATTTCTTCTATTTTGATACGTAATTTGGTGTCATATCCAGGAACTGACTACATATTCCTATGCTTTCTCTAACAGTTTTATGGTTTTAGCTCTGACATTTAAGTGTCTTACTTATTCTGAGGTAATCTTTTTGTAAGGTAAGGGTCCTACTTCATTATTTTGTATTGCATATACAGTTTTGCCCAAACCGTTTATCAAAAAGACTGTTCTTTCCTCATTGTGTGATCTTGGCACCCTCGTCAAAAATCATTTGACTATATATGTGAGAGTTTGTTTCTGTTCTCTTTATTCTATTTCACTAGTCTGAATGTATGTATTTTGGTCAACACTACACTGTTTTGGTTACTGTAGCTATGTAGTAAGTTTTAAAATCAGGAAGACTGAGTCCTCAAACTTTGTACTTTCATTATACGTTTTTTTCTTATTTGTGGTCTCTTAGACTCCCATATGAATTTTCAGATAGATTTTTCTGTTTCTTCAAAACACATTATTGAAATTCTGATATGGCTTGCACTGAATATGTAGATTACTTTTTCTAGCATTGATATCTTAACAATATTAGTTTTCTAGTGGATTATTATGGGATGCATTTCCATTTACTTATGCCTTTTAAAATTTCTTTTAGCAATGTTTTGCAGTTCTGTACAAGACTTTTTAATTTTTAATTTTTTGGGGGCATATAGTAAGTGTATCTGTTTATGCATTACATGAGATATTTTGATACAGGCATGCAATGTGTAATAATCACATCAGGATAAATGGGGTATCCATCTCCTCAAGCATTTATTATTTGTGTTTCAAATGATCCAATTATTCTCCTCCAGTTGTTTTTAAATGAAGAAGGTGCCACTGCACACCAGCCTGGATGACAGAGCCAGACCCTGTCTTAAAAAAAAAGAACAATTAAATTAGTTTTCACTATAGTCACCCTATTGTTCTAGCCTATACTAGGTTTCATTCATTCTTTTAAACTGTTTTTTGTGCCCATTAATTATCGCCAATTCCTATACCTCCTCCCGCCTCCACTACTCTTCCCAGCTTCTGGTATCCATCATTCTACTCTCTATCTCATTGACTTCAATTATTTTTATTTTCAGCTACCATAGTTAAGTGAGACCATGCGATGTTTGTCTTTCCATGTCTAATTTCACTTAACATAATGACTTACAGTTCCATCCATAATACTGCAAATGGCACCATCTCATTCTTTTTTTACAGATGAGTAGTACTCCATCGTGTATAAATACAACATTTTCTTTATCCATTTATCTGTTGATGAACACTTGAGTTGCCTCCAAATCTTGGCTATTGTGAACTGTGCTGCTATAAACGTGGCAGTGCAAAATTCTTCTTGATATACTAATTTCCTTTCTTTTGGTTATATGCCTACCAGTGGAATTTCTGGCTCATATGATAGTTCTGTTTTAAGTTTTGAGAAACCTTCAATCTGTTTTCCTTAATGGTTGCACTAATTTACATTCCTAATAACGGTGTACAGGGTTCCTATTTCTCCACATGTTTTGCCAGCATTTGTTATTGCCTGTCTTTTGGATAGAAGCCATTTTAACTGAGGTGAGATGATATTTCATTTTAGTTTTGATTTGCATTTCTCCGATTATTAATAATGTTGAGTACCTATTCGTATACCTGTTTGCCATTTTTATGTCCTCTTTTGAGAAGTGCCCATTCAGGTATTTTGTTCATTTCTTAGATTATTAGATTTTTTCCTATAAAGTTGTTTGAGCTTCTTATATATTTTCGTTATCAACCCCTTGTCAGATTGGTAGTTTGCAAATATCTTCTCCCATTCTCTGTGTTGTATCTTCACTTTGTTGATTGTTTTCTATGCTGTGCAGAAGGTTTTAAACTTAATGTGACCCCATTTGTTAATTTTTTTTTTTTTTTTTTTGCTTTGGTTGCTTGTGCTTGTGGAGTATTACTCAAGAAATCTTGACCCACTCCAATTTCCTGTACAGTTACCTCAATGTTTTCTATGGGAATTTTGGA
Source organism: Hylobates moloch (assembly GCF_009828535.3). Lineage (NCBI taxonomy): Eukaryota > Metazoa > Chordata > Mammalia > Primates > Hylobatidae > Hylobates > Hylobates moloch. The sequence continues at coordinate 64,896,212 of NW_026652282.1, forward strand.
ACTTGAGGTGTTAGATTTAAGTCTTTAATCCATTTTGATTGGATTTTTGTATATGGTGAGAGATAAGAATCTAGTGTCATTCTTCTGCATATTGATATCCAGTTTGCCCAGCACCACTTACTGAAGAGACTCTTTTCCCAGCGTAGGTTCTTGGCACCTTTGTAAAAAGTGAGTTCACTGTAGACGTATGGACTTGTTTCTGGTTTTTATATTCTCCTACACTGGTCTCTGTGTTCATTTTTATAATAGTACCATTTTGTTTTGGTTACTATGTGTCTGTATTATAATTTGAAGTCAGGTAATGTGATTCCTCTAGTATTTTTTTTCTTTTTCCTCACAATAGCTTTGATTATTATGTATTTTTTTGTGTGTGGTTTCATATAAATTTTAGGATTTTTTTTCTGTGAAGAATGCCATTGTCATTTTGACAGAGATTGCGTTGGATCTGTACATTGCTTTGAGCAGTATGGACATTTTAACAATGTTGATTCATCCAATCCATAAACCTAGAATATCATTCATTTTTTTGTGTTCTCTTCAATTTCTTGCATCAGTGTTTTATAGTTTACATTTTAGTTTTCTTTCACTTATTTGGTTAATTCCTAGATTTTTTTTTATTTGGGGCTATTACAAATGGGATTAATTTTTGGTTGCTTTTTCAGATTGTTCACTGTTGACATATAGAAATGTTACTGATTTGTGTATGTTGATTTGTATTCTGTGATTTCACTGAATTTGTTCATCAGTACTAATAGTGTTTTGGAGGAGTCATCAGGTTTTTTCCAAATATAAGATCATATCCTTTGCAAAGAAGTATGATTTGACTTCTTCCTTTCCAATTTTAATGCCCTTTTTATCTTTCTCTTGTCTCATTGCTCTATCTAAGACTTCCAGTACTGTGTTGAATAATAGTGGTGTAATTGGGCATTCTTGTCATGTTGCAGATCTTAAAGGATTTCCATTTTTCCCCATTCAGTATGTTACTAGCTGTGGGTCTGTTATGATTTATGTTATGTTGAGGAATGTTCCTTCAATACCTAGTCTTTTGAGGGTATTTATCACGAAAGTATGTTGAATTTTATCAAATGCTTTCTCAGCATCAATTAAAATGATCATGTTTTTTATCCTTCATTCTGTTTATATGATATATCCCACTGATTGATTTGTGTATGTTGAACCATTCTTGCAACCCAGTGACAAATCCCACTTGGGTGTGATGAACGATCTTTCTAATGTAGCGTTGAATTGTTTGCTAATATGTTGTCGAGGATTTTTTTGCATCATTATTTTTCGAAGATACTGGCCTATAGTTTTCTTTTTTGATGCGCCTTTGTCTGGTTTTGTTATCAGGGTAACACTAGCCTCATAGTATGAGTTTGGAAGTATTCCCTCCTTTTGTGCTTTTCCGAATATTTTGAGTAGGGTTGGTATTAGTTCTCCTTTAAATGTTTGGTATAATTTAGCAGGGAAGCCATTGGATCTTTGGCTTTTTTTTTAAAACTGGGAAACTCTATTATGGCTTCAATCTCATTACTTGTTATTGGTCTATTCAGGTTTTAAATTTATTCTTGGTTCAATCTTCGTAGGTTGTACATTTCTAGAAATTTATCCATTTCCTCTGGATTTTTTAATTTTTTGGTGATCATATTCTCATAACTGCTAATGATACCTTGAATTATAGCAGTATCAGTTGTAATGTCTCTCTTTTTATTTATCATTTTATTTATTTGGGTCTTCTCTTTTTTCCTTGTTTAATGTAGCTAAATGTTTGTCAATTTTATTTATCTTTAATAAAACTTATTGTTTTGTGAATCTTTCATATTGTTTTCTTAAGTTCAAATTAATTTACTTCTGCTGTGTTAGTATTTCTTTTGTTCCACTATGTTTGGGTTTAGTTTGCTCTTGCTTTTTAATTCTTGAGATACATCATTATGTTATTTACTTGAATGCTTTCTTTTTTTTATGTAGGCACTTATATCTCTCTATTAGTACAGTTTTGCTGTATCCCATAGGTTTTTATATATTGTGTTTCCATTATCATTTGTTTCAAGAAAATATTCAATTTTCTTCTTAATTTCTTTATCCACCCCCTGGTCATTCAGGAGCATATTCTTCAATTTTAATGTGTTTGTGTATTTTCCAAAATTCATCTTCTGATTGATATCTAGTTTTATTCCATGTAGTCAGAGAAGATGCTTGACATGAGTTCAATTTTTTTAATATTTTAAGACTTGTTTTGACCGAATATATGCTTTATTCTTGAGAATGATCTATGTGCTGAGGAGAATAATGTGTATTTCAGCCATTGGATGAAATGTTCTGTAAATATCTATCAGGCCCATTTATTCTATAGTGTAGATTAAGTCTGATGTTTGTTCATTTTCTGCCTGTATGATCTGTCCAATGCTGAAAGTGGGGTATTGAAGTCTCCAGCTATAATTGTATTGAGGTCTGTTTCTCTCTTTTGCTCTAGTAGTATTTGTTTTATGTATCTGGGTGCTCTTGTGTTGGGTGCACATATAAGTCAAATTGTTACAACCTCTTAATGAACTGACCTTTTATCAATATATAGTGACCTTCTTTGTCTCTTCTTACAGTTTTTGTCTTGAAATATGTTTTGTCTGGTATAAGTATAGCTATTTCTGCTCTTTTTTGGTTTCCATTACCATGAAGTATCTTTTTCCATCCCTTTATTTTTAGTCTATGTTTAGGTTTATAGGTAAAATGCATTTCTTAAAGGCAGCAGATCATTGAGTCTTTTAAAACAAATCTATTCAACCACTTTATATATTTTGGTTGGTGAGTTTAATCTATCTACATTCAATGTTATTATTGATATGTAAGAACTTACTCTTGTCATTTTGTTGTTTTCAGGTTGTTTTGAAGTCTTCTCTTCCTTCTTTCCTTTTTTTCTGTCTTCCTTTTAGGGAAGGAAATTTTCTTTGTTAGTATGATTTAATTTCTTGCTTTTCATTTTTTGAGTATTTGTTGCATGTTTTCCAATTTGAAGTTACCATGACTCTTGCAAGTACTATCTTATAACCCATTATTTTAAGCTCATAAAAACTTAACAATATTTTCAAGGCAGCATTGAATTCAATGTGAAACCTCCCCATTTCTTTGCTATCTTTTCCCAGGTGCACAGTTTTCTCCAAGCTATGTGGCTGCTTCAGGAGGGATGGGAGGCGGATGGTGCAAATATGCTCTTTAGCTACTCCTCCTAGTGTCTCATTAGGTCACCTGCCTCCCCAGTCCACTGGCTCTGAACCAAGTTCAGCGGTAGGACTTGCCTAATAATTGCAGTCTTTGTGGCCCAGACTGCTACTCAAGTTCACTTGGGGTCCCAGAGCACTGCAGTCTACAGCAGTGAGGCTTCCCAGAACTCACACTCTGACTACTGGAATGGGTGATTACCCTCTGGCTAGGGACAGTCCAAATGCTTCCTTCATTGAAAAATGTCAGGTGAGTGAAGGCCAATTCTACTTTCCATTGTGACAGGGCAGCACTGACTTTAATTCAAAGCCTCACAATTACTGTGCTCTGCACTGCACAACCACTGCCAGGGAATGGGGGAGGGGTTGAATTGGCTTTTCAAGACTGTTTTTCCTGCCATCTTCAATGTCTTTTTCAGTAAAACCATGTACTGTGGTTGCTCACTTATTTATGGTTTTTGTAATACTGCTTTCTGTGTGAAGTTAGTTGTTAAAATTTGGTGTTCTTGCAGGGAGAACAAATGGTGTAGGCTTTTATTTGGCTATCTTGCTACAAATTTAATTTATTTATCTTCAGTCTTTGTGTACCTTTATAGGTAAAGTATGCTTCATGCAGGCAACAGATTATAGGGTCTTGTTGCCTTACCCATTTGGCTATTCTGTGTCATTTTGTTAGAGAGTTTAGTCCCTTTATATTCAATGTTATTGATAAGTAAGGACATACTATTGCCATTTTGTTACTTTTCCTAACTCCCTTCTTTCCCTCCTTCCTGGCTTCCTTTTAGTGAAGGTGGTTTTCTCTAGTGATATGATTTAATTTCTTTTTTATCTTTGTTTTTTGTATATCTCTTGTATTTTTTTATTTGAAGTTATGATGAGAAATATAAATATTTCCTTATAACCCATTATTCTAAGCTGATAACAATGTAAAAACATTTGCAAAAACAAAAAGAAAGCTAATAAATTCCTAAATCAAAAATTTGTCCCCCACTTTTTAACTTTTTGTAGTTTCTGTTTATATCTTATTGTACTATGTCTCAAAAATTTATTGTAGTTTTTTTTTATTGGTTCATCTATTAGTCTTTCTTTTTAAGATAAGAATAGTTTACATACCAGAGATTCAGTGTTGTAATATTCTGTGGGGCTTTTTGTTTACTTACTGTTGCCAGTGAATTTTATACCTTCAGATGATTTCTTATTGTTCATTAATGTTCTTTTTGATGATTGAAGTATTCCTTCCTTTAGCATTTCTTGTAGGAGAGGTCTGATGTTGTAAGTCCTCTGGGTTTTGTTTGTCTGGAAAAATATTTCTCTTCATGTTTAAAGAATATTCTCAATGGCTATACTGTTCTAGGGTAAAAATTTTTGTTTTTTTCTTTGGTAATTTTAATATGTCATGCCACTCTCATATAGTGGAGCTACATTGTATGTTCTTTCTTTCTTTTCTTTTGCTGTTTTTATGATCCTTTCGTTATCTTTGACCTTTGACAATTTGATAATTAAATGCCTTGAGGTAGATGTCTTTGAATTATATCTGCTTGGTGTTCTATCACCTTTTTATACTTGGATATTGATATATTTCTCTATGTTTGGGAAGTTCTCTGTTATTATCTTTTTGAATAAATTTTCTACGCTTATCTCTTTTTCCACCTCCTCTTTAAAACTCTTGGATTTGCCCTTCAGAGGCTATTTTCCAGATTTTGTGTATGTGTTTCTTTTTTATTACTATTATTTTTGTCTCCTCTGTGTATTTTCAAATAGTCTATCTTCAAGTTCACCAATTCTTCCTTCCACTTGATCAGTTATGCCCATTAAATGTCTCTGATGCATTCCTCAGTATGTCAATTGTATTTTCAACGCCAGAATTTCTGCTTGGTTCTTTTTAATTATTTCAATCTCTTTGCTAAATTCATCTGATAAAAGTCTGAATTCCTTCACTGTGTTATCTTGAATATTTTTTGAATTTCCTCAAAACAGTTATTTCAACTTCTCTATCTGAAAGGTCACATACCTCTGTTTCACCAGGATTGGTCTGTGGTGCATTATTTAGTTTGTTTTATGAGGTCATGTTTTCTTGGATGGTGTTTATGCTTGTAGAATTTCTTCCGTGTCTGAACATTGAAGAGTTACATATTTACTGCAATCTTCACACTCTAGATTTATATTTGCATGTTCTTGGGATGTCTTTCCAAGTATTTAAAACCACTTGGGTACTGTGATCTCAGCTGTGCCTTCCATAGAAGTCACCCTGATATAATTTGGCTGTGTGCCCACCCAAATCTCACCTTGAATTATAATAATCCCCACATGACAAGGGTGAGGCCGGGTGGAGATAATTGAATCATTGGGGCATTTTCCTCCATACTGTTCTCATGGTAGTGAATAAGTTTCACAAGATCTGATGGTTTTATAAATAGCAGTTTCTCCTGCACAAGCTCTTTTGCTTGCCACCATGTAAGACATACCTTTGCTCCTCCTTTGCCTTCTGCCATGATTGTGAGGCCTCCTCAGCCATGTGGAACTATGAGTCCTTTAAACCTCTTTCCTTTATTAATTACCCAGTTTGGGGTATGTCTTTATTAGCAGTGTTGGAACAGACTAATACACACCCCAAGCCCAGTAATGCTGTGGTTGTTTCAGACTCATAGAGGTATCACCTTGGTGGTCTTGGATAAGATCAAGAAAAATATTCTGGATTGCCAGGCAGAGACTCTTGTTCTCTTCCCTTATTTTCTTCCAAGTAAACAGAGTATCTCTCTCTGTGCTGAGCCACTTGTATCTAGGGGTGAAGTGACACAAGCACCCCATTGTCACTACCACTGGGAGTGCACTGGGTCAGACCTAAAGTCAGCACAGCACCGGGTCTCAGGCCCACTTTAACCACTCACTGGCTACTGCCTATGTTTGTTCAAGGTCCTAAGGGTGTACAATCATCAGGTAAAGCCATTAAGGCTGTCTTTTCCTTTAGGATAGCAAGTTTCCCCAGGACTGAGGTGGATCCAGACATGCTCTCTAGGCACAAGGGACTACAGTCAAAAACCTTAGAAATCTACCTGATGTTTTGTTGTACTGCTGCTGAGATGGCACCCAAACCACAAGAGCAGTCGTTCCCACTCTTCATTCCCCTTTCAACAAAGGAGCTTCACCACGTGGCCACTACCAACACAGGCCCGTAGGAAATACTGCCAGGCTATCACGAATGTTCACTTAAGGTCCAAGGGCTCTTTAATCAGCTTCTGGTGGATGTTGTCAGGCCTGGGGCTCACCCTTCAGGACAATGGGCACCTTCTCACCCAGGGCGGATCCAGAAATGCTATCCCAGAGCCTTGGCCTGGAATTGCAGACCCCAAGACTTTCTTGGTGCTCTACGCCCTGTTCTCTAGCTGTACCTAAGGTTCAAGACACAGTACTTTGTCTAACTGTAGCCACCATACCTGGGAATGTGCTGTGACATTCTCACCTGAAGTCAGAATGTCTTAGAGTCTCACCCAAGGCCCATGGCATACTACCTGGGTATCGCTGCTGGTTATTCAGTGCCTAAGGGTTCCTTAGTCAGCAGGTGATTGGTACCGTAATTACTAGGTTCTTCCAGTCAATGCAGTGGGCTCTCTTCTGGCCCAGGGTGTGTCTAGAAATGTCGTTCAAGTGTTAGAGCTAAGAATGGAGGCTTCACATCTAGATCCAGTGCCCTGTCCTACTATGGCTGAGTTGGTGTCAAAGATTCAATAAAAAGTCCTCTTTTGAACAAGTTTTTATTATCCTTGTTTTATATTGTCTAAATATTTTAGACATTGTATGTTCTCTTTGATGTTATTTTAAGTAGGGTTGTTTTCTCTTTTTCTTTTAATTACATTTATTATATTGTGGTAAAATATACATAACATAAAACTCACCATTTTAAACCACTTTTAAGTGTATGGTTCAATGGTATTAAGTACATTCACATTGCTGTGCAACCATCAACTTCATCCAAATCCAGAATATTATCTTCCCAACCTGAAATTCTGTATCCATTAAACAGTAACTCCTCATATCACCCTCTCTCCAGTCGAATACAACAACTAATATTTTTGTTTCTTTAAATTTGCCTATACTGATATCAATTTAGGTTTGTTCTTTGTTATTATGTAGAAATGTAAGTGATTTTGCATATTAATATTGGATCTGACAACATTGTCTAATCAATTTATTATTTTTAAATGTGTTTTCTAAATGTGTAGTATCATTCGTGTTTTCTACATATAAGATCATGTCATTTGCAGATGAGCTAATTTTACTTCTTCCTTTCTAATTTGATGTCCTTTATTTCTTTTTCTTGCATAAGTACTCCGGGAATTTCCAATATTATGTTGAATTGAAGTGATGAATTCTGGATCTTTGTCTTGTTCATGATATTAGAGAAAAAGCTTTTAGTCTTGCATCATTGAGTATGATGTCAGTTGTGATTTTTTTTCACATATAACATTTAGTATGTTGACATAATTTGCTTCTATTTCTAGTTTGTTTAATGTTTTTATAAAGACAATGTATTCTGTCAAATGCTTTTTCCACTTCATTTGAAATGATCATGTGTTATTCCTTTTTATTCTGATAATGTGATGTATTATATTGATTTTCTTATCTTCAACAATCGTTGCATTCCAGGAATAAATCCTAATTGTCATGTTGTATAATATTTTAACAGTCTGCTGAATTTGGTTTGCTATTGTTTAATTGAGAGATTTTTCCATCAATATTTATATGATATATTGGTATGTAATTTTCTTGCAGTGTCTTTCTCTGGCTTTGATATCAAGGTGAATTAGTCCATTCTCACATTGCTATAAAGAAGTACCTGGGACTGGGTAATTTGTAAAGAAAAGAGTTTTAATTGGCTCACAGTTTCACAGGGTATACAGGAAGCATGGCTGGTGGAGGCTTCAGGAAACTTACAATCATGGCAGAAAGCGAAGGAGGAGCTGGCATGTCCTACATGACTGGAACAGTAGACAGTGAAGTGGAAAGTGCTACACACTTTCAAACAATTAGATCTCATGAGAACTCACTCACTATCATGAGAAAAGCAATGGGAAATCTGTCCCTGTGATCCAATCACCTCCCACCATGTCCCTCCCTCAACATTGAGGATTACAATTCAACATGAGATTTGGATGGGGACACAGAGCTAAACCATATCACAAGGTAATGCTGGCCTCATAATGACTTCAGAAATGTTTGTCCTTCTTCATTTTTTTGGAAGTTTTTTAAAAATTAGATTAATTCCTTTTTAAATGTTTAGTAGAATTCACCAGTGAAATCATCTATTCCAGGGCTTTTCTTTGTTAGGAGATTTTAATTACTGTTTCAATCTCCTTATTAGTTATGTCTATTTAGATTTTCTATTTCTTTATGTTTCACTCTTGGTAGGTCATATGTTTCCGGGGATTTGACCATTTTATTTAGATTATCTTATTTATTGTAAATGTTTTCATAGTGCACTTTTGTAATCTTTTTTGTCTAAACTTAGAACTGATATCCTAACTTTTATTTCTGATTTTAGTAATTTGAGTCTTCTGCAATATTGATTGTTTAAAATGGATGAAGCAACACATTTGTCAAAATCTGGAAGAGAAGAATATACTCAGTATCATTTTCAGGCACAATGTCCAAAGGGCTAGGGCACATGGTACTAGCCGTTGGAGAGAGGAGTATAGATTGTGAATTAGGTGCTAGAGAGAGCTGAGACCTGGAAGGTGTCCATGACAAACACAGACGCAACCTGGTGTGTTAGATCCTGGAGTGCATTCATGGGATGTGGAGGTAGACAAAATAATTTTAGAGAAGATTGTTCTGAAAGATTTCCCAGCTGTCTGTTTTACAGGTGTGCCCAAAATGACATATCTAGAATGGGACTCATTTTCCCTTCAGGACGAGTTTCCACCTGAAATCTGGAAATTACCCAAGGGCTTCTGTTCCAGCATAGAAATTTCAATGTTTTTCTATATTTCCCATTTCGTCTGTCTCCATATTACTCAACAACTCTGTCAATTCTGCTTTCATAATGCCTTTTACATCTATCCCTTCTTTTCCACTCTCACTACCATCACCCTGGTTTAAGACGTTATTATTACTGATGCTATTATGAATGCATCCTCCTTGTCTCCCATCTTCTACAAGCAATCTTGCATCCTCAGTGATGTTGTCCATCTCCCAGAAGTATTCTCTCTATATCCTATAGCAGTGTATCAAAGTGGAGTGTGTGTGCCCCAGGGAATATGCAAGATAATATGCTAGGGAAAGGAAAGAAAATATTAGAACCTTCGTGTTATTTATTTTAGATTACTCTTCTAAAATTGTGTTTTATGTTCATTTATAATATATGCAATGCATTAGTATAGTGGTATGTAAATATTATTTATAAATAAACAAGTTTGGAGCACACCTTTTATCAGATGATTGTGAGGCCTACAATGATTTTAGACAATTTATCTACAGAATCAAGTCTAAATTATTTAACTTAATATGCAGGCTCTTCATTATCTGACATCACTCCATTATACGTTTAGACTAATGTTCAAATAATTCAAAAGATGTAGTTTCTGCTTCATCTATGCTTTCACTCAAATATTCCTCGAACATTTCCCAACCCTATATCATTAACCCTAGTCTCCTGGCCTTTCACTTTCCTTTTATTTGTCTAAGTCATGTCCATCTTTCAGGACATAGTTCATACCACTTCTCATCTAGGGAGGCTTCTCTGGCTATTATAATTCTCCAGATTCCAAAAGCAATTATAGCCTGTAACTATTTGTAAATTAATTATATCTGACATGGTAATGTTATCAACATTTTTATATAAAAATGTAAACATGCATATCTGTATAGTTTGTATGTCTAGAGTACAGAAATATATTGTCATTTTACTTTTTTCTGTAAACTTCATTCATGGAATCCAGGACAGTACCTTATTCATAGTAGGCCATCAGTAAGTATTTTAAAAGATAATACACATATATACAAAAAGTTATTAAAATGTTGAAAAAATATATGAAATAAAATGGAAGGTAGTATACTTAAATATTAGGGAAAGATAAAATAAAGGAAGGTGCACTAGAGGATGATCGTGGAAGGCTTCTTGGAGAAGTTGCATTTTGACCTAAGTTTCAAAGATAGTAAAGGACAAGAGTTGGAAAAAAAGTATTCTTTATTGAGGGAATAAAAAAAATCTGAGTTTTAATTGTTTCCTGGGCAAACTTAGTGTTAAAAGTATGAGAGATTGAAAAGTGGTTGAAAGCACGAGACCATATTTAAGAATGCTGCTATTGAAATCAAACAGATTTCATTTTGGATTCTGTCTCTGCTTCATGACTAATGCTGAAGTTAATTAAGTGGCCATGGACAACTTAACTATTTAAGTTGTGAAAATTGAATTGTGAGATTATTGTGAGAATTGAATAAATTGAATTGAATGTACTAAACATTGTCTCTTTCACATAGGAATTGTGCAATAAATGATAGCTAAAACTGATAGTACTACTACTATTATTATTAAGTAAAAAAGACTTATTTTTAAAGGTAGTTTGTAAATGATAATTTTTCTCTAAATTACAAGAAATGGAAGCAAATGAGACTTTGGAAAGTGTGTTTAGGGGTGAATAAATTGGCTGGACATCCTGTGTGAAGAAAAGCAGGATTATAGCCTGATGTTTTGTGCTTTGAATCCTTTTATAAACAACATCTCTATTAAAATATAAGTCACATACCATGCAAATAACATATTTCAAGTGTACAGTTCAGTAGTTTTAAGTATAGTCAAAGAGTTGTGCATGTGAAGTACTTGAAAACGCTTTCATCACCCCCAAATGAAACCCTGCACCCATTTGCAGTCAGTGCCCAGTTCCCAAACCCCTCACAGCCTTAGGTAACCGCTAATTTACTTTCTGTGTCTATGAATTTGCCTTTTCTGTACCTTTTATATGAATGGAATCATTTAACACATGGCTGTGATGATTAATTTAATGTGTCAACTTAGCTCGGCCATTGTGCCCAGATATTTGGTTGAACATTATGCTGCAAGATTATATGAAGGTGTGTTTTGGATAAGATTAACATTTAAATTGGTAGACTTCGAGTAAAAAATATTACACTCCATAATTTTGATAAGCCTTTTAAAATCAATTGAAGATTTTAGTAGGACAAAAACTGATTTCTCCTGAGCAAAATGGAATTCTGCCAGTAGACTGCCTTTGGACTTGAATTGTATCTCTTTCTTGGGTCTCCAGCCTGCTGGTCTATGCTGCAGATTTTGGCTTTACAAAGTCTCCATAATCATGTGAGCCAGTTTCACAAAATCTCTCCCTTTCCTCTTTCAATCTCTCTCTTTCCCTACACACACACACACACGCACACATACATACAAACACACACACATACATTTTGTTGGCTCTGTTCCTCTGGAAAAATGTAAGTAAAAAAGTGCTGTGTTTTGTGACTGGCCTTTTCTACTTAGAATATTTTCAAAGTTCATCCATGTTGTATCATGTATCAGTACTTCATTATTTTTCATGGCTGAGTAATATTCCATTTTAATTATATATAATATTTTATTTTTCAGTTCATCAGTTGATAGATTTTTTTAATTTTTGGCTGTTATGAATAATTCTGATATTAACTTTTCTGCACAGGATATTTCTGTGTGAATATGTTTTCAATTTTCTTATGTATATAACTACTCATAGAACATCTGGGTCAATTTGTAATTTTGAGAAACTGCCAGACTGTTTTCAAATATGACCACACTATTTTACATACTCATCAGCAGTGTATATGGGTTCCAATTTTTCTGCATTGTCCCCAACACCTGCTACTTTCTTTTAAAAATATATATCACAATCCTAGTGGATGTAAAGTAGTATCGCATTGTGATTTTTATTTGCATTTCCCTAATGGTTAATGATGTTGAGCATCATTTTATATGCTCATTGGCCATCTTTGTTTATCTTTTTTGAATTGTCTATTTAAGTCGTGTGTGTGTGTGTGTGTCTGTGTATGTGTGTGTAGAATCACCCTTAAGTCAATCTTAAAAGATACATATAAGCAGAGGAAGGGTTAAAAGATGTATTAGTCTGTTCTCATGGTGCTAATAGAGACATACCTGAGGCTGGGTAATTTATAAAGTAAATAGGTTTAATTGACTCACAGTTCCACATGGGAGGGGAGGCCTCACAATCATGGCAGAAGGCAAAGTAAGAGCAAAGACACTTTTTATATGGCAGCAGGCAAGAGAGAGCTTGTGTAGGGGAACTCCCCTTTATAATATCATCTGATTTCATGAGACTTACGTACTATCATGAGAACAGCACAGGAAAGACCCGCCCCCAAGATTCAATTACCTCCGACTAGGTCCCTCCCAAGACACATGGGAAGTGTGGGAGCTACAATTCAAGATGAGATTTGGGTGGGTGGGGACACAACCAAACCATATCAGAAGGTTATTCAAACTTCTAGCTTAGCTAATTTCCATAGAGGATCATAGAATAAATTTTGTCTCAAAGAAAGGAGAGTATTCAAAAATATTCTGACATTGGACCAGTTTGTATTGTTGGAAAGAGAGAAAGTAATATTCAAAATGAAGGACAATCTGCTAAATCAGTTACATTTGGCTTTGGAGTGTGTGTGTGTGTGTGTGTGTGTTTTGTTTGTTTGTTTTACAGATTTATGCCTACAACTGGCTTTTGAAAGGAATTTATATGTGCTGGTTTAATTGTTTTTATTTGGTGTTTGAGGAATGACTTTTTATTTCCATTAACATAATCAAATATTTGATAGTATGTATATACACATACTCAAATGATGACTTCTTCTGCAATTGTCCCTGAGTTCGAACCTACTGCTGTTACCTTTTAACCTAACTAACTGAAAGTAAGTCTCTGCAGTCCTCTGAGATAGATAATTCACATGTCAAAAATTGAGGAAAAACTCAGCAGATTACCTGAAATTATTTTAAAAGTAGTGTAACCATGAAACAGGGCAGGCTGCAACTTCACCCATTTCCTATGAGATGTGGTTTCTCTGTGATGCATAGAGCTGGGTCATGGCAGATTCTCAGTAAAGACTTAGGTAATTGACAAATAATGGAAGGAAATTGACACAGCTAGTTCAAGAATCTAAGTTACCTCAAAGAGGGTGAATAGAAGTCATTTCCAGAGGCTATTTGGCGGTTATTGTTCTGCAGAAATTCATGGGTTGGCCTACATCCTCTCCTCTAGACAAGTGGCCCTCTGGGCCTAAGTATTCCAATTACTATTTGTTCAGTACATTGTACTTTCTGGCAGTATTAGGTATACTTTTGAAATGGCCATGTGTACTGAGACACATCATAACAGATCTATAACGTGTTACTTCATCTGTTTCCTGGATCAACCTTTCCTTTTGAACGTACATGTTATAAGCTCTTCTAATGAATATACTTTTAATTTTATCTCTTCCCGAAAGAGTTGATGGAAAAACTTAAGCTCTAGCACAAATAAGGTGCTCCAGCACAAATAAAGTGACCCTGTCAGATACATCAAATTTGAGCAGCAAATGCCCACAACTGGGAATTTAGTTTAATTTTCTTGTTGTTAATAACCAGAGCACTTACTCACACAACCTCATAAGTTACCCGAGGAGATCATGGTTTTCCACCTTTTCCCAGTTAATTTGAAAAGTTAATATTTACTGAAGGCTCTTCATATCTGAGAGTAGGTTAATGCTAGCGGAGCCTAAGGAATTATCCCATGGTCCTCATATGTGACAAGTTGCCAGTCTTTATGAATACAGTCAGAAAAGTGGAAGCCTCTCAAGCTACAAGTTCTGCTATTTCCTTTATCAAGAAGTTTCTGTCTCCTCTGATTTATTCTCAAACTCTCCACTATAATTTAGTACCCTGTTTCCTCTTGCATGGACTATTCTAGTGGTTTTTCTAATCTGTCTTCCATATCGTCTCCTTATCAATCATTCTGTATATCCTTGTTTTCATAATTATTTTTTCCCTAAAACACCGCTACTTTCAAGTTGTCATCTGCTCAAAAACCCAAAGACTAATAGGTATTTATTACCTTTTGGGTAAAGTCCAAACTTGGTCTGGCATTCTAGATCCTCCTTCACAATCAGGCCCCAAACCAAAACCTGTTACTCATTGTTATCTTTTATGGAACTCCTACAGTGAGGATATTTGAATCTTTGTTTCCCTGAAACATCATTAATATTCTTAATAACTTGAAATCATTTGTATTGTTTCATTTCTTCTTTCACCCATGCTGCTTTGGCGAATATTAATTTATTTTTAATATGTTAAAATCCTGTCACTGATCTGAATGCTGTCAATATAAAGACCAATATATTAATGTTAATTAAGTAAATCAAGGAACAAAGGTTGCTGGGTAAATGAATTGATCTCACCAAATGTTCTGAGAACAAGTGAGAAAAAGTATATTGCCACTTAATTTCAAATGAAATAATGACATTTAGTTAAGACCTAGAATGTGTAATTGTAATCAGCCATGATCCAAGGAGCAATGTGAAGGCCTTGAGTTGAAATCCTACTGTTTTCTTTAGTTCTCCTTCTGTTTCTGCATAAACACATTACCTTTGAGACCGAATTTAACTTTAAAGCCTTTTTTCTTATCTGCAATGTCAATAGCTCTCAAGCTCTTACAATGAAGGAGCTACTTTAGCAACATGTCTAGCGATGGAGTAAGTGAAAGGAGATGAATACAATACTTGTTTCAATTTTTCTATTTTTTTCGCTATTTTAAATTTCCATTAGCAGATCACCATTTGATTGGGTTTTGCTGATGGAAGAGAAGGTCTGGGTTTCCTGGACACACTGGAGTAGAATATACTCTCTCAATCTCTATGGCTGAAATTTACGTCCTTTCCCATATAATCATGTTAGCTGATACAGTGACGGAAAGCTTTCCACATGGAGTAGTTTTAGGCCACACAGAATAAAGCCCTCTTTTTTGCAGTGCTCTACCACATTTACCTCAGAGGTTTGGATTTTAAAAATTCTTGTGTAGTTGAGGTGGGATCAGAGAACCCTCTGTCGTGTTTCATGGGGCCTTGATCTCCAGGATGGCATTTGGCAATAGAGAGCCCACGAATATTTTCTATGGGCATTAGGTGGGAGGATATTTAGCTCTTATCTAGAGACTAATGTGAGTGACAATGGAAAAGTTTCCACAGGGATAAGCCTCATGAGTTGCCCATGAGGACAAAACTTCTATGGTCTAGTAGCATTTCCTCTGGTATTGCACCTCATAGAACTCACGGGACCTGAATCACCCAACCTTATTACCCAGAAATCAACTGGTCCCAATATCAGAAAGCCAAGTAGGGCACAGATAAGCAGAAAGTTACCTGCTTTATCTTTCCACTTTTCACTTCTTTACTATCCCCCTCTTCTTGTCATTATTATAACTACTATTATTAGTATTGTTTGTAAATCCATTTCTCTCTTCCACTCTTCTCATTTCCTTTGTTTGTCAAGTATGTATTTTTTCAAAGTTTATGCACTCTATCAGCACAGAATCCCCTAACATATTCTTCAACAAAGTGTCACTAGTGTCACTGATAATTTATACCCTCTTGAACACAACAGCCAGGAAGCCCTAACCTCAGAGATGTGTCAGCTCAACTTCATTTTGTGCCAAAATGCCAAAGCCCAAGCCTCATTCAGGTGATGCGTGAGTTCAGTGACTCTCTACTCACCCCTTTCCTCTTACACATAAATAAATTCCAGTGGGAGGAAAATAATTTCATAGGATCTTAATGTCATTATAAATACCACTTTTAGTTCAGCAAAGGAGAAAACATGAAAAGGGAGTGGATTACTCAACAACTTGGTTGATGTGAGCTTTAGAAGTATTTTTTTAGTTTTTTGAGAAAATAAATATACGTAAAACAAATATTCAAACATGGAGAAAATTTTCTCTCATCATGGACTAGAAAACATAAAACTCTAATATTTAATGGGAGAAGTGAGAAATTGGTTTCTGAAACACTAAAGTTGTTTAGAAGCAACTGATAACTCCTTCTATTTATAGCTTACCAAAGCCCAGTATACTTTGGTGAATGAGATTAGGGAGCAAAGTAGCACAGTTTAAGAGGGTATCCTAAAAAACAAACAACAACAAAAAAACTCATTTCTCACAGTTTTCTGAAGAAAGTTAAATAAGCCCCCAGCATGAAAGCAAAGTCCAGCTCATAAGCTGATTTTGGACAGTGCTGACTCAGAACCACTCTTCTCTGAGATCTCTTTTCCTTGCCTACTTTGCTCCTTCATGAGAGTTTTGTTACCACTGACCTCCTTCTGACTCCCTCCACTTCATGTTAGCTTTGGACTGGCCAAGTAGCTTTGATTCTCCTGGAAAGCTGATTCAACTCACTGTCCAACTCAGCACCTGACCTTCATTAGGCAGTCATTTCTGTCTTGAGACCATGCTGAGGAACTTCCCCGCACTGGTCTGAGCTTTATTTACACTTTGGAAAGCACCTAAAGACTTAGCTCTGGGAGATGATCTTCTTAAAGTTCAATACTGCAAGAAAACCTGTAAACTGCTCTTTCATTTTTTAGTGAAATGTCTTTCCATTTCCCAGCTACTGATTCATAGTGACACAGCATTGTTTGCTCTTCAGCTGGTATTTTCTCTCAGCATGGCCCCAGAGGCTAGTAGCCCAGCTCATAACCAGTGCCACAAAGAAAGAAGGGAATGGAATTTTACTAAACCAAAATAAAAAGATGTTTTTGGCAGTATGGTCAATTTTCACAATATTGATTGTACCCATCCATGAACATGAGATGTGTTTCCATTTGTTTTTTTTTTTTTTTTTTTTGGCAATTGCAAAAACAAGTTGACCTTTTTGTGTTCCTTGAGTCCAGTCGTGAAGGGCCCTCATGGCTGGGCCTCATGCCAAACAACTTGTTGCAAAAAGAGTTAGGGTCCCATATGGCACCGAAACTTCATGAGACCTCTCCTTGTGTGTGCACGGACAGGTGGCCAACTCTGGATCCCTGGCTGTTGCTTCCCAGTCTGGTGGTGAATCCTCCATAGTCTGGTGAGTGTAAAAAAAAAATATATATAGATATATATTATATATATATATTATATATATAGTATAAATATATAATATATATTTAGTGTAAATATATATTATATATATTTAGTGTAAATATATATTATACATATTTAGTGTAAATATATATAATACATATATATATTTAAACTAAGCTTCATAAGTGAAAGAGAAATAAAATACTTTACAGAGAAGCAAATGCTGAGTGATTTTGTCACCACCAGTCCTGCCCAACAAGAGCTCCTGAAGGAAGCACTAAACATGGAAAGGAACAACCGGTACCAGCCACTGCAAAAACATGCCAAATTGTAAAGACCATTGAGGCTAGGAAGAAACTGCATCAACTAACGAGCAAAATAACCAACTAACATCATAATGACAGGATCAGATTCACACATAACAATATTAACTTTAAATGTAAATGGGCTAAATGCTCCAATTAAAAGACACAGACTGGCAAACTGGATGAGTCAAGACCCATCAGTGTGCTGTATTCAGGAAACCCATCTCATGTGCAGAGACACACATAGACTCAAAATAAAGGGATGTGTTTCCATTTGTTTGTGCCATCTATAATTTCTTTCAGCAGTGTTTTTTTTTTCTAGAGGTCTTTCACCTCCTTTATTAGGTATAGTCCTAAGTATTTCATTATTTTTTGCAGCTATTTTAAAAGGGATTGAGTTCTTGATTTGATTCTCAGCTAGCTTGTTGTTGGTTTATAGAAGAGCTATTGATTTGTGTGCATAAATTTTGTATCCGGAAACTCTGTTGAATTTTTTTTTTTTTTTTTTTTTTTTTTTGAGATGGAGACTCACTCTGTCGCCCTGGCTGGAGTGCAGTGGCACGATCTCGGCTCACTGCAAGCTCCGCCTCCCAGGTTCACGCCATTCTCCTGCCTCAGCCTCCTGAGTAGCTGGGACTACAGGTGCCTGCCACTACGCCTGGCTAATTTTTTTGTATTTTTAGTAGAGACGGGGTTTCACCGTGTTAGCCAGGGTGGTCTCTAGCTCCTGACCTCGTGATCCACCCGTCTCAGCCTCCCAAAGTGCTGGGATTACAGGCGTGAGCAAGCGTGCCCGGCCTCTGCTGATTTTTTTTTTTTTAATCAGTTCTAGGAGCTTTCTGGAGGAGTCTTTAGGGTTTTCTAGGTAAGTGATCAAGTCATCAGCAAACAGCAACAGTTTGACTTCCTCTTTACCGATTTGGATGCACTTTATTTCTTTCTCTTGTCTGCTCTGGCTAGGACTTCTCGTACTATGTTGAAGAGGAGTGGTGAGGGTAGGCAACCTTGTCTTCTTCCAGTACCCAGAGGGAATGCTTTCAACTTTTCCCCATTCAGTATTATGTTGGCTGTAGGTTTGTCATAGATGGCTTTTATCACATTGAGGTATGTCCCTTGTATGCCAACTTTTCTGAGAGTTTTAATCAAAAAGGAATACTGGATTTTGTTGATTGCTTTCTCTGCATCTATTAAGATGATCATGTAATTTTTGTTTTTAATTCTGTTTATTTGCTGTTTCACATTTATTGACTTGTGTATGTTAGACCGTCTCTGCAACCCTGGTATCTCACATGATCATGCAGAATTATCCATTTGATAAGTTGTTGGATTTGGTTAGTTAGTATTTTGTTAAGGATTTTAGCATCTATGTTCACCAGGAATATTGGTCTGTAGTTTTCTTGTTTGGTTAGGTCCTTTCTTGGTTTGATATTAGGGTGACACTGGCTTCATAGAATGATTTAGGTCAAACTACCACCATTCCATCATTCTTCATAGAATTAGGAAAAAAAAAGATTCTAAAATGCATGTGGAACCAAAAAATATCCTGCATACTCAAAGCAAGACTAAGCAAAAAGGCCAAATTTGAAGGCATCACATTACCTATTTCAAACTACTCTAAGGCCATAGTCCACCAAAACAGTGTGATACTGGTATAAAAAAAGGAACATAGATCAGTGGAACAAAACAGAGAATCCAGAAATAAACCCACAAACTTACAGCCAACTGATCTTTGACAAAGCAAACAAAAACATAAAATGAAGAAAGGACACCCTTTTATCAAATGGTGCTGCGATAATTGGCTTGCCGCATGTAGGAGAGTGAAACTAAATCCTCATATCTCATCTTACACAAAAATCAACTCATGATGGATTAAGGACTTAAATCTAAGACTTAAAACTATAAAAATTCTAGAAGATAACATTGGGAAAACCCTTGTAGACATTGGCTTAGGCAAGGAATTCATGGCCAAGGACCCAAAAGCAAATGCAATAAAAACAAAGATAAATAGCTTGGACTTAGTTAAACTAAAGACCTTTTGCATGGCAAAAGGAGCAGTCAGCAGGGTAAACAGACAACACATAGAGTGGGAGAAAATCTTCACAATCTGTACATATGATAAAGGACTAATATCCATAATCTGCAATGAACTCAAATCAGCCAGAAAATTACAAACAATCCCATCAAAAAGTGGGATAAGGACATGAACAGACAATTCTCAAAAGAAAGTATACAAATGCCCAACAAATGAAAAGATGCTGAACATCACTAATGATCAGGGAAATGCAAATCAACACCACAGCATGATACCGAATTACTCCTGAAAGAATAACCATAATCAAAAAATCAAAAAATAATAGATGTTGGCATGGATGTGGTGAACAGGGAACACTTCTACACGGCTGTTGGGAGTGTGAACTAGTACAACTACTATGCAAGACAGTGTGAAGATTCTTTAAAGAATGAAAAATAGAAGTACAATTTGATCTAGTAATCCCACTATTGGGTATCTACCCAGAGGAAAATAAGTTATTATACAAAAAAGACACTTGCACACACATGTTTATAGCAGCACAATTTGCAATTGCCAAAATGTGGAACCAAACCAAATGCCTATCAATCAATGATTGGATATATATATATGTGATATATATGTGATATATATGTGATATATATCACATATATGTGATATATAGATATATATGTGATATATATGTGATATGTGATATATAAATGATATATATGTGATATATATATATATATATGATGGAATACTACTCAGCCATAAAAAGGAATGAATCAATGCATTCACAACGACCTGGATGAGATTGGAGACTATTATTCTAAGTGAAGTAACTCAAGAATAGAAAATCAAACATTGTTCTCTCTCATAAGTGGGAGCTAAGCTATGAGAATGCAAAGGCATAAACATGACCATAATGTTCTTCGGGGACTCTGGGGGAAAGGGTGGGAAGAGGATGATGGGTAAGACTACAAATAGAGTGCAGTGTATACTGCTCAGGAGATGGGTGCACCAAAATCTCACAAATTACCACTAAAGTACTTACTCATCTAACCAAGCACAACCTGTACCCCATAACCTATGGAAATAAAAAAAAATAAAAATTGGAAGAAAAAAATTTAAAAAAAGGAACAAGCTACTTGAACTTCACGCGACAACTTGTATGAATTTCAAAGACTTATGCTATGTGAAAGAAGTCACTATTTAAAGGTTTCCTTCTGTATGATTTTATCTTATTACATTCTTGAAAAGACAAAACTATATATAGTGTTGGAGAACAGATCAGTGGTTGCTATAGGAATGTGACTATAAACACATAACATGTGGAAGTTTTGGGGAGTGGTAGAACTGTTCTGTGCCCTGATTGTGGTGGTAGTTACATTAATCAATATATGTTAAGTTCAAAAACTGGTGATTATTTCACAATGCATAGGTATATCAAATTATCCAAGTAATACAACTTAAACATATATAATTTTTAATTGCAAATTATACTTTAATAAGCTGAAAAATTTTTAAAAAATAGATGCAATGACTCAAGAGCACTATTTTTTTTCTTAAGGCCAGTCTCCATGGCCTGGTAGAGTTGACCTGGGCCTCCATAGAAATAATAGGGATTTTATTTGTGATGGGAAGATCTAGAGAATGTAGGATAAATTATTGTCCCATTCAATCCAGACTTTAAACCCCATGAGCTACCTCCTTGAGGCTACCACATGCATCATCCCCAAAGCCTACCAGAAATCATGTGTATTAGTTCATTTTCATGCTGCTGATAAAGACATAACCGAGACTGGGCAATTTACAAAAGAAAGAGGTTTATTGAACTTACAATTCCACATGACTGGGGAGGATTCACAATTATGATGGAAGGCAAGGAGCAGCGACTCATATCTTACATAGGTGGCAGCAGGCAAAAAGAGAGAAAGCATGTGCAGGGAACCTCCTCTTTATAAAACTATAACATCTTCTGAGACTTATTCACTATCATGAGAATAACATGAGAAAGACTCGCCCCCATGATAAAATCACCTCCCACTTGGTCCCTTCCATAGCACATGGGAATTGTGGGAGTTACTATTGAGATGAGATTTGGATGGGTACACAGCCAAACCATATCATTCCACCCCTGGCCCCTCCAAAATCTCATGTCCTCACATTTTGAAACCAATCATGCCTTCCCAACAGTCCACCAAAGTCTTAACTCATTTCAGCATTCACTCAAATGTCCAAAGTCCAAGTCTCATCCACAACAAGGAAAATCCCTTCTGCCTATGAGCCTGTAAAATCAAAAGCAAGTTAGTTACCTCCTAGAAAAAAATGGGGTATAGGCATTGAGTTAATACAGTCATTCCAAATGTGAAAAACTGGCCAAAACAAGTGGGCTACAGGCCCCATGCAAGTTCGAAGTCCAGTGGGGCAGTCAAATCTTAAAGCTCCAAAATAATCTCCTTTGACTCCATGTCTCACATCCAGTTCACACTGATGCAAGATGTGGGCTCCTAAGTCCTTGGAGAGCTCCACCCCTATGGCTTTGCAGAGTACAGCCTTCCTCCTGGATGCCTTTATGGGCTGGTATTGAGTGTCTGCAGCTTTTGCAGATGCACAGTGCAAGCTGTCAGTGGATCTACGATTCTGGGGTCTGGAGGATGGTTGCCGTCTTCTCACAGCTCCACTAGGTGGTGACCCAGTAGGGACTCTGTGTGGGGGCTCTGACCCCACATTTCCCTTTAGCACTGCCCTAGCAGAGGTTCTTCACCCACCCCTGCAGCAAACTTTTGTCTGGGCATCCAGGTGTTTCCATACATCTTCTGAAATCTAGGCAGAGGTTTCCAAACTTCAATTCTTGACTTCTGTGCATCTGCAGGCTCAACACCATGTGGAAGCTGCCAAAGCTTGGAGCTTACACCCTCTGAATCCACAGCCTGAGCTCCATGTTTGCCCCTTTCAGCCATGGCTGGAGTGACTGGGATGCAGGGCACCAAGTCCCTAGTCTGCACACAGCATGAAGACCCTGGGCCCGGCCCATGAAACCACTTTTTCCTCCTAGGCCTCCAGGCTTGTGATGGGAGGGTCTGCTGTGAAGATGTCTGACATACCCTGGAGATATTTTCCCCATTGTCTTGGGGATTAATATTCAGCTCCTCATTACTTATGCAAATTTCTGCAGCTGGCTAGAATTTCCCCTCAGAAAATGAATTTTGTTTTCTATAGCACTGCCAGGCTGCAAATTTTCCAAACTTTTATTCTCTACTTTCCTTATAAAACTGAATACTTTTCACAGCACCCAATTCATCTTTTGAATGCTTTGCTGCTTAGTAATTTCTTCTGCCAGATGCCCTAAATCATCTCTCTCAAGTTCAAAATTCCACAAATCTCTAAGGAGGGGCAAAATGCCACCAGTCTCTTTGCTAAAACATAACAAGGGTTACCTTTGCTCTAGTTCCCAGCAAGTTCCTCATCTCCATCTGAGACCACCTTAGCCTGGACTTTATTGTCCATATCACTATCAGCATTTTAAGCAAAGCCATTCAACAAGTCTCTAGGAAGTTCCAATCATTTCCACATTTCCCTGTCTTCTTCTGAGCCCTCCAAATTGTTACAACCCCTGCCTGTTACCCAGTTCCAAAGTTGTTTCAATGTTTTGGGGTACCTACAGCAGCACTCCACTCTACTGGTACCAATTTACTGCATTAGTCTGTTTTCATGCTGCTGATAAAGACACACCTGAGACTGGGCAATTTACAAAAGAAAGAGGTGTATTAGACTTACAGTTCCATGTGTCTGGGGAGGCTTCATAATCATGGTGGAAGGCAAGGAGCAGCAAGTCATGTCTTACATGGATGGCGGCAAACACAGAAAGAGCATGTGCAGGGGAACTCCTCTTTATAAAACCATCAGAGCTCATGAGACTTATTCACTATCACAAGAAAAGCATGAAAAAGGCTCGCCCCCATGATTCAATCACCTCTCACTAGGTCCCTCCCATGACATGTGGAAATTGTGGGAGTTACTAAAAAGATGAGATTTGGGTTGGGGACACAGCCAAACCATATCATTACATCAGGGTATAACATCTGCTACGGGAAATAGGAAATCCTAAGCCAAACTCCATGGAGTACTTTTCATGGCCTGTTTTCCTTCTCTAAGGATTATATAACCCTAAAATCTTATGACTTCTTTCCCTGTGAGTCTTCTGTACAAATACTTCTCTTTTCTCACCCAGTTAATCAACAATAGTTATTGTGCATAGCAATTAATTTATACACATTTTGGGTGTGCACGTGTATGTGAACGGGTTTTTTTCCTACTATTTTTAAAAGCAGATCAACCTAGGCTTCTTTTTTAAATAATTTCAACTTTTATTTTAGATTATAGGAGTGCATGCATAGGTTTGTTACATGAGTAAATTGTATAATGCTGAGGTTTGGAGCACAAATGATCCTATTTCCCAGGTAGTATCAGAGTAACCAATAGTTGTTCAACCTTTGCCCTCCTCATTTTCTCTCTCCTCTAGTAGTACTCATGTCTTTCATGAAGTTCACTATGTGATCTTGGACAAGTTACAACTTCCTGGGTATGTTTCATCATCAGTAAAATGAAATAAATAAAAGAAAAATGAGGCCATTTCTAATTACATATAATTAGATAGATCCTAGGTTCAAATATATTAATAAATGTAAAGGGCTTCAAATATTTGCTAGTGATTTATCAATAGTTTTATTGAATTAGAGTTTCATTAATTTACATACTGCTATAATTTAAGGTGGCAGTAGGTGTATGAGAATAGTTTCACAGCAATGAAAATCTATCTTGTTGAATATCTGCTCATTCCTGTATTCATAAAGACTTGAGTGAAAATTTTATAAAAGTGAAATTGTTGGATCAATGGACATATGCATTTAAAATGTTTCTAGAACTTGCCAAATTGTCCTTCAAAACATTGTCTGAGAATAGCTGATTCCTCATATTCTTATCGACATTGGATGTTCAAAATATAATCTTTTGTGATCTGATATTTTGCCTATTTTAAAATTTTTCATTAACTTCACCAATTTTTCTTGGAGTGAAAATAAAATTTTGTAGAAGACTTTGGAAGACAGCAGGTCATGATGATCCTTTATTAAAAACATGACTAGATAAATTTTCATTCTGGAATCTAGACCACATATATTTGAAATGTTTGCTTTGGGATATATTGAGTATTTAAGCATTAGAAAACTTGCTTTGCTCTTGAGTAACATCTTGGTACCGTGACAAAACTCACACATACAACCAATTTGAAGTGGCAGCATACTTGTGCTCTTAGAGACTGTTAAGGATTCTGAATAAATTTGAAATTCTCCATATTTTGTGCATCAAACTTATTTCAAATTAGGGTGATTAGGTAAACTATTTAATTTTTGAAAAATAGTGAAGCTGCCAGACTCCAGGGTAACTTCTTGAATTAGTAAGCAGTTTCCCCCCATGAGAATCTAGTATAAGTTACTCCACAGCTGCAAGAGATCTGATCAAGGAAAAGGACCAAGGATGACCTCAGCAAAAGCATTACTGGCTTCCTGTTTCTGTATACTCTAAAATAAAATTAGGCTGAAATGCAAAGAGCAAGGGAAAACACTTGGAATAAAGCTGGATCAAGGTTTACAAGCCAGATGATTTTTTGGCAGGTTAATCACTTAGTAATTGAATTGTTTATTCTTGTTTATCTTATGGTTGCTAAGATTACTTTATGATATCAACTGTTTTGGAATCTATACACTCTTCTTTAACCAAGAAAGAAAAAGAACAATTTTATGTGACTTAATGTAAGTATGGTTTTTAATGGCTGATAATTATCTAATATTTTTATTGGAGATCAATAAAGCATCTAGCGATACTGACTTCAGTATCATGTTTTGCTCTCTTTCAAAGCCATTTGTTTCACATGTGTTTTTGCACTTGATTCTTGCAGAAGTCTTCTGAGGCAAGGGTTATTATCTGCATTTTATAGCAGAGCTGGAACTGGGAGCCAGCTTATTTATCTATTGTGCTTTTCCCCAGACAGATAGAGGGAAGTTCTGGTGAATAGAAGCATTGCAATTGCTTTATAAATGTAAAAAACAAACAAGATGATTTGACTGCAAAAGGAAAATATAATACAATTTAAAAATACTTTTTTAAAAAATTTTATTATTATACTTTAGGTTTTAGGGTACATATGCACAATGTGCAGGTTTGTTACATATGTATCCATGTGCCATGTTGGTTTGCTGCACCCATTAACTCGTCATTTAGCATTAGGTATATCTCCTAATGCTGTCCCTCCCCCCTCCCCCCACCCCACAACAGTCCCTGGAGTGTGATGTTCCCCTTTGTGTGTCCATGAGTTCTCATTGTTCAATTCCCACCTATGAGTGAGAACATGCGGTGTTTGGTTTTTTGTCCTTGCGATAGTTTACTGAGAATGATGTTTTCCAGTTTCATCCATGTCCCTACAAAGACATGAACTCATCATTTTTTATGGCTGCGTAGTATTCCATGGTGTATATGTGCCACATTTTCTTAATCCAGTCTATCGTTGTTGGACATTTGGGTTTGTTCCAAGTCTTTGCTATTGTGAATAGTGCTGCAATAAACATACGTGTGCATGTGTCTTTATAGCAGCATGATTTATAGTCCTTTGGGTATATACCCAGTAATGGGATGGCTGGGTCAAATGGTATTTCTAGTTCTAGACCCCGGAGGAATTGCCACACTGACTTCCACAATGGTTGAACTAGTTTACAGTCCCACCAACAGTGTAAAAGTGTTCCTATTTCTCCACATCCTCTCCAGCACCTGTTGTTTCCTGACTTTTTAATGATGGCCATTCTGGGCAAAAACTGGAAGCATTCCCTCTGAAAACTGGCACAAGACAGGGATGCCCTCTCTCACCGCTCCTATTCAACATAGTGCTGGAAGTTCTGGCCAGGGCAATCAGGCAGGAGAAGGAAATAAAGGGTATTCAATTAGGAAAAGAGGAAGTCAAACTGTCCCTGTTTGCAGATGACATGATTGTATATCTAGAAAATCCCATTGTCTCAGCCCAAAATCTCCTTAAGCTGATTAGCAACTTCAGCAAAGTCTCAGGATACAAAATCAATCTACAAAAATCACAAGCATTCTTGTACACCAATCACAGACAAACAGAGAGCCAAATCATGAGTGAACTCCCATTCACAATTGCTTCAAAGAGAATAAAATACCTAGGAATCCAACTTACAAGGGATGTGAAGGACCTCTTCAAGAACTACAAACCGCTGCTCAATGAAATAAAAGAGGATACAAACAAATGGAAGAACATTCCATGCTCATGGGTTGGAAGAATCAATATCGTGAAAATGGCCATACTGCCCAAGGTCATTTATAGATTCAATGCCATCCCCATCAAGCTACCAATGACTTTCTTCACAGAATTGGAAAAAACTACTTTAAAAATACTTTAAGGGCTCAAAACATTTACCTTTTGATTTGAATTCATACCAAAAGTGTTCTCTAAATTTGGAGTCATTGCAAAAATATACGTCAGTATTTTACTTTACCTTTACAGGTAAAATACCCTTACTACAGGCAAAGATTCCCAGACATTTTATATTTGCATCTTCATCCCTAATCATGAAATAAAAACAGAAGGTTCCCTGTGCCATACATATAATGATCCTAACTTGATAGGTACTAGATAAAGTACATTCAATAAAATTACTGAGCACCTGTCATATATATGACAAGAACTTGCCATCTAGTTGGGGGAGGGGGCACAATAGATAAGACAAGTACATATAGAACTAAAATGCCAAACAGAATATAAATGATTAAATGTTCTGGAGGTTCAGAAAATGGAAATACCTATCCAATAAGGTAAATAAAAGGGAATAGAAAGAATATTGTGTAAGAGGGGGAGTTTGGACAGAGTCTGGACAAAACGATGGGCAGAATTTCAACTGACAGAAGAGGACAGGAGGGCTTCAGGAAGATAACTCATACCAAAGCTTGGAGATAAAGTCTAATGTGTTTACAAAATAGTGATAATACAGTTTGCTTGAGATACAATGTACCACTAGTAATATGTACAGAAGGGAGGATAGAAAATTATGAAACCATAGGGCTTTGAAATCCAAGTAAAAGAGTTTAACAAAGAACTGATGCATAGTGGTGAATTATTGAAGGTTTCTGAGCAGGGAAAAGGACACGATTAAGCTGAATTTAAAGTAAATGAAGCTCATAGCTCTGGGTAGGGCATATATATCGCAATGTGAACAATTGGGAGACTATTTCCGTAGCCGAGCTAAAGAATGAAAATTATATGAAATGCGAATTTCAGTGTCCATAAATAAAGTTTTACTGGAACATAGCCACATGCATATGTTTAGATACTGTCTATGGCTATGTTGGTGCTACAGTGACAGAGCCGAGGAGTTGTGACAGACTGTGTGACCTAGAAAGCTGAAAATATTTGCTATCTGGCCCTTTTCGAAGTGCCTAATTTATTTTTGGGTTATTTCTTCTCTTCCTATCTTTTTTATATTTAACTTTTGAGTACAGGGTACATGCACAGGTTTGTTATACAGGTAAACTTGTGTTATTATTTTTTTTTACAGATTATTTTGCCAGTCAGGTATTAAGCCCAGTAACCATTAGTTATTTTTCCTGATCCTCTCCCTCCTCCCATCCTTCACCCTCCAGTAGGCCTCAGTGTGTGTTGTTTCTTTCTATGTGTCCATGTATTCTCATCGTTTAGTTCCACTTATATGTGAGAAAATGCAGTATTTAGTTTTCTGTTTCTGCATTAATTTGCTAAGGATAACAGCCTTCAGCTCCATCCATGTTCCTGCAAAGGACATGATCTCGTTCTTTTTTTATGGCTGCATAGTATTCCATGCTGCATATGCACCACATTTTCTTTATCCAGTCTATCATTAATGGGTATTTAGGTTGAGCCGATATCTTTGCTATTGTGAATAGTGCTGCAGTGAACACACGTGTGCATGTGTCTTTATAACAGAATGCTTTATATTCCTTTGGGTATATACCCAGTAATGAGATTGCTAGGTTGAATGGTATTTCTGCTTTTAGGTCTCTGAGGAATCACACTGTCTTCTACAATAGCTGAACTACTTTAGACTCCCACCAACAATGTATAAGCATTCCTTTTCTCCACAACTTCATCTGCATCTGTTATTTTTGAATTTTTAATAACAACCAACTTGACTGGCCTGAGATGGTATCTCACTGTGGTTTTGATTTTATTTCTCTAATGATCAGTGATGCTGAGCTCATCTTTGTGGTCTTATTTTCCTTTGATCTTGGAGGATGCTGACCTTCAGATTTTTTTTTTCTTCTTCTATCTTATCTGGTGACATTGAGTGTTTGGTTGTGGTATAAAGTGGATTCAGCCAACTCGCTTCATTTCTAGATGTTAGGGGGCCAACAGCCAACACTGAGCTCCTGATTCCTGGACTGCATACTCTAACTTTGCAGGACTTGTGCTGGGCCCTGACTTTGTTCTCCGGCTCCTTAAAGTTAGGAATCCAGCCAGCTGCCAGAGCTGTGGTGCTGCTGGAATGCTGGTCACTACACTCTAATGGGTGTAGTGGCACATTTCACTCTAATGGGTGTAGTGACAAAACATTTCTAGTACAGTGATGGCAGGATCCCTCCTCATTCTCAAATGCCAGCAGCAGCAGTAGTGGTAACTGTGGCAGAGTGCTAGCTAGTGCCAGTGAGTGCCAGGAGGCCTGCCTTCCTTCTGGTGTTCAACACAGCGGCAGAGGCAATGCAGCTGGAGGGGGAGAGTGGATGGAGGAAGGGGCTGCGGGAGGGGGTTGGGGAATTGCCCTGCTGGGCGACTGTGTGCAGGTGACTGGGTGCTGGAGGTGGTGTTTTCTCTGAGGTGGGGTACTGGCAGGCACAAGTCTGGATGCCTTCTCTGTGCCCCACAAGCAGGAGTAGTCACTCGGGGGAGGTGGGGGAGGATCTGTTGTTCTCTGCCCACTGTTAGTGCAAGAGTGGGGCACTAGTTGGGGCAGGGTTGGCAGGCCCTGTGCCCACTAAGGCTCCTCTAGCATTGGCAGTCAGAAGGGTGAGTGGGGAAACACTGCACTCTTATGAGCTGGTGGGGCAAGGAAAGCAAGACAGGCCCCAACAGACATACACCAGCAAAGCGACATGGGGAGTTGCCAGTGGTTCCGGGGAAGGCTGCAGTAAGGAGAGGGAGCACTAGGGCTGGTGCTTGGCCTTAGGGACTCTCCGCCTTTCAGTCATGGTCTGCCATCGCAGAAGCTATGGTGTGGCTTCCAGGGCACCCCAGCCTGCCCTGCAAGCAAGTGTGGGTAGGTTGGGGGCCAGAGAAAGGCCAGAGGACCAATGGGTGCTCAGGTCGGACTGGCCCCACCTGACTGGCAAGACTGCCCTTCAGAGTTCAGGATGACAGTTCTCATAGGGCTAAACTCTTCTATGGGAACAACTTGAGCTTAGGGGGATGGTCATCCTTGGCTGTGCTCAGCTACAGATGTTCCCACACCAAATCTTCTGTTCTGCTGCACTTTCAGCTGGCTTGCTGCTCCACCACTTCTCTAAGCAGCTCTCCTTGCCAACTAGATTGTCCATGGTGAGGGGTTCCAAAATCTTGTGGCGAGAGCGGGTTGTTCCTTTCCAGTTCAACTCATTGGTTCTCTTGGAGCCCTCCGGGGGCAGCGATGAGTCCAGATGTAATGTCCTGCGTAGAGTTCCCAACTTTCTCCCCCTTCAACCCAGCTTCTGTATCTTCCCTCTGTCCACTCTCAGTGCCTTCTCTCTGAAGATCTGTTAGCAACACGCCAGTCATCTGGGTTCCTCCATAGGAGCTGTTCCACGTGGTTATGTCTGGTTGGCCACCTTGCCCTCCCCTCCCATTCATCTGTTGACGGACATTTAGGTTGATTCTATATATTGCTATTGTGAATAGTGCTGCAATGAACATGGGAGTGCACATATCTCTTTGATATACTTGTTTCCTTTCTTTTGGATATACACCCAGCAGTGGGATTGTTGGATAATGTGATAATTCTATTTTTAGTTTTTGAAGAAACTCCATGCTATTTTCCATTGTGGCTGTACTAATTTACATTCCCACCAACAGGGTATGAACAGTCCTCTTTCTCCACGTCCTGGCCAGTATTTATTATTTACTTGTCTTTTGGATAAAAGTAATTTTAAGTGTAATGAGATGACAGTGTAGTTTTGATTTGCATTTCTCTGACAATTAGTGATGTTGAACATTTTCTCATACACCTATTTGCCATGTGTATGTTTTCTTTTGAGAAACATCTACTCAGGTCTTTTGCCCATTTTAAAAATCTGATTCTTTGTGTTTTTTTTTCTTCTATTGAGTTGTTTGAGCTTCTTATATATTTTTGTTGTTAGATGGGTAGTTGGCAAATACTTTCTCTGATTCTCTGTGTTGTCTCTTCACTTGGTTGATTGTTTCCATTGTTGAGCAGAAGCTTTTTACCTTGATATTATCCCATTTGTGCATTTTTGCTTTGGTTGCCTGTGCTTTTCAGGTTTTACTCAAGAAATCTTTGCTCTGACCATTGTCCTGGAAAATTTCCTTGAGAGTTTTCCTACTGTTTTCTTCTAGTAGTTTTATAGTTTCAGGTCTTAGGTTTAAGTTTGTAGTCTATTTTGATTTTATTTTTGTATATGGCAAGAGATAGGGGTCTAGTGTCATTTTTCTGCATACAGATATCCAGTTTTCCTAGTAACATTCATTGAAGAGACTATTCTTTCCCCAGTGTATATTATTGGCATCTTTGTCAAAATTGGGTTAACTGTAAATGCATGGATTTATTTCTGGGTTCTCTGTTTCGTTTTATTGGTCTGTGTTTCTTTATTATACCACTGCCATACTATTTTTATTATTATAGCTTTGTAACACATTGTGAAAACAAAGAGTGTAATGCTTTTAGCTTTGTTCTTTGGGCCTAGAATTTTTCATTTTAACTATTTGGGGTCTTTGGGGGTTTCATATGAATTTTAGGTTTTTTTTTCTATTTCTGTGAGGAATGTCATTGGTGTTTCCACAGGGATTGCACTGAATCTTTAGATTGCTTTGGATAGTATGGAATATGCCTCTTTTTTTCTTTGTGTAACTCTTTTGCTTTTTTCTTTTTTTTAAATTATACTTTAAGTTCTGGGATACATGTGTAGAATGTGCAGGTTTGTTCCATAGGTATACATGTGCCATGGTGGTTTGCTGCACCCATTAAGCCGTCATTTACGTTAGGTATTTCTCCTAATGCTATCCTTCTCTTAGCCCCGCACCCCTGACAGGCCCCGGTGTGTGATGCTCCCCTCCCTGTGTCTGTGTATTCTCATTGTTCAAACCCCACTTATGAGTGAGAATATGTGGTGTTTGGTTTCCTGTTCCTGTTTTAGTTTGCTGAGAGTGATGGTTTCCTGCTTCATCTATGTCCCTGCAAAGGACATGAACTCATCCTTTTTTATAGCTGCATAGTATTCCATGGTGTATATGTGCCTCATTTTCTTTATCTCGTCTATCATTGATGGGCATTTGGGTTGGTTCCAAGTCTTTGCTATTGTGAATAGTGCTGCAATAAACATACATGTGCATGTATCTTTATTGTAGAATGATTTATAATCTTTTGGGTATGTACTCAGTAATGAGATTGCTGGTTCAAATGGTATTTCTGGTTCTAGATCATTGAGGAATCTCCACACAAAATAGTTCCACAATGGTTGAAGTAATTTGCACTCCCACCAACAGTGTAAAGGCATTCCTATTTCTCCACATCCTCTCCAACATCTATTGTTTCCTGACTTTTTAGTGATCACCATTCTAACTGGCGTGAGAAGGTATCTCATTGTGGTTTTCATTTGCATTTCTCTAATGACCAGTGATGATGAGCTTTTTTTCATATGTTTGTTGGCCAAATAAATGTCTTCTTTTGAGAAGTGTCTGTTCATATCTTTCACCCAATTTTTGGTGGGGTTGTTTTTTTTCTTGTAAATTTGTTTAAGTTCCCTGTAGATTATGATTATTACCACTTTGTCAGATGGATAGATTGCAAAATTTTTCTCCCATTCTGTAGGTTGCTTTTTCACTCTGAAGAGAGTTTCTTTTGCTATGCAGAAGCTCTTTAATTTAATTAGATCCCATTTGTCAATTTTGGCTTTTGTTGTCATTGCTTTTGGTGTTTTAGTCATGAAGTTTTTGCCCATGCCTATGTCCTGAAAGGTATTGCCTAGGTTTTGTTCTAGGGACATTATGGTTTTAGGTTTTACATTTAAGTCTTTAATCCGTCTTGAGTTAATTTTTGTATAAGGTATAAGGAAGGGTCCAGTTTCAGTTTTCTGCATATGACTAGCCAGTTTTCCCAACATCATTTATTAAATAGGGAATCCTGTCCCCATGGTTTGTTTTTGTCAGGTTTGTTGAAGATCAGATGATTGTAGATGTGTGGCATTACTTCTGAGGCCTCTGTTCTATTCCATTGGTTTATATATCTGTTTTGGCATCAGTACCATTCTGTTTTGGTTACTGTAGCCTTGTAGTATAGTTTGAAGTCAGGTAGCATGATGCCTCTAGCTTTGTTCTTTTTGCTTAGAATTGTCTTGGCTAAATGGGCTCTTTTTTGGTTCCTTATGAAATTTAAAGTTGTTTTTTCTAATTCTGAGATGAAAGTCAATGGTAGCTTGATGGGAATATCATTGAATCTATAAATTAGTTTGGGCGGTATGGCCATTTTCACGATATTGATTCTTCCTATCCATGAATATGTAATGTTTTTCCATTTGTTTGTGTCCTCGCATTTCTTTGAGGGTGGTTTGTAATTCTCCTTGAAGAGGTAGTTCACATCCCTTGTAAGTTGTATTCCTAGGTATTTTATTCTTTTTGCAGCAATTGTGAATGGGAGTTTACTCATGATTTGGCTATTTGTCTATTATTGATGTATAGGAATGTTTGTTGTATTTGCACGTTAATTTTGTATGCTGAAAGTTTGCTGAAGTTGCTTAGCAGCTTAAGGAGATTTTGGCTGAGATTATGGGGTTTTCTAAATACACAATCATGTCATCTGCAAACAGACAATTTGACATCCTCTCTTCCTATTTGAATAACCTTTATTTCTTTCTCTTGCGTGACTACCCTGGCCAGAACTTCCAATACTATGTTGAATAGGAGTGGTGAGAGATGGCATCCTTGTCTTGTGCCAGTTTTCAAGAAAAATGCTTCAGATTTTGCCCATTTAGTATGATATTTGCTGTGGGTTTGTCATAAATAGCTCTTGTTATTTCTAGATATGTTCCATCAATACCTAATTTATTGAGAGTTTTTAGCATGAAGGGGTGTTGAATTTTATTGAAGGCCTTTTCTGCATCTATTGAGATAATCGTGTGGTTTTTGTCATTGGTTCTGTTTATGTGATGGATTACATTTATTGATTTGGGTATGTTGAAACAGCCTTGCATCCCAGGGATGAAGCCTACTTGATCATGGTGAATAAGCTTTTTGATGTGCTGCTAGAATTGGTTTGCCAGTATTTTATTGAGGTTTTTTGCATCAATGTTCAACAGGCATATTGGCCTGAAATTTTTTTGTTGTAACAACAACAACAACAACAAAATACAGTGTCTCTGCCAGATTTTGGTATCAGAATGATGCTCATCTCATAAAATGAACAGTTTTCTGTTGAGATTAGTAGTGATAGTAACAAATGTGATGTATTTGTGATACTGTATGGTAAACTTTGTCAACATTTGCAGAACTCAGTGAACCAATATTCTCCAAAAGACCAAAGCATGTTGTTATCAATAATGCACACTTAAAGGATCATTCAAAGTACAATATAGACAAATGAATTATATTGAAATAGAGTAGAAAATGTTCACCAGTATGTTTTCAGAATCCACATTGCTATTATCGTGTAAAAAGCTACTACTTATCTAATTTTGGTGTGGTATGAAAGAAAAATTTGTATGTTTTTCTGAAAAGGCTATTAAAACACTCCTCCGTTTTTTTATCTACATACCCATGTGAGGCCAGATTATTCCCAACATTACAACTAAAACAACGTATTACAACAGAATGAATGCAAAACAAGATATGAGAATCCAACTATTTTCTGTTCAGCCAGATATTAAAGAAGTTAGCAAAAATGTAAAACAATGTCACTCTTCTTTTATTTTGGTAAATTTGTTATATTTTATAAAATAAGTTATTTTTATTAACATGTAACAAATTTATTATTTTAATAAATACATGAAGCTTTTTAAAAAATTGACATCAATGCCTAATATGGTAAATATCAATAGATATAACCCACATAAACAAAAGCTCTCTGAGATCCTAAATAATTTTTAAGGGTGTAAATTGCTCTGAGACCAAAAGTTTACTTATTTGAGGAATGCTGATTTGGACAATCTTTCATTGCTTGTCAGTGCCTAAAATTGCAGACGGTTAGAATCTAATCTTCTGTGTTTGTAGTGCCCTCTTCCTAAATACTTTTTTCTGTTTTAGTATGAAGAGCCTACTCTGATCACTTTATTTTGTAAGAACAGGAACCCAGAGGGTCTGGAAGCATACCATATCCTTGAGAAGAATGCTGAACAAAAAAGCTAGTAAGGGAAGATAGGGTGCAAATATAGTCTTCACCTATTCCACTGTTTTCTCAATGATCAATCCTGGTGACACATATGAAAGTTAATAAGTCTCATAGCACAATTCCTGAAGTGTGAAACTGAGACAAGAGATCCCATTCTTTGCCTTATTCCTTGGCCTCTTGCTCATTGTTTATGGCTTTGACTAAATGGGCATCAAAGAAATCACCTAGAATTTATTGAAATCTCATTTTTCTAGTTAATACACAGCACATTGACCCAAATGGCCAGTTATTTGGCTGAATAAAATCTTTTCTTATGAAAATTTTCTGAAACACAATTCATTAAAAATTTATATTATGTGAATCATTTTCCTTGTCAAGATTATAGATTCTTCACAGGGGCCCTCAAGAACTGGCCAAGTGGTAAACTTGTCTCCAGAACAAGCCTCTGGGTTTCAGAAAAAAGAACCTCTCTTCCAGCTACAAAGTATGGTTTTCTCACTGAAAGAAGATATACTTCATCATATGACTCAAAAAAAGTCTTAATGGAAAATATGCAAAAAACGAACCCCTTGAAAGATTTATTTATTCCTATTCGTGAAAAGTCATTTCCTCTTTCATTTTACTGATTACAGTTTTAAGAGCTCTTTGAGAAAAATATTTTCTGGAAACTACCCTCTATTTTCATTCTTACAGTCATAGTCCCAATCCAGGCCCTAATTACCTCAAATGTAATGGTCTGTTCTCTAAAAGAGATCTTCACCTCCTGTTTTGCCCCCTCCTGCAATCCATTCTGTATACTATTATCTCCGTGATCATTCAAAGAATAGTAGAAAGGAAGCAGGCTGTTGAGCAAGGCACATATGAGTTTGAATCTTGCCTCTCCCACTTCCTTGTTTGCAATCTTTGAGAAGTTAATTAATTTCTCTGTGCTTCAATTCATTAACGAAGAAAATGGGAGATAATATTAGTCCCTACTCCATAGGATTGTTTGATGAATTAAATTAGATGATGTGGGTGAATTGCCTAGAATGGTGATAGGACATGGAAAGTACTCAGTAACTAATAATTTTATTTTCCCTCCTCCGACTCTGTTTATATCCTTTCAATTACTTCCTGTATTCCATGGCTTCTATACTTTAAGACATTTTTGCAGAACTCCATCCTCCAAGCTTCTTTCCCTCTGTTTCCAGCATGCCTTATGGGTCAGACAAAATCTTGTCCTCACTTTCACACAAACAGTACATGTTTATTCTACACGTTTATTCTCCATTCATATCCTCGGCAATATTCCTTCTCTCTCCTGGAATCTCTTGCCTTCTCTACTCTCTTTAAATTTTCTAAACTGCAGACACTCAAATGTTTCTCCACAGATTTTGTTATTTGCATACCCTCTATAGTTTTGTGGGGTTTTTGTGTAGTTTTTTGTGAATAATCACAGTATTTAAAATTTAGTTACCTACTTTAGCCTCCTTTTAAGAAATATTATCTAAGAAATAATATATTTGTATGGCTAATTTTATTATATTTTAAAGATTTAAAATAAATGTATAGCTTTAACTTTTTAAGCTTTTCTTTGTACCACCTAAAATACAAAAACCTTGGTATGTCTCCACGAGGACATTTTATTCTCTGGGAAACACTACTTAAAGCAAAACTTGCCCATCAAGAAAGGACCAGAAAACCTTCTCCAACAGATTTAGCCCATAGTTAATTTATCTTCTTAATTTCCACACAATTTAATAGTCAAGTATATACTGTGCTACATTTTCTAACTATTTTATGAATAGTTAACTTGTCACATAAACTGTAGACTCTTGGAGGATGGGAAACATATTTTTTGTTTCCCAAACCCAGCCTTCCTCCATAGCTTTGGAGAGATTTCTCATTGTTGTAGTTCATTAAGTATTTGTTAAAAGATTAGTTTTCAAAAATGCATAGGAATACTCTGCAGATATATAATCAGACATGAAAAACTCTTGAAGGTATTTTACCTAAAGCAATTTAGTTTCACTAGTTCTAATTTAAAAAGACTTGAGGTTCACAGTTCACTCTGTCTTTTATTTTTCATTTTTGGTTTCCACTAATGTTCCAGAAAGGACTGAAAGTTATTTCAAAGGAAGAATGTTATAAGAAGATAATATAAGTTGAAGTGGATAAAAAATAATAATGACAAAATTGGCAGAGACATAAAAATTGAGATATGATAAAAATGAATGCCACAAAGCACACCATAAAAAATGTCCACACTTGCTACCAGTAGATTCTATGTTGCTTCAAGATTTTTAATCAGACTTTGTAAAAAGAGACACATGACCAATTACAAAGTCAGTATTCATAAAAATAAAATTTAACCATTTGCTTAGGAAAAAATCTAGCTTCTCCTCATACTAAATCATATAGAGCTCTAGGGTTACCTAGGAAACACAATATATGGTAATGAATAACATCCTCAACAATAGCTATCACTCCTCATTTATTGATACTGTTAGAGAGAATTAAAAGCCTTTGAAGCGCCAAATCATAAACTTTCCCCAGCCTATGGAAGACATAATTCATCATTTAAAGTAAACTTTGATGACATACAGAAGAATAAGGAAAGAATTTAGAACTATTGGTAAAATAGTACAACTGCACTACTTTTAAGAATCTTATAATTAGGGTACTTATTACTTGGTTTTAGTTTATAATGATTTGTAGACCATAAGTCATACCTAGTAACAAAAAGACTTTCTTCTAAAAGTTAATTGGAGATAACTGTTAGGTTATCAGCTTGCTTTGTTTTTCCACAGATTTGTTCATTATAATTGTATTAGTTTGTTTTCATGCTGCTGATAAAGACGTACCTGAGACTGGGAAGAAAAAGAGGTTTAATTGGACTTAACAGTCCCATATGGCTGGGGAGGCCTCAGAATCATGGTGGCAGGCAGAAGGCACTTCTTACATGGCGGTGTCAAGAGAAAATGAGAAAGATGCAAAAGCAGAAACCCCTTATAAAACCATCAGATTTCATGAGACTTATTAACTACCAGGAGAACAGTATGGAGGAAACTGCCCCCATGATTCTAATGATCTGCCATCAAGTCCCTCCCACAACACGTGGGAATTATGGGAGTACAATTCAAGATGAGATTTGGGAAGGGATACAGAGCCAAACCATGTCAATAATTAACATTCAAAATTTACCTGAGTTAAAGTTTTTCTTCATTTGAATTGAGACACTGACTTCTGGCTTTATTTTTCTTCCCTTTTTAGGGTCAGTGACAGAAGAGGCTGCTTGCGTGCAAGACAGAAATGAAGTAAACTGGTAGGCTTCCTTCTCACGATGTGAAGGTTTTGTCTGTGAAATAAAGTTGGGATGTGGTGATGATAGCCAATTGTAAGAAAAGGATTTCTTGTATTTCTGGATCCCAGGGTTTGCCTTCAAAGCTCAACAGGTCTGGATATTTTTGTTTGTTCAGAGAAGAATCTTACCCTAGGAAAACTGGCTCACACTAACCATAATGAGGAACAGAACTGCCAAATGGACTGAGATGTGTGTTGGCCTGTCAGTGTATTCTCTTTTCAGTAGGGATGTCAATTCAGAAACCTAAATTAACAAAAGATAGCAGCTTAATAAACATTTGAAATCAAAATTAAGAAGGGGATTGAAAGGCTAAACTTGTTTCATTTGACATACATCAGCCAGGATGATGCCAGTCTTCACAAGTTATGACATTTCCATCAATCATCCCAAGCTCTTAGTTTCCAATACTGTCAGCTTCTCTTTCCCTTATACGCCAACAGGGGTTTGTGCTGCATTTTAAACCTTGTTTCTCAAAACTACTCTCAGACTTAGTAGACACTATAGTCCTCAAGTGTATGATCTTCCTGTATTCACATAGTTTTGAAGACCCCATATACATTGTACATAAATACCAGAATTTTAGTACACTGGAGGGAGACCCTGTAATCAATAATGTTCATTTACTTGTTCATGCATTCTTTGAGCTTTTGTTTATTTATTAATTCCCATATGTATTCATTCAACAACAATTCATGAAAATGCCTTGTGCTGGACAAGTTGGGAATACAGATATGAATCAGACATGATCTTTGCCCTCAAGCAGTGTGCAGTCTAGTAAAGGGATAATAAATACACACAAATAATGAAACTATGTGTTAAATTGTGAGCCTCGAGATGAAGGGGTTGGGAGAGGGGCACTCCAGATGGAGGGAACATCTTAAGCAAAGGTACTTCTACTGTTTCTAATTTTGACTTGTATTTTTTAGGTTTCCTCAGCCTTTGCCCTTCAGGCTTGCACAAGCTGTAGCTTTCCTGTTACTAGGTAAACACTCTTTAGATTTGCCTGAACATTTCATCTTACCATGGAACCTACTGGAATCAGTGAAAATCTAGATATGTCGGTTGTCAAGGAAGGAGATAGGGTGCGGAAGGCTGTTATATAGCCATTGTGTGAGTATGCATAGCCTCTGACTCCCTGCTATTTGAATTTCTCTGCACCAATGAAATAAAAAATAAATAAAATTTGAGTAACGTCATTTGCTCAAGGGACTTACCTTTCATTTGTGCAAATAAGGTTTCTGTGGTGAGACACCAGATAAACTCAACTTCCTCTTTCAACAACAAATGTGTCAGTTATCAGCAGGATCCATGCCGCCAGAGTAAAGCTTTCTACCCTTCGCTCCCTGTAAAGAAACAAGAGTGCTTATCCCAGCTAAGCTCCAGGGTAAGTTAATGCCT
This sequence comes from Hylobates moloch, assembly GCF_009828535.3. NCBI lineage: Eukaryota > Metazoa > Chordata > Mammalia > Primates > Hylobatidae > Hylobates > Hylobates moloch. The sequence continues at coordinate 64,936,182 of NW_026652282.1, forward strand.
AGCACCTGATGATTGGTGGTTTCATGTGGGAAGACTGGTGTGATCATAAAGATCAGAACAGAGGTGGATATGGGGTCAGTGTCTGTATTAAAATTGTCACTGGTTTCTCGTCTCAGACATCTTACAACAGGAGCAAAGATAATTACCGTTGAGTTTGACCAGAGTCCACGTTAATGCCATCAGTCCTCTTCATTTATGCCAGGAGCATGGAGTCTGTGATGCAGCTCACTCTTTGATGAGGGCTCTTTATAGAGTGGGACCAGAGAAGATGGCACAAAGCGATAAGAAGAGTATATTCAGTGAGACTCATTGGGACAACTTGACATATTCAGCCAATAAAAGTCAATTTAATTTTTTATGGTGTATAATTTATCTAGCTGCATAGTGAAGGAAGACTTTTAGGTATAAAATCCTTGCTTTGGAGAATTTAGCTTTCAGAGATACTGAGACAAATAGTAGACAGCAGGATAATAGATTCTGGGGGCTGAAAGGGCCCGTAGAGATCCAAATTCCTCACAATACAGTCAGGGAAACTGAGAGCCAGTGAAGTGAAGACACTTAGGTTCACTCAGCTTGTTAGTGGTATAGGTGGATCTAGGACCTGTGTCTTTAAACTCATGTTTGCCTTGTCCTACAGCAGTTTGCATCTCCCAGAGAATGCTGTAAACTTATTTGTGACCCTGCCATTTTTTAGGTTAGGAAAGGAGAAAATATCCCAGATGACTTCAGAGTCTGGTCAGAGTGATTCCTTGATCCTTTGAAAGCTAATTTTGACAGAAGTTCAGCCTTACTGGATAGCAGAGCCCATGAGTGAGGCACTCATTTTTTCAATTATTATTGCTATTACTCTGAATACTAGCACCTCTCTCCTTCTGAGCTAAGATGACTAAATCTAAAGGAGACTTTCAGCTAAGGAGTCCCTGAAGGGAGACTGTGCCAAATCATTTGGAACCAGGATAAGGCTGGATAGAATGATACCAGATTTGGCTGTGCTTTCCAGGGGAGTAGGCTCAGTTCCAAGAATCCTGCAAGTGAGAATATTTTTATTTCAGTTGTTGAAATAGATGTGTGGAGTCATTATGATGTCTATTAATTGGAGAATCTATCTCTTAGCAATTGCAGCACAGTAAAATTAATCACTTATGAAAGTAGATGATATGCAGATATACTGAGGTGGAAAATGGTGTAAACTATAGTCAGAATCAGATCACACATTTGAGGCAATTGTTTTTGCAATGGTTCCTGTTGAACACAGATTCTTTGGCCAAATGCAGTTTATTTTGGGGCTCAACTGGGAAAGTTGTAGAGTTCAAGTTGTACAGACTACTCAAATCTGAAGACACCAAATGAATAAACACATTTATGGGTTGTTTTGGTTTGAAGTAAGTGAGTTGGGGTTTTAAAAGACAGGCCAGCCTGCTGGGCTTGGTGGCTCACACTGTAATTCCAGCACTTTGGGAAGCCGAGACAGGTGGATCACCTGAGGTCAGGAGTTCGAGACCAGCCTGGTCAACATGGCAAAACCCCGTCTCTACTAAAAAATACAGAAATTAGCTGGGTGCAGTGGCAGGCACCTGTAATCCCAGCTACTGGGCAAGCTGAGGCAGGAGAATCGCTTGAACCCGAGAGGTGGAGGTTGCAGTGAGCCGAGACTGTGCCATTGCACTCCAGCCTGGGAGACAGAAGACTCTGGCTCAAAAAAAAAAAAAAAAAAAAAAAAGATAGGCCGCCTATCTATACTATAGCTCTCTGTCATGGCTCAAGCAAAGAGAACAGAGCTGTTTATAGTAAAATGAGACTTTCTAAAAGTTCTAGCAATCAGGGAAATGGCTTCCCAGGGGTCTATGATTTATTTTAAAAGCTTTTGGAAAAAAGGTTTATTTATTTTTCAGATCAGTATATTTTGTGGGGAAGTTTTCTCCTAGTATCAGTTCATATACGTCACAGGTAGAGTGATAAAATAGATAGATCAATACATAAGGAGTCAGAAGTCTGTGTTATAGTTCAAGTTCTGCCAATGACTGGTATGGCCTTTGGTGAGTTATTTCATTTCTGTGCGTCTCAATAATATCATCTATTATAATGGGAGAGGGCTTGGAATAGATGGTTCCTAATTTCCTTCCTAGCAATCCAATGATTTGATTTAGGCTGTTAGATACCTAAAAATAGTTAAATGTTATGGAGTGGTGAACAATGGGGCCAAAATAGGGAAATCTATCTAGAGAGGACATTCTGGAAATGTAGTTCAGATCTCCAAGAGAACTGAGTATCCTTTCCCAATTGCCATTATATTTCTTTCAGGTAATGTTATCATGAGAGCTTCAACTTTTAGACCACAGGCAAATGCTTTGTAAGTAATTTCCCTTTTTTAAAAATGAGAAAATGCAAGAAAAAAGATAAAACTTTCTGAAATCTGATTTCCACAGTGACAATGACACTCAGTTGGCATTTCTCAATCTTTTAAAACCAAGGTTCCCTTTGAGAAACATAAACATTTCACTACAAGGTTACTGTGAACTTGCCTTCCTAGGGACCAGACCCTGGACTTGTAGAAAAATCTGCTCCATCACATTGACATTTTCCAAGTACTAAGTGCCCAACAGTTAAGATTTTGTAGATCTGTACTTTCACAGTTTGTATTGTAGAAACAATAATGACATTTTTAATTTTGTTTTCCAAATATATTTGTTATAATAAGGAATATGTTTTATCAAGTAACACTTATTTTCTACCGTTTCACTTTAAAAATTACTGCTCTAGATATTCTAGTCCTCTGCTACAACTACACTTCTTAGGGGATTTTCTAAATCCAGAAATGTACAGGATCCAACCAAAGGCCCTTGGAGATGACCCTGTGTACAAATAAAGAGGAAATGAACTCACATTTATTTAATACTTATTGGGTATCAGACATGAAAATAGGTAATTTTACACACATTTTCTTTTTTTCATTTCTATTTCAATATTTTTTGAACTACAAGTCTTTTTTTCTGTTGCATGGGTAAATTATATAGCAGTAAATTCTGAGATTTTTAGTGCACCCACCACCTGAGTAGTGCACATTGTACATAATGTGTAATATTTTTATGCTTAGCCTGTCTCACCCTCCCCCTTCTGAGTCTCTAGATTCCATTATATCACTCTGTATACCTTTGCATAATCATAGCTTATCTGTCACTTATAAGTGAGAACATCTGGTTTTTTATTTTTCACTCCTGTGTTACTTTACTTAGAATAGTGGACTCCACCTCCATCCAAGTTACTGCAAAAATACATTATTGCGATCCTTTTTGTGGCTGAGGAGTATTCCATAGTGTATATACACCGCATTTACTTTAGCCACTCATTAGTCAATTGGCACATAGATTCATTCCACATCTGTGCAATTGTGATTAGTAGGATTGCTGTATCAAATGGTAGATTTACTTGTAGCTCTTTAAGGAATCTCCATAATGTTTTCTGTAGAAGTCGTACTAATTTACATTTCTACCAGCAGTGTAGAAGCATTCTCTTTTATCCACATACATACCAGGATCTATTTTTTTTTTTTTTCACTTTTTAATAATAGCCATTCTTGCAGTAAGGTGCTATTTTATTCTGGTTTTAATTTGCATTTCTCTGATGATTAGTGATGTCGAGCATTTTTTCATGTTTGCTGGCCATTTGTATATCTTCTTTTGAGGAATCTCTATTTATGTCCTTTGCCCACTTTTTTTTTTTTGTGAGACGGAGTCTCGCTCTGTCGCCCAGGCTGGAGTGCAGTGGCGCGATCTCGGCTCACTGCAAGCTCCGCCTCCCAGGTTCACGCCATTCTCTTCCGGGACTACAGGCGCCCGCCACCACGCCAGGCTAATTTTTTTTTTTGTATTTTTAGTAGAGACAGGGTTTCACCGTGGTCTCGATCTCCTGACCTCGTGATCCTCCCGCCTCGGCCTCCCATAGTGCTGGGATTACAAGCGTGAGCCACCGTGCCTGGCCGTCCTTTGCCCACTTTATAATGGGATTATTTCTTTTTCTATTGCTGACTTGTTTGAGTTCCTTGTATATTCTAGTTTCTAGTCCTTTGTCAGATGCATAAGTCTGCAAATATTTTCTCTCATTCTGTGGGTTGTCTGTTTACTCGGATTATTATTTTCACACACATTTTTCTTTAATGTTCAAAACAAATTATGTGGTAGGAACTATTCTAATTTTACAAAAGAGGAAACTGAAGCCCGGGGATATGAAGTGAATTGTTTCAGGCCAGAGAGCCAACAACTGAAACATGATATGATACCAGGTCTTCCAAAGAACATGATTATTTCCACCCATAAAATGCTGCCACAGCTGCAAAAATGATATCTATTTAGGCCACCTTCCTAAATGATTGAAAATCCAATACATATTCATGCATGAAAGTTCAAATTCAAACTTTAAGGTGTTGTTTTGTTAATGGTCTAATTGCTTTAATTCATTTTAAGGATAAAAATAATTTTCACTTCCTCTAACAGAAGAAAATGTCTATACTTGCAGAATGTGTCCAAATTTGCGTGTATCTGATGTCAACCAGGCTTATTTGGAGTTGATGTAGATTTATTCAGGAAACAGCAGAGTTTCCAATTCTAGCTGCTACTCTTCGGTTCTGGTTGTAAGCGGCTGAATGAAGAACACCGGGGTCATGGAGATCAGATTGGCTTGGATGATTCGTGTGAAATTTAGTGGTTAAAAAATAAAAGAAAAAGGTAAGATGAGGCAAAGCAAGTTAAGTTCCCAGATGACATGTAAAAGTTATCCTCTAGAGAGTGGGAGGGGCCCCCATCAGCAACTTTTTTTCTCTGTTTAATTTTTAATTACCCTCCCAGGATGACAAGCCCACAGAAGGGCCTCAACATCAAATAAAATGGAGAAGTAAATTTGATAAACATGTTTACATAGTGGTGCCAGTGACTTACTGATGAGTGGTGAAAAGACAGGGAAGATTGAGACTGAAGATTTATGGAGTTGGTACCAGCTGCATAAGTGGTGGCAGTGTCGATGGTGATGATATTAGTTAGGGATAGGGTTCAGAGGGGGAATTCTCATGAAATCATGCCAATGAGAGCTAGAAGGGAGTTAAAGGTCATCTAGTTCAAATCATATTATTTTAATAATGAGGAAATGAAACTCACAGAAGGGAAAGAGAGTATCAGAGCAGCACAAAGAGTATTTAAATATTACTGAAATCCAAGTGTCTTAGCTACAAATCCAGTACACTTTTCTATATATTATACTGCTTTTGAGTCTTCTGTATCCTACAGCAAGTCTTGTCCCATTCAGATCACTCCTGTTGTAAAGAAATTGTTCCAGTACTTCTATCTACAGATTTGTTATAATTTGAATTCATAAGCACAACTCCATAGAGAACATTGGTTTTGATATAATCCTATCCTGACACCTGGTGGGCAGCAATTTGCCATATATGCATAGTGCATATGCATAAAACTGCTAGAACTAGAAACGAAAACAATAGCTTTTTTATCTCTGAGGAACAGTCTTATCGACAGAAATACCACTTTAAAATATGTTTCTGTCCATATAATAAGTTATTCAGCTAAAAATAATTTTCGCTTTCTGGGCTTATGAAAAGCCTTATTACAGCTGAAATCATAACTCTGACTTGCAGAAAGTCACTTACTCCTGCTGAGACTCCATTTTCTAATCTGGAAAGGAGTATAATAGTAATTAACTCAGAATTCTTACAAAGATTAGAGGTAACATGTGAATAGCACTTAGCTAGTTACTGACAGGATGTGGAAATTTCCTCACTGGGACTTAGGAAACTAATATAAATTCTGATGCCATAATAATATAAGCTCACTTTGGCTGTAACTTTGTGAAAACCACAACGTTGAGCTAGTTGGTTGGGAAGAGCAGCTGCTTTTGGGTAGATGAAATTAGTATCTAGTAAGATTTTGGGCCAGTTCCAATGAATCATATTTAAAGACCTTCCATACCTTTGTATTCTGAGAAAACATTTAGTTATTTCCACAAAATAAAGTTTTCGGTGATCAAATTCCTAATTAAGCTTAAGGGATTCCTGTTGGATTTCAAAAAGAAAGCTGGATTGCCTTCTTTAAAGCTCTTAGGTGTTCCGTTTTCTTAGACTAAAACCTTATTATTCTTGCTTTGACCACATTTTCTTCAGTAGCAGAAAGGAGAAAGATTATGGCTGTTGTTTAGGAGAGTGTTTCATGGGAGAGACTTTACAAGTAAAAATGCCTAAGGCTCTGCCAATATGTGCCTATGCTCTGTAGTCTTACCTTTTCACAGTGCAGCCTATAAATTCAGTAGGAGTTCGAAGAAGAGGGGAGTGTGAGTAGGGTTGCCCGATGTAAGGAAAAAATGGGAGTTGAGATGCGATATTGAGACAGAAGTAAAATATTGACCTCTGAGTTGGGCTCCAGGTAAAAAAGGAATACGATGGAGTTTTAGTCATAATTTTGTGCCATTTTTATTATCAGGAACATCTTTAGAGCCATACTTTGATTTTTGTTTTTTTTTTTTCCATTTTTTCTTCAACTTTTATTTTAAGTTTAGGGGTACATGTGCAGGATGTGCAGGGTTGTGACATAGGTAAATTTGTGTCATGGTCGTTTGCTGCAAAGATCATCCCATTACCTAGTTATTAAGCCCAGCATCCATTAGCTATTCTTCCTGATGCTCTCTCTCACCCAACAGCCCCCAACAGACTCCAATGTTTGTTGTTTCTCACCATGTGTCCATGTGTTCTCATCATTCAGCTCCCACTTATAAGTGAGAACATGTGGTGTTTGGTTTTCCATCCCTGAATTAGATTGCTAAGGATAATGGCTTCCAACTCCATCCATGTCCCTGCAAAGGAAATGATCTCATTCTTTTTATGGCTGTATAGTATTTAGAGACACACTTTGTAAGTGAATCCTGTTATTTCAGAGATGGTGGCTGATTTTTCTGCTTTTCTTATTAGATTAAAACTCTATGCTGGTCATTCCCTTCAGGATTTGGCACTCACCAACATAGCCTTCTTTCAAGTGAAAAGGCATCTCTTTTAATGGTCTTGACCTTTGGAATAGGAAGCATGTACCCTGGACAGAGCACTTCAAACTAGAGGTGCCAGGAGTAATTACTTCTGTAAGGCTGGCATTGGAGGCACTGGGAATTCTATTCTCACCTCTTTCTGGGTAATTCAAAGCCACAAAAGTACTGACTGAAGTGAAGTTGTGGGGACATGTATGCAACCTTGAAATGCATTAAATAATGGATATAAAGTGAGGAAAAGGAAAAAACTGGTGTAAACCACTATGGAGAGAAGGGCAGGAAGGCAACAAAGAGCTAGGATAAGGTGCGTAGACAAGAAAATTACTTTGGGAGTTGGAGAGACTGGATGAAAAAGATCTAGCTGAGAGTGTAGAAAACCATGATTTTCTAGGAGTGAAAGGGAACAATCAATGAAAGAGAATCCTGAGGGAGGTTAGAAGAGTGTGATAATTCATCTTGAGCAACAGGAAGGACAGTGTGTTGCGAAGTAAGAAGAGTGCAGCTATAAATAAAATTATGCGTGTTAGGAAAGGACAATAGATGAAGTTGATTTCTTCTCACCTAATAATCTCAATTTACTCTTTGAGCTGAGGGCTAAAACAAATAGTCTTCTGAGAAAAGTGGTGGATGGGGAGCAGGAGAGAGAGGAAGAAGCTTTAGCAGAATAGTAAAGGGGCTGATTAGCCACCATGGGAATAGGAGAAGATACTAATCAGGTTCATGCAAAAAGAGGGTAGAGGAAAATAATCTTGGACTGGAGATTATTAATTTCCACTTGTGCCATTTCAAATACACACTAGTATTTTAACAGGATAATTGAGCCATTTGGATAGTAAGAAAGAAAATGTGCTGTGGACTTAACCTGGGATTAGGGCCTTGCCAGGCTGGTGCAGCAGGAGAATGGAGAACAAAGAAGTTCTGCATTCTTGTGTAAGAGTGGATAATTTGGCCAACTATTTAATCTGGGTTAGACACAGGAGGAAATAAGATGAGGGAGGGTGCTATGTGAGACTAGGAGAAATGGAAGCATTAGATATTGAAGGTTTCTGGAAATGTATGGTGCAAGTTAGTATAGTGCAATTTGTAGTGAAGCTCTGTCATTATGTTAGAGGAAGAAAACCATTTGAAGAGTTAGGAATTGATGAGGGTTGGCAGATAGTACAAAATTGAAAAATACTGGAATAAGAAATAGGTTAATGGATGCAGATTATCAGCAGAAGTGAATGCTGTTAGTTGCTGCATATGAAGTTGCTTTGGAAAAGTGCAAAACTGCGATACCTTTTTTATAACATTTCACGTTTTATAAATGAAATCATCTTTGACTCCTCAAGCAGTCTTCAAAATTGCTCAATTCCATATCTGACTTTTACTTTAAGTTCTAATCTAATAGGGTGACCAACTATTCCCTTTGCTTTGGACTGTCACAGGTTTAGCACTGAAAATACTATGTCCCAAAAAACCCTCAGTCACAGGCAAACCTCAACTGTTGGTCTTCCTACATACTCCCAAAGTGATTTGGATTCCCTGTGTCCCATTTCTTCAATTCATCTTCCACATAGTTGCCAGCGTGACCTTTCTATTTTTTTATTTATTCATTTTTAAAGTATTATTTGTTTTTGAGACAGGGTCTTGCTCTGTCACTCTGGCTGGAGTGTAGCGGTGCAATCTCAACTCACTGCAACATCTGCCTCCCCGGCTCAAGCGATCCTCCCACCTCAGCCTCCTGAGTGGCTGGGACCACATAGGCCCGCCACCGCACCCAGCTAATTTTTATATTTTTTTGTAGAGATGAGGTTTCACCATGTTACCGAGGCTGGTCTCAAACTCCTGAGCTCAAGCGATCCACCCACCTGGGCATCCCAATGTGCTGGGTTTACAGGTGTGAGCCACCACACCTGGCCAGCAGCCTGATCTTTCTAAAACACAAGTATGGTGATATCGCACCTCTTTACAGAATCCTTTGATGATTCATCATGAAGTGCATTTAAAATCTTTCATGACCCGGTCCCATCTACCTTTATAGTCTCTTTTCCCTTTCACTACCTTCCTTCAATCATACCTCCCATTTCACCCTCCTCACCATGTTAACCTATTCACCAGGTGGGATAGAATTATTATTTTTCCTTTCGATATATCATTCATTTTTATACTTTGGGACCCTTGGATGTTATTTATCCATCCCTGGAAACCTTTCCCATCTTTTCTTTTCCAAAATCCTGCCCATTCCCAAAACTGCTTATTAAAAAACCGACTTCCAATCTTTCTGTTCTATGCAGGCTTTATTTCCGCTTCCACAGAAACGTCTTTGTTACCTCTTTCATGAAATGTTTCTGAAATCCGTTATGGTTAGTTACTTACGGCTATCCCATGTGACTGTAAACTTATTGAAGGCAACAACCATGGATTAGTTTTCTCTGGAATTTCCCATTCCACTCCATCATCCTTTGCAATTAGCATCTAGGACACACACATAGCAGAATGTCTACTTGGATGAAATCACAAACTCTTAAGATTCAGATGAATTATACTAATAATAACCAGTAAAAACGGTCATGCTTATGGAGAATTTTTGAAGAGATCAACTTGACCTTAGCTTTTAAAGGTTGCTAGGATTTAAAGAGAACAATGAATAATTCAGACAAAGTGAGGTTAACTTTATCTCTTCCATCAGTGGCAGAAAATGGGGACAGGAGTGGAGAGAAAAATAAAGATGGTGGTGAGGGAAGAGATAAAGTTAAAATTTACCTCACATTTCCTGAATTATCCATTGTTCTATTTAAATCCTATATATTATCTTTAGCAGCTAAAATAGTACTGGTATCTCTCCTAATTAATTCACAGGAATGATGCTGTGCCAACATGAGGGACTCTCATCACCTGTGCCATTCACTTCAATTGTTGCTATTCAATGATTGTGATGTTAGAGATTTTTAAATGTTACCCCTTTGGGGGCCATAGGCTCTTGGCCCTCTCAAGGTTTGCTACAAAATCACTGGCATGAGGCAGATTGATTAATATGAGATAAGGAATACAAATTTATTTAAAGTATATACACATGAGCCTTCAGAATGAAGACTCAATTTCCCAATAGGTAAGAAAAGCTTATATACCATCTTGAAATTACAGAATAAATGTGAACTCAGAGTATGTTCAAAAACAGTTTTTGGTGGCAAGGCAAGTTATTGGAGGAAGGAAGTAAGAGGCTTGGTAACAGAGTTGGCCTCGTTATAGATGAAACCTCTGTCAGAGAGAACA
>NW_026652282.1:64951048-64959680 GCF_009828535.3 Hylobates moloch
GTGAGCCCTGAGGCAATCATTTCAAAATCTTTTAAAGAAATATATTTTAGGGTAAAATATTTTTATTTCCTTCACCTTTAAAAGACAGGAAGTTTCTCAGGGACAGAGATCATTGTGGATAATTCTATATTCTCCGTAGTACCTAACAAATAGCTCATAGGATGGGGCTTATTGAATATATGCTGATTGAGTGTGGGCTTTAAAGCAGCCAAAGTCCTCAAAAAGCCATGGAAAAGTAAACAGAGTTATTTCCCTTTATGTTTTCTTTTCAAATGTAGAGAGCTTTAGTGATTATAGACGCAGCCTCCTCACTCCCATTTCAGGTCCCATGTGTAGGTGGATAACAAGCCATTTTCTGATTTCCTTCACAGAATGACAACCAACAAAAATAAAAGGTTGAGATAACTTTGAAAGCAAATCATGAAACTGTCCTTTTCCTGAGGTCCAGAAAATAGTATCGATGGTACCCTGAGACCTTGGACTGTGCTAGTTTCTACCCATAGGATATGTCTGACCACCTGTGATTTCTAAATTGATTTCTTTTCTCTTTTCTCAGGCCTCTACAGGTGTTGCTTTTCTGAGGTGAAAAGGATAGGTGCAGGGAATATTGATAGGAGAAGCCCAAGTCAGAAGACAACATTTTAGGGAAATAGTCGGCATCAGAAATGTACTAGTTGATATATCAAGGTTTTTAATTTATGCTTAATACTTCTAAACAGAAACTTTGAACTATTGTGTAAGCAGTTCAGTTCAATTATACTTTTTATATGTTCTTTGAATGCTTACTAGGCTAGGTCCTGGCTATATGGTGATGAACAAAGGAGATCTTTTTGTGGCACTGATGGACTTAACAGCACAGTGAGGGTAATAACCAATAAACAAATTAAAAAAAAAAACCCAAATTACAAATGTTGATGCTACAAAGAGAAAGAACAGATAGTGTGAGAGTGTGTAATGATGTATAGGATTATCTAGATTGAGTGAGTGGTTAAGGTCTCTGAGACCCACAGGTTGAGATTAAAAGGAACCAGACATGTGAATTTTGTGACATCAGCACAACTTATTTAACCTCTTTGAGCCTCAATTTTCTCATCTGCAATGTGGAAATAATCATAGGACTCCTGTGAGGATGGATGAGATAATAAAGTGTTTAGCCTGTAAATAAAAGGCAGCCTTAAATAAGTGGTAGTCATACTTAATGTTAATGTTAGACATGGTATGGAGAATGAACTTTAGGGGAAGGACTGGAATGCAAACAGTTTAGTAAGGGAGCTGTTGCAATAGCCAATAGGGTTGATGACAGCAGCCTGGATTAGGATGGTGACAGTAGAGGTGGAGATAGATTAGAGAGGATTTTACATGGAAGGAAGAATTACCTGGGTTTTCTGGGTTTTTATTGTCTATGGGAGGAAATATAGTGGCAAAGGTCAGAATTACTCCCTAATTTCCAGCTTGAGTGTCTGAGAGGGGAGTCAGGGCACTGACTGAAAAGGGAAGCACGGACTCACGAATGAATCACCAATCCCACATCCCTATGAGACAGGAACCAAGAATATGTCCAGATTGGAGGGGAGAGAAATTGGCAACACAAAGGGAGCAAACTGCCCACAAATAGGCAACAATAGAGCCAGATTCGTAGATAGAGAGAGGAAGAGAAAGACACACACACACACACACACACACACACACACACACACACAGAGAGAGAGAGAGAGAGAGAGAGAGAGGGATGGAGTGAGGGAACAGAGAGAAGGAGTATACTCTGATTTTAGTCCTTCCATTCAGGATTTTCTTGTTAGTGGCTTCATAGCTTCTCATTTTTTACATTTCAGAAATGACACAATTGTCCATAGCAAGCTAAGTGTTCCCTCTAAGAGAGTCTATGTTTCTGCTCAACCCCAAATAAATACCTTCTGCCTCTCCTCATCATGGGGATTTTACATCTAAGGGTCACTAAGAAGATTTGGGGGGAAAAAAAGCCCTTCTTACCTTCCCTTCAGTCTGAAGCAACAAAGAGGTTTTTGGAAACAAGCCATGCAAATCTCTAAGCTCACAATGAACTGTGAAGTGCAGAAGCATAAGAACCCACATTAAAAAAAAAAAAAAAAAAAAAGGTGTGAACTTGACCTCTAGCTTGCTGTTCTGGCATAATTGGGCTCTGTTATTTAACAGGGAGGTGTGAACAGAACATGCCCCTTTTGTAAGTGAAACTTTCTGCACCAGTGAAGCTGAAACAAATAGCCATTTCTTTTAAGTGCAAAAGTGGAAGTGTGACTGCAGGAGAGTAGGGTTATGAACAATTCTTAGTTCTTGAAATTGTAATGCACGGATGAATCTTTCTTTGCTCTCTCACTGCCTGTGTGTGGACAATAGTTGATAGTAGAAGCAGTGCCAACACTAAAATCAAAGTAGGTGGTAGGGTGGGAACAGTGTGGCATAAGTAGGGACAGGTGTTTAGTTCTATTCTGACTGTCCATCTAGAGGAATTCTAGTGTTATATAAGTTCCTACTATGGGATTAGAATGGTTCTGCCACAATGTGCTCTTCACATGTCACAGTGAAATCGAAATAATGTCTTTTGTAGCAACATGGATGGAGCTGGAGGCCATTATTCTAAGTGAAGTAACACAAGAGTAGAAAACCAAAAACCAGGTATTCTCACTTATAAGTGGGAGCTAAGCTATGAGCATGCAAAGGCATGTGGAGTGATAGTTAAGACAGCCAAATTCTACTAAGTAGTCCCTCCTAGTCAGGGAGAGGAAAGAGGCATAGTGGAAATACCATAGGCTTCAGAGCAAGCCAGGAATGATAGTAAATCCTATCTTTACCATTTTCTAGCTTTGCTACTTAAGGCAATTTACTGAATGTCTCTGAAGCTCAGTTTTTTCATCTAGATCATAGGGTGATAATAGTTCCTACAGCTTAGGACAGTAGTGAAAATTAAATTAAATAAATACACTTGAAAACTTCCATTACAGATTTTGGGATACATCCTTGATCGTCACCACATGATAATTATTTCCTGCCTTTCCATTTGTGAGAGTCCCTTCCACCCTCCATTCTAAGTAACACATACATAAACAAGATGATTTCATGACTATTTAAGAAGTATCACAAATAAGAGGGCAAATAGGGAGATGGAATAGAACAGGGAGAAAGCAAAAGTTTTATTTACAGTAACAGCAGCTCATAACATCCACACTCTTTTATCTGTGAATTCATCACTTGAGGCTCTGTTTTTGTTAGCACAGCTCTATCTCCTGGAGCAGGACTTAACGTGACATAGGAAGCCATTCTGCTACTTATGGGGAGAATCTAAAACCAGGTTACTTCTTTGTTTTTTGTAAACTTAATTTAAACAAAACAAAATAAAAACAATCAACAACAGAAACCCTTCCCCATCTGAGAAACAACCTGAGTACATTGGTTTTTTTCCACTTCTAGCTTGAAATACAGTTAACATTCCTGCAATATGCACAGAAGGTATGTTTGTGAACTTTGCCATGCGGAGAAAAACAAAGATGAGGGGAAGGGTGTGCATGGAAGCAAGGTCCCTTGTCCTCCCATTTCAAGTCTCAGATCTTCCATTAATAGCTGTGTGGCCATAATAAACTCCTCTGGGCCTTGCTTCTATCTATGTTATGTGGAGAGTGAATTTGATGATTTCCAAAGGTCCTTCCCAGTCTGAAATTCTACAAGATAGTTAAAGCAAAATGAGGAATCTGTTGCTCTCCTACCATTCTTATCTGCAGGCAATCAGCATAATTCCATGCCTAGCCTCTGATAATCTCTAAAGATTACTCTACTCTCTCTATACCTTAATATAACACATAATAAAAACCATACTAAATCATAAAATATGATTAAGGAAGTCCAAAAAAGAAGGAATCTCTTCATAATGATTAATGAATAAAGAAAGCATTACATTTTAAACTGTCTTCAAAAATGGTTTCAATGGCCCTGTTTTCCTAGTGCCCAAAGCTATGTTCATTGTGACTGTTGGATAATATGCCATGTGAATGTTGCCACACAAATACAAGATTCTACTTAGAGGTGGAATTGGTCTTTTCCCCTCCAAGATTATATGAAGGAAAATACTCTATGTTAGCTTCTAAATTCATGCATTATTAAAGCTTTTTATGTAAATTTGGATACCTAAGCCTAGGGAGAGAGACAAACTGCAGGATAACCTAGAGTCACAAGTTATTATGATAGAATAATGAGGCCACATTCTCAGGTCTTGAAAATCAGCCGGGACACTGACAATGCAGGCTTAAAGAGGCAGGACAATTTTTCAAGTGCTAGGGTTCCAAGATAAGAAGCCAGGATCCAATGAGCAAAATGGCAGACAAAGGACAGGCATGGGAACCTAAAAAGTGAGGCTAAATTTCTACTACTGCAATTGGGAGTGAGCAGTATTTATTCTAACCAGGGCTTTGGACAAGACGAATTTGGAGTCAAAATAAATATACTCGAATTCTATGCTGTTTTTGCTGTGGTCAGAATAAAAGATTTAATATTTCAAGACATTTTTGCCTGCAAAATACAACTTAGAGAATCTGGGGGGGGGCAGTTGTGGGACAATTTTATGGTTCCTTAACTGTTACATTGGGTGACTTTGGATCAGTACTGTATTTTCCTTGAGCCTCTAATTCTTTATATGTAAAGAGGTCTCTTTTAATTCTAATAGTCTGTGCCTCTGTTAAGTATAAAAGAGAGATCTAGGTGTTAACTAAAGAACTAATTAACCATTATACTCTTTATTTTGTTTTACTTTGGGCAGGAACCATAAATCCATGGCTAACCTTGACAAATATACTGAAACATTCAAGATGGGTAGCAACAGTACCATCACTGCTGAGATTTACTGTAATGTCACTAATGTGAAATTTCAATACTCCCTTTATGCAACCACCTATATCCTCATATTCATTCCTGGTCTTCTGGCTAACAGTGCAGCCTTGTGGGTTCTGTGCCGCTTCATCAGCGAGAAAAATAAAGCCATCATTTTCATGATCAACCTCTCTGTGGCTGACCTTGCTCACGTATTATCTTTACCCCTCCGGATTTACTATTACATCAGCCACCACTGGCCTTTCCAGAGAGCTCTTTGCCTGCTCTGCTTCTACCTGAAGTATCTCAACATGTATGCCAGCATTTGTTTCCTGACGTGCATCAGTCTTCAAAGGTGCTTTTTTCTCCTCAAGCCCTTCAGGGCCAGAGACTGGAAGCGTAGGTACGATGTGGGCATCAGTGCTGCCATCTGGATCATTGTGGGGACTGCCTGTTTGCCATTTCCCATCCTGAGAAGCACAGACTTAAGCAACAACAAGTCCTGCTTTGCTGATCTTGGATACAAGCAAATGAATGCAGTTGCGTTGGTCGGGATGATTACAGTTGCTGAGCTTGCAGGATTTGTGATCCCAGTGATCATCATCGCATGGTGTACCTGGAAGACTACTATATCCTTGAGACAGCCACCAATGGCTTTCCAAGGGATCAGTGAGAGGCAGAAAGCCCTGCGGATGGTGTTCATGTGTACTGCAGTCTTCTTCATCTGCTTCACTCCCTATCATATTAACTTTATTCTTTACACCATGGTAAAGGAAACCATCATTAGCAGTTGTCCCATTGTCCGAATCGCACTGTATTTCCACCCTTTTTGCCTGTGCCTTGCAAGTCTCTGCTGCCTTTTGGATCCAATTCTTTATTACTTTATGGCTTCAGAGTTTCGTGACCAACTATCCCGCCAAGGCAGTTCTGTGACTCGCTCCCGTCTCATGAGCAAGGAGAGTGGTTCATCAATGATCAGCTAAAATTCAGATATCCCTTTAATTATGACTTGGTTTACCTACGTTCCTTGTCTTTTTCCAAAGGCCAGAATTGCCAACCAATTTCTTTAACCGAACCTTGTAAAGAACAGAAATAAGTATTTTTTGTGTAATATTCACAGTCAACAGGGGTGTGATGGTGAAGGCAGAGTGTGAAAAACGTGAGAGAGGAAGAGAAAATAGATTTACCTGATTCCTCTTTGAAATTCAAGCCAGTTTCTTATTTAAGAAACCTAGATCAAGTTTTTACAGATGTAAATAAAAGTTGAATAGTTTACCTTAAGTTTTGTTCAATAAGTAAGTTATTGTTAATAATGCACAGTAAATATGTGAATTTTTCCTAGCATGCAAAAAAAAATCTTTCGTATAAAGACCTTAAATTCTGAGTGAGAGTAAAAATGTCTAGTCTTTCTAACAGGTAAATTTTTCTAACAGGCAAGACAGTGTGAAGAATTGAAGCAATATGTGCATAAATTTCAGGACCACAAGGCTGTTATTAAAGAAAAGGCATGAAATTCATTCATTCCCTGAAAATGTGTTGGGTGCCTATTGTGTTCTCAGGTGTCACTTCGTTAGGTACTCTTTTTTTTCATAACTTATTGGGGTACAGGTGGTATTTGGTTATATGAGTAAGTTCTTTAGTGGTGATTTGTGAGATTTTGGTGCAGCCATCACCCGAGCAGTATACACTGCACCACATTTGTAGTCTTCTATCCCTCACCCCCTTCCCACTCCTCTATACATAACATCTCATCTTGCCCTCCTAATAAACCTGTGGAAGTTGCCAATACAAATGAATAAATGGAACTTCAGAGAGGTTAAGCAATTTGCCTCAGGATCAACAGTGGTTAGCCAAAAATGGTCCAGTATAATACACCATATATGCTTATGTTATTCCCTTGTTTTTGTTGTTATGTTTATTAGGTCTATACTAAATTAGCCTTCAATGATGAAGCCACAGACTAAAGCTAAGCCACACGAGATCAAGGCCATTTCCACTCGGTTTGCCTGGAATTCTCCAAAAAATCTGTGGGTTGTGGGTTTAGCATGTCAAGCTTCAGACCGCAAGGTCTTAAGTGGTAAATAGATGCGTTGTCCTAATACTGTTCCAAGGTAGAGAACACTGATGATAGGGAGTATAGGAAACTCAAATAGTTCATTATTTCTAAAAAATGTATATTTTAAAGCATAATACAAGTCCTACAAACCCCATAAGTCGGCGAAAACAAAAAAAAACCCTATGGAGTGATAAACATTCTATAAAACCTGGAAATTTGTGTGGAGTTCACCTAAGCTCACTTTTCCTAAATATAACTATATAATATTGTAAACAAATTTGTTTTTTAGAAACTTTTAAGAAGGTTTCTGTGAGCATAATTGACAATATCTGCATTAGAAGCACAAAGTATTATCCATCATAAATATGAGAAAAGTATGTGTCCTCTTTCTGACAATCTTTTTATCTTATTTTTTTCAAATGTTATGGGTGTTGTTTCAGCACCATTTTAAAGAATTTGAATACAAACAATCCCTCAGCTTATCAGGTTGAAATTTATGAAGCTCACATCATCACTCTTATCTTTTATGTCTGCAATATAAATAGCATAGACAATTGGTGTGAAGGGAGGAGAAAGGAAGTTGTAGTTCTGAGACTATTCATTTGAATAGAGTGACTATGGAAGAATGAATAGCAAAAAACGGAGAATTTTTTAAAAAAGATCTCTCACTGGGAAAAGAAAGAGTTATGCATTTATAAAGTAATTAAACTGGTTTTCCTTGTACTTTATTAATCTGGATCTAGTGGCACTTCCTTGTGAGGGTTTTCAGATGTGCTTGTAGTTAATGGCAACATTATCAGAATGACTACATAGACAGTCCTACTCTGAGGAGATGACTTTGGAAGAAACCCATTTGGAACTACATACCCTGCTATGTCTGTGGAGAAACGGAACTGCAATCCTCAAGAGTCACACTTCATATTCCCTCCTTTCAAGTGGTTGATAAAAGGTAGTGCTTCAAGCACAGGATTTATGGAATAGTGGGCAAATTAAACAACATGCTTTTTATTTTGACTGCCATTTAAGTGGAATCTTTGAACTTTTTTTTTTGACATGTGAATCTCTAATGTGGTGAGAGAGAAAAACATAAAAACATAAAAACATTCAAGCAATCGACTATTGGTTCTTTAATTTAAAGGGGATATCTTACATAATATCAAAGAAAAGGTGACAGTACTTCAGCTGATGGCATAGAAGTGCAAAAAATCAGTGAAGTTGCTTTAAGGTATTACAATAAACAACAATTTTAACAGTTATTCCTATGCTTGTCACAGGCACACAATTTGAGACAAACAAGGCATCAAAACATACATCCTTGAATTAGTTTTTCAAAAAGTCAACACTAAAGCTAAACATTCCCCCCAAATCTCTGCAAGGCACTTATCAAAATCCACATAGAACCCATTCAGTATCTCATAACACTGATGAAAGACTGTTTAAACTTCTGAGAGTTTTGGTAAAAATGGGAAGGAATTTAGCAAAAATGGGAGAAATATAACCTTTGCAACAATTTATATGAACTTAAATGCCATTTATGCATGACTGGATATGCTGTTTCTCTTTACATTTTAAAATAACTTAAAGAGTGTTATTGGTTAGCTGGACGTGATGGTGCACACCTGTAATCCCAGCTACACAGGAGGTTGAGGCAGGAGAATCACTTGAACCCGGGAGATGGAGGTTGCAGTGAGCCGAGATTGTGCCACTGACTGCACTTCAGCCTGGGTGACAGAGCGGAAAAAA
>NW_026652282.1:64959704-64960852 GCF_009828535.3 Hylobates moloch
AAAAAAAAAAAAAAAAAAGGAGTGTTATTGGATTGTTTGTAACTCAAAGGATAAATGCTTGAGGGTATGGATTCCCTATTCTCTATGCTGTGCTTATTTCACATTGCATGTCTGTATCAAAACATCTCATAAACCCCATAAAGATATACACCTACTATGTACCCACAAAAATAAAAATACAAAAGCTTTAAATACTACCACAGAGTATAGGTGTAACATTTGCCACTGATCAAATGAATTACCCTTATAAAATATGTGTTCTGAAGACTGTACAAGTAGTACCAGTTTCTGCTTCTTGTGAGGCCCTCAGGAAGCTTATAATTATAATGGAAGGTGAATGGAGAGCAGGCGTGTCACATGGTGAGAGAGGGAGCAAGAGAGAGTGAAGAAAAAGTGCCACACTCTTTTAAACAAACATCTTGAATGAAATTATAGAGTGAGAACTCACTCATTACCTTGAAGACAGAACCAAGTCATTCATGAGGGATCTGCTCCCATGAACAAAACACCTCCCCGTAGGCCCACCTACACCATTAGGGGTCACATTTCAGCATGAGTTTTAAGGAGGATAAAACATTTAAACCATATCAGCAATAAATACAGAGGAAGAGTAAGCCTTCTTGTTGTAAACACTTCTGTGTTAAGGGTGGAAAGAGAAAAAAAGCTAAGGAGTGCCTAGTACTGAATATGATAGCTTGGCTAGAAATACAGAAAGGAGCAGTAATTGACAAGGCTGTAAAAGTTAGAGATTAAGAATATAGAGGATCTTGAATGTCAGATATATAATTTGTACTTTTCTGTGGTGAAGTGAGCCAAGATGGATCACAAAAATTGTGGAGATAAAAAAGCTTATACAGATTTTGAGAAACAATGATATGACATAATAACAGGGGCAAAAGCCTGTTGGCAAGTAAACACTATTGTTTACTCATTCATTCTGAGATTTGGACTTTCTAGATAATTTCACAGACATACACATGAATAATAAGAAACATACAACAGGAATAGATATCATTTATTCAATCCAACCATGTGAGGGGAACTTTACATGGATCGTCATATTTAATTTTCTTTTCTTTTCTTTTTCTTTCTTTCTTTCTCCCTTCCTTCCTTCCTTCTTTCCTTATTTCCTTCCTTCCTTCCTTCCT
>NW_026652282.1:64960862-64966397 GCF_009828535.3 Hylobates moloch
TCTCTCTTTCTTCTTTCTTTTTCTGACAGAGTCTTGCTCTGTCGCCTTTCCTTCCTTTCCTTCCTTTCCTTCCTTCCCTTCCTTCCTTCCTTTCCTTCCTTCCTTCCTTCCCTTCCCTTCCCTTCCCTTCCTTCCTTCCTTCCTTCCCTTCCCTTCCCTTCCCTTCCCTTCCCTTCCCTTCCTTCCTTCTCTCTCTCCCTCTCTCTCTTTCTCTCTCTCTTTCTCTCTCTCTTTCTCTCTTTCTTTCTCTCTTTCTTCTTTCTTTTTCTGACAGAGTCTTGCTCTGTCGCCCGTGCTGGAGGCTGGAGTGCAGTGGCACGATCTCGTCTCGCTACAACTTCTGCCGCCCAGGCTCAAGCAATTCTCCTGCCTCAGACTCCCAAGCAGCTGGAACTACAGTCAAGCGCCACCACACCTGGCTACTTTTTTAAAATTTTCAGTAGAGACCGGGTTTCACTATGTTGACCAGGCTGGTCTCGAACTCCTGAACTCAGGTGATCTGCCCATCTCGGCCTCCCAAATTACTGGGATTACAGGCATGGGCCACCACGCCCGGCCAGATCGTCATACTGATTTTTTAAAAACAACCCCATGAGGTAGATACTATAATTAACCCCTCTTTCCAGATGAAAAACAAGTACAGATAGTTAAGTAGCTTGTTCGAGAATATGCAGCTAATAAATGACAAGTTCAAGATTTTTTTTTTTTTTTTTTTAGCAGTCTCTCTCTGTTGCCCAGGCTGAAGTGCAGTGGCATGATTGGGCTCACTGCAACCTCTGCTTCCCGGGATCAAGCAATTTTTGTGCCTCAGCCTCCCAAGCAGCTGGGATTATAGGCGCCTGCCACCACTCCTGACTAATTTTTGTATTTTTAGTAAAGACAGGGTTTCACCATGTTGGCCAGGCTGGTCTCGAACTCCTGACCTCAGGTGATCCATCTGCCTCGGCCTCCCAAAGTGCTGGGACTACAGGTGTGAGCCCCCGTGACTGGCCAAGGTCAGGATTTTTAACTCTAAAAATCGGAATTCAGAACTCATATGTTTAACATTGTATTACTGGCCTATGTATTACTATAATACAATGAATTTCCTGGTAAATGCTCATACTTTTAAGATGCTCTTCCCTTGTATCCACAATAACTATACAATTAAAATGTTGTGATACTTGAATTATATTTTTTATATTTTCCAACATTCTGAATCTTTTAAAAATATACACAACTATAACTTATCAATTTACAATAAATTTTTTTAAAAATAAACTAAAAATTCTGAACCCTCATTTTATTATACTCCTCTTTATAAATGCTTATTTTAATCTCTTGTATCATTGCAAAGTTGAGGATAAATGTGAATAAATATATTATAGTATGGATGGCCTCAGCCATAAGTACACATATTTGTATTTATAAAAACTAGAAAAATACATTGAAATGTTAAAATTTGTAACTTTTGAGAGACCTGATGATAGATAATTATTATTTTCTACTTTAAATTTTTCTGTCTTTTCAAAGCATAAGCATACTATTTTTAATCCGAAAATGGTGAATATTATAAAGCATGAGTAGTCAATAAGGTAAACAGAGAAAAACTACAATTGCTTCGGAACAAATAAAGGTTTTTGGATACATTTAAAAATCCAATAAGGCAAAAGAGATTGTTCGTACACATTAAATTACATAAAAATGGGAGTGTATGTTTTGCAACATCCATGAAATGTTTATAAAAGTTGATTATATACTAGGTAATAAAGGCTCAGATGCAAAAAGCAGGAATTATGCACATGACATTACATAACCAAAATTAGAATTACCAAAAATGTAAATATTAGAAAATAAAAAGGACACAGAATAACCAACATGAGATAAAATTTGTAAAATGCTATGATAAATCTAATGCCAATTAATTTGAAAATCTAATTGAAATGGATGGTTTTCTGTTTCAAAGAATTATGAAAATAAAGCAAGAATAGAAAACTTGAATAATTGACTACGTAAGAATTTTTCTTTTGAGTTACAGTCTAGTCTAGAATTTATTTTTTTAATTTTATTTTCATTTAAAATTTTAGATTCAGGGGATTCAGGAAGTACATGTGCTGGTTTGTCACATGGGTATATTGCATGATGCTAAGTTTGGGCGTCTGTTCATCTTATCACCCAAACAGTGAACATAGTATTCAGCAGGTAATTTTTCAACCATTGCCCTATTCTCTCTCTCTTCCCTTTTCAATTCTCCAGTGTCAACTGACCTAATCTTTATGTCCATGTGAATCAATGGTTAGATCCCATTTATAAGTGAGAATATGTGGTATTTGGTTTTCTGTTTCTGATTAAATTCACATAAATTAATGGCCTCCAGCTGCATCCATGTTGCTGAAGATGATATGCTTTTGTTCTTTTTTGTGGTTGTGTAGTATTCCACGTACAGTTTCTTTATCCAATCCACTATTGATGAGCACTTAGCTTAATTCTATCTTTGCTATTGTTAATAGTGCTGCAATAAACATGGGAGTGCAGGTGTCTTTTCATTAGAATAATTTATTTTCCTGTAGGTATATACCCAGTAGTGGGATTGCTGGGTTGAATGGTAATTCTATGTTTAGCTCTTTGAGAAATCTAGATATTGTTTTCTATAGTGGTTGTAATAATTTATATTTCCACCCACAGTATATGTGTCCCCTATTCACAACATCCATGCCAGCATATACTGTTTTTGAACTTTTAATTATAGCCATTCTGACTGTTGTGAGATGAAATCTTATTGTAATTTTAACTTAACAATTCTCTGATGATTAGTGATATTGAGCATTTTTTCATATGTGTATTGGTTGCTCTTATGTCTTCTTTTGAGAAGTGTCTGTTTAAATCTTCTGCCTACTTTTTAATAGGGTTATTTATAGTTTTCTTTTTGATTTCTTTAAGTTCCTTGTAGATCCTGGTTATTAGTCTATCAGGGGAACCACTCCCAATATTTCAACATAGATTCTTTCTGTTTTCCCTAAGTGTCAGCTGATCTGAGAAATAAAGAGAAAAAGTACAAAGAGAGGAATTTTACAGCTGGGCTGCCGTGGGTGACATCACATATCTGTAGGTCTGTGATGTCCACCTGAGCTGCAAAACCAGCAGGTTTTTATTAAGGATTTCAAAAGGGGAAAGGGTGTACGAACAGGGTGTAGGTCACAAAGATCACATGCTTCAAAGGGCAAAAAGGAGAACAAAGATCACATGCTTCTGAGGCCAATAAAGATCACAAGGCAAAGGGCAAAGCAAAGATCACAAGGCAAAGGGCAAAATCAAAAACTGATAAGGGTCTATGTTCAGCTGTGCATGTATTGTCTTGATAAACATCTTAAACAACGGAAAACAGGGTTCAAGAGCAGAGAACTGGTCTGACTTCAAATTTACCAGGGCAGGGTTTCCCAATCCTAGTAAGCCTGAGGGTACTGCAGGAGACCAGGGCGTATTTGAGTCCTTATCTCAACTACATAAGACAGATACTCCCAGGGCGGCCTTTTATAGACCCCTCTCCCCCAAGGAATGCAATTCTTTTCCTAGGGTCTTTATATTCCTTGCTAGGAAAAGAATTTAGCAATATCTCTCCTACTTGCACGTCTGTTTATAGGCTCTCTGCAAGAAGAAAAATATGGCTCTTTTTGCCCGACCCCGCAGGCAGTCAGACCTTATGGTTGTCTTCCCTTGTTCCCTAAAAATCACTGTTATTCTGTTCTTTTTCAAGGTGCACTGATTTCATATTGTTCAAACACACATTTTGCAATCAATTTGTACAGTTAACGCAATCATCACAGTGATCCTGAGGTGATGTACATCCTCAGCTTATGAAGATAACAGGATTAAGAAATTAAAGTAAGACAGGTGCAAGGAATTATAAGAGTATTATTAGGGAAGTGAAAAATATCCATGAAATCTTCACAATTTATGTTCCTCTGCCACAGCTCCAGCCAGTCCTTCCGTTTGGGGTCCCTGACTTCCCACAACATTAGTCCTTTGTTGAATGCATACTTTGCAAATATCTTCTCCCATTCTGTAGATTATATGTTTACTCTGCTTATAGTTTTTGTTTGTTTGTTTTGTTTGTTTTGCTGTGTAGAGCTTTTTAGTTTGATTAGGTCTCAACTGTCAATTTTTTGTTTTTCCTACATTTGCTTTTTGAGGATTAGTCATAAATTCTTTGCCCAGGACAATGTTCAAAAGAGTATTTGCTACTTTTTCTTCTAGCATTTTTATAGCTTGAGGCCTTAAATTCAATTCTTTAATCTATCTTGAGTTATTTTTTATATATGGTAAGAGGTAGAGGTCGAGTTTCATTCTTATGCGCTATTTATTAAATAGGATGTCCTTTCCCCAGTGTTTATTTTTGTCAACTTTGTCAAAGATCAGTTGGTGTGGGTGTGTGTATTAACTTCTGGATCCTCTGTTCTGTTCCATTAGTCTACATGTCATTTTTATACCAGTACCATGCTGTTTTGATTTCTGTCACCTCACAGAGTAGTTTAAAATTGGGTAATGTGATGCCTCTGGTTTCGTTCCTTTTGACTAGGACTCTTTGACTATGATAGAGTTCTTTATTGATTCCATATTAATTTTAGAACTTTTTTCTAATTATGTAAAAGTGATGCCTATAATTTTCTAGGAATACTATTGAATGTATTAATTCCTTTAGGATATTTTAATGATATCAATTCTCCCAATTAATGAGCATCAAATGCTTTTCCGTTTGTTTGTGTCATTTATGATTTCTTCCAGTAGTGTTTTGTAGTCATCTTTGTAGAGGTCATTCACCTTCTTGGTTAAATATATTTCTAGCTATTTTATTATTATTTGGCTATTGCAAACGAGATTGCATTCTTGGTTTACTTCTCAGCTTCAAAGATATTGGTGAATAGAAATGCTAATGAAATTTGTACATTGATTTTTCAACCTCAAAACTTTACTGAATTCGTTTATCAGGTCTAAGAGACTTTTTGGCAAAATTACTAGGATTTTCTAGGCATACAATCATATCATCAGTGAAGAGAAGTAATTTGACTTCATCTTTTCCAATTTGGATGTCTATTATTTTTTCCTCTTGGCTGATTTTTCTCAGTAGGAATTCCAGTACTATATTCAATAGGAATGGTGAGAGTGACCAGCCGTGTCTTATTTCATTTCCTTGGTAGAATGCTTCCAACTTTGCCCATTCAGTATGATGTTGGTTGTGGGTTTGTCATAGATGGCTCTTATTCTTTTGAGGTATCTTCATTCGACATTTAGTTTTTTTAGTGTTTTTAACATAAAGGATGATGGATTTTATTAAATATTTTTCTGGGTCGGGGCGCGGTGGCTCACGCTTGGAATCCCAGCTCTTTGGGAGGCCGAGGCAGGTGGATCACGAGGTCAGGAGATGGAGACCATGGTGAAACCCCGTCTCTACTAAAAATACAAAAAAATTAGCCTGGCGTGGTGGCGGGCGCCTGTAGTCTCAGCTACTCAGAGAGGCTGAGGCAGGAGAATGGCGTGAACCTGGGAGGCGGAGCTTGC
>NW_026652282.1:64966553-65015106 GCF_009828535.3 Hylobates moloch
AAAAAAAAAAAAAAAAAGTTCTGAATCTATTGAGGAGATCTTATGGCTTTTGTTTTTAATTTTGTTTATGTGATGATTCACAGTTATTGACCTGCCTATGTGAAACCATACTTGCATCCAGAAATAAAGCCTACTTGTTCATGGTAAATTACTCTATTAGAACATTCTTGCATTGCTATTAATATAAAGGAATACCCAAGGCCAGGTAATTTATAAAGAAAAGAGGTTTAATTGGCTCCACAGTTCTGCAGGCCATTGAGGAATCATGATGCTGGTATCTGCTTAACTTTTGGGAAGGCCTCAGAAAACTTATAATCATGGAAGAAGGCAAATAGGTAGCAGACATGTCACATGGCCAGAGCAGGGTCAAGAGAGAGGGAGGGGGCAGGTTCCACACACTTTTAAATGACTGGGTCTCACTACAACACACTCACTATTGTGAGAACAACACCAAAGGCAATGGTGTCAAACCATGAGAAATCACCCTCATGGTCCAATCACCTCCCACCAGGCCTCACTTCCAACACTGAGGACTGCAATTCAAAATAAAATTGAGTGGAGACACAAATCCAAACCATATAATTCCATCACTGCCCCTCTAAGTCTCAAGTTCTTCTCATGTTGTAAAATATAATCGTGCATTTTCAATAGTCTCCCAAAGTCTTAAGTCATTCTAGCATTAATTCAAAAGCCCAAAATCCAATGTCTCATCTGAGATGAGGGTAGTCTCTTCCACCTATGAACCTGTAATAACAAAAACAAGTCAGTTACTTCCAAGGCAAGATTAGGTACAGGCATTGAGTAAATACTCCCATTCCAAAAGGGAAAAAGTCAAAAGAAAGGGGCTTAAGGCCCAATGCAAGTCCTAAATCCAGCAGAGCACTCATTAAATATTAAAGCTCCAAAATAATCTCCTTTGACTTCATGTCCCACCTTCAGGACACACTGGTACAAGCAGTGGGCTTATAAGGCCTTGCACATCTCTGCACCTGTGGCTTTCCAGAGTTCAGACCTGGGGGCTGCTCACACTGTTGTTGAATCACTGCAACTTTTCCATGCTGAGGGTGCAAGCTCCAGTAGATTGCCGAGACTTAGATTCCCAAGGCTCATCCACACTTGCACACTGTTCATTGATGATAGGCTTAATGCAACATGGTAGCCTCCAAGGATTATGGCAGCCTTTGACCCCTGGAGCTACAGCCTAAACTGTATCTGGGCCTGACTGAGCTGACGCTGGACCTGGAATGGCTGGGATGTGGGGAACAATGTCCTGACACTGTGCAGGGCAGCCAGGCCCTGAGTGTTGCCTATGAAGACAATCTTTCCTTTTGGGCCTCAGGGCATGTGATGGGAAGGGCTGCTGCAAAGGTCTCTGAAATGCCTTCAAGTCCTTTTCCTCACTGTGTTGGATATTAACACTTGGCTTCATTTTGTTATGCAAATTTCTCTATTTAATAACTAAAATAACTGTGGAGTGCTAGCTCCACAGCCTGCTTGAATTTTTCTCCCAAGGAAGCATTTTCTTTTTCTACCACATGGCCACAGTACAAATTATTCAAACTCTTATGCTCTTTTTCCCTTTTTAATATAAGACCAAATTTAAGTCATTTATTTGTTCCTGCATATGAGCACAGACTGTTAGAAGCAGCCAGGCTAACTTTTGAATGCTTTGCTACTTAGAAATTTCTTTCACCAGATACAATGAATCATCACTCTCAAGTTCAAAGTTTCATAGATCCCTAGGGTAGAGGCACAATGCAGCCAAATTCTTTACTAAGGAATAACAAAAGCGATTTTTGCTCCAGTTTCCAATAAGTTTTTCACTTTCATTTGAGACTTCTGCAGCCTGGACTTCATTGTCCATATCACCCTTAGCATTTTGGTCACAACCACTTACCCAGTCTTGCATATATTCTAAGCTTTCCCTCATCCTCCTATCTTCTTCTGAGCTGTCCACTCATCCAACCTCTGCCTGTTATCAAATTCCAAAGCTGCTTCCACATTTTCAGATATCTTTACAGCAATACAGCAATATTTCATTCCTGGTAACAGTTTTCTGTAATAGGTCATTCTTTCATTGTTATAAAGAAATACCTGAGACTTGGTAATTTATAATTAAAAGAAGTTTAATTGGCTGATGGTTCTTCATGATGTACAAGCATGGCACCAACACCACTTGGCTTCTGGGGATGCCTCAGGGAGCTTTTACTTATTTTGGAAAGTGAAATGGGAGCAGGCACATCACATGGCCAAAATATGAGTAACAGACAGAGAGAGTTCCATATACTTTTTAACAATCAGATTTAGTGAGAATTTACTCACTAATGCAAGGACAGCACCAAAGTGATGATGAGAAATCATTTATGAAAAATCTGCCCCCATGATCTAATCTGCTACCACCAGGCCACACTTTCAACACTGTAGATTACAATTCAATGTGAGATTTGGATGGGGATACAGATTCAAACCATATCAATTAGCTATTTATTGCACTACTGGATTTGGCTTGCTAGCATTTTTTGAGGATTTTTGTGTCTGTGTTTATCAGAAATATTGGTTTGTAGTTTCATTTTTATGTGTGTGTTCTTGCCGGTTTTGGTACCAGGATGATACTGGTTTCACAGAACGAGTTAGAGAAGAATTCCTCCTCCTTTATTTTTGGAATAGTTCCAGTAAGATTGGTACCAGGTTTTCATTGTACATCAGGTAGATTTCAGCTTGAATATGTCTGATCCAGGGCTTATTTTGGTTGTCAGGTTTTTTATTATTATTATTATGATTGATTACATTTTGCAAGTTTTTATTGGTCTCTTTAGGGTTTTAATTTCTTCCTGGTTCAATGATAGGAAATTTTGTGTTTACAGAATTTTTTTTTATGTTCTCTAGATTTTCTAGTTTGTGCAGAGGTGTTCATAGTAGTCTCTAGGGATCTCTTTCATCTCTGTGGAATCAATTGTAATATTACATTTATCATTTTTAATTGTGCTTATTTGGATCTTCACATTTGTTCTTTGTTAATATAGGTGATGGTCTATTTTGTTTATTTTTTCAAAGACGAAACTTTTCAATTTATTGATTCTTTGTGTGTTTTTTGTGGTCTCAATTTTGTTTAGTTCTGCTCTGATTTTGGTTATCTCTTTTCTTTTTTTATTATTATACATTAAGTACTAGGGTACATGTGCACAACATGCAGGTTTGTTACATAGGTGTATATGTGCCATGTTGGTTTGCTGCACCCATTAACTCGTCATTTACATTAAGTATTTCTCCTAATGCTATCCCTCCCCCTTTCTCCAACCCATGACAGGCCCCTGGATGTGATGTTCCCCACACTGTGTCCAAGTATTCTCATTGTTCAATTCCCACCTATGAGTGAGAACATGTGGTGTTTGGTTTTCTGTCCTTGGGATAGTTTGCTCAGAATGATGGTTTTCAGCTGCATCCATGTCCCACAAAGGACATGAACTCATCCTTTTTATGGCTGCATAGTATTCCATGGTGTATATGTGCCACATTTTCTTAATGCAGTCTATCATTGATGAGCATTTGGGTTGGTTCCAAGTCTTTGCTATTGCAAATAGTGCCACAATAAACCTACGTGTGCATGTGTCTTTATAGTAGCAATGATTTATAATCCTTAGGGTATATACCCAATAATGGGATCACTGGGTCCAATGGTATATCTAGTTCTAGATCCCTGAGGAATTGCCACACTGTATTCCACAATCGTTGAACTAGTTTTCACTCCCACCAACAGTGTAAAAGCACTCCTATTTCTCCACATTCTCTCCAGCATTTGTTGTTTCCTGACTTTTTTAATGATCACCATTCTAACTGGTGTGAGATGGTATCTCATTGTGGTTTTGATTTGCATTTCTCTGATGACCAGTGATGATGAGCATCTTTTCATGTGTCTGTTGGCTGCATAAATGTCTTCTATTGAGAAGTGTCTGTTCACATCCTTTGCCCACTTTTTGATGGGGTTGTTTTTTTCTTGTAAATTTGTTTAAGTTCTTTGTAGATTCTGGATATTAGCCCTTTGTCAGATGGGGAGATTGTAAAAATTTTCTCCCATTTGGTAGTTTCTTTTGCTGTGCAGGAGCTCTTTAGTTTAATTAGATCCCATTTGTCAATTTTGGCTTTTGTTGTCATTGCTTTTGGTGTTTTAGCTATGAAATGCTTGCGCATGCCTATGTCCTGAATGGTATTGCCTAGAGTTTCTTTTAGGGTTTTTATGGTTTTAGGTCTAACATTTAAGTCTTTAATCTATCTTGAATTAACTTTTGCATAAGGTGTAAGTAAGGGATCCAGTTTCAGCTTTCTACATATGGCTAGCCAGTTTTCCCAATGTCTCCATCTCCTTCAGTTCTGCTCTGATCTTAGTTATTTCTCGTGTTCTGCTAGCTTTTGAATTTGCTCTTGCTTCTCTTGTTCTTTTAATTATGATGTTAGGGTGTCGATTTTAGATCTTTCCTGCTTTCTCTTGTGGGCATTTGGCGCTATAAATTTCCCTCACACACTGCTTTAAATGTGTCTCAAAGATTCTCGTACATTGTATCTTTGTTCTCATTAGTTTCAAGGAACATCTTTATTTCTGCCTTCATTTTGCTATTTACCCAGTAGTCATTCAGGAGCAGGTTGTTCAGTTTCCATGTATTTTTGTGGTTTTGAGTGAGTTTCTTAATCCTGAGTTCTAATTTGATTGCACTGTGGTCTGAGAGACAGTTTGTAGTGATTTCTGTTATTTTAAATTTTCTGAGGAGTGCTTTACTTCCAACTGTGTGGTCAGTTTTGGAATAAGTGCGATGTAGTGTTGAGAAGAATGTATACTCTGCTCATTTGGGGTGGACAGTTCTGTAGATGTCTATTAGGTATGCTTGGTGCAGAGCTGAGTTCAAGTCCTGGACATCCTTGTTAACCTTCTGTTTCATTGATCTGTCTAATATTGACAGTGGGGTGTTAAAGTCTCCCATTATTATTGTGTGGGAGTCTAAGTCTCTTTGTAGGTCTCTAAGGACTTGCTTAATGAATCTGGGTGCTCCTGTATTGGGTGCATATATATTAGGATAGTTAGCTCTTCTTGTTGAATTGATCCCTTTACCATTATGTAATGGCCTTCTTTGTCTCTTTTGATCTTTGTTGGTTTAAGATCTGTTTTATCAGAGACTAGGATTGCAACCCCTGCTTCTTTTTGCTTTCCATTAGCTTGGTAGATCTTCCTCCATCCCTTTATTTTGAGTCTATGTGTGTCTCTGCACGTGAGATGGGTCTCCTGAATACAACACACTGATGGTCTTGACTCTTTATCCAATTTGCCTGTGTGTGTCTTTTAATTGGTGCATTTAGCCCATTTACATTTAAGGTTAATATTGTTATGTGTGAATTTGATCCTGTCATTATGATGTTAGCTGGTTATTTTTCCCATTAGTTGATGCAGTTTCTTCCTAGCATTGATGCTCTTTACAATTTGGGATGTTTTTGCAGTGACTGGTACCAATTGTTCCTTTCCACATTTAGTGCTTCCTTCAGTAGCTCTTGTAAGGCAGGCCTGGTGGTGACAAAATCTCTCAGCATTTGCTTGTCTGTAGAGGATTTTATCTCTCCTTCACTTATGAAGCTTAGTTTGGCTGGATATGAAATTCCGGGTTGAAATTTTTTTTCTTTAAAAATGTTGAATATCAGCCCCCACTCTCTTCTGGCTTGTAGGGTTTCTGCCTAAAGATCCGCTTTTAGTCTGATGTGCTTCCCTTTGTGGGTAACCTGACCTTTCTCTCTGGCTGCCCTTAACATTTTTTCCTTCATTTCAACCTTGGTGAATCTGACAGTTATGTGTCTTTGGGTTGCTCTTCTCCAGGAGTATCTTTGTGGTGTTCTCTGTATTTCCTGAATTTGAATGTTGGCCTGCCTTGGTAGGTTGAGGAAGTTCTCCTGGATAATATCTTGCAGAGTGTTTTCCAACTTGGTTCCATTCTTCCTTTCACTTTCAGGTACACCAATCCAGCTTAGATTTGGTCTTTTCACATTATGAAGTCATCCACTGTGTTTAAGAAGAGTTGTTTGACACAATATAAAATTCATGGCTGGTATTTCTTTTCTTTAATATGCATAAGGAAATTTTTGAATGTATAAATATAGAGTCGAAAATGCAAAATAAAATACTGGCAAATATAATTCAGCAATGCATTAAGTTCTTAACATCACCATATGTAAGTAGTAAATTTATCACATAATCTATTTAAGCATAATTTTAGTGTAAATTCAGGAATATAAGAACTGCTCTACATAATGTTTTCTCATTTATAAATTAGCCTGCAATATCATTCCTTCTTTTCTGTTCTTCTCAAACTGAAAATAAAACTGCCTTTAAGGGGAAAATTCAAACGTGTGTCAATCTGTGAGGGATGGATTAATAAAGCAACAAGAATTATCTGGCTGTCCCTTCCTAGTTATTATTAAGCGGTCAAAGAGGACAGAAAGCCCATATGCATCATACATTTTCATCATTTTATCAGGAATTGAATCCAATGATGGATTCCACCATTAAGTTCCAGATCAAATGACCTTTAGAATTCCTTCAGACACTTGGCAACGTGTATATACTTGACCCATAGAAGGTAATTTTTAGTTTTCAATGTACATGATCAGTCTCATCCAAATTTGAGGAAGAAGAAATATTTGCTAACAGTCTCTATAGACAGTCTCTGTCCAGGTCAAAAGACTGTATATATATGTCTATAACTATATCTATATAGATATATAGTGCCTGTGTGCATATATATGTGTGTTTTACACATATATATGCATGTGTGTGTGGTGTGCATGTGCATATATATGTGTTTTATACATATATATATATATATAGAGAGAGAGAGAGAGAGAGAGAGAGAGACCGACCGACAGACAAAATTTAAAGAAAGTTTCAAACATAGGTGAATGCTGTATTTGGGGGAAGTCTAGCATATTTTTAAAACTAAGAACTGTGTCTTTAGAGGGGTAACTTTAAAGACTTTCATCATATAATTAGCAGACCACCAAGAAATATAAGTCCTCATTTCACTGAATTAAAAAAAAATATTTCTTCTTGCTGTTCAAAACACATTAAGTGTTTTAGGGAGAGGAATTTAGCTTATGTTTTTCTTTGGAAAATCAAACTTACTTAAACAAGTAATACTGAGTTGCTTTCTATGTCATCTACAAGCCACAGCAATGAGTCACTAGTTCCTGATACACAGTGTGGCTATACTTGGATTTTTGACATATATCTAAAGATGTCTTGGACACGCATTCCTTCCAGCCACAGACCAAATGAGGGTAGCCAAGTTCTCCCTATGATGGAAAACACACACAAACCATAAGGAAGGCACGTCAGAATAATAATATGCTTGTAAATGATGTGAAAAAAACAGAGAGGGAACGGGAGACTACGGAAAGAAGTCAGTCTTAGTTTTCCCTCACTTCTTCTTGACTTCTACCGGCTTTAGAGATTGTTTCACTTCCCAAGTGTGAGTGGACAGAGGCTTTGTTTCTTTCTCCTGCTGCCATGACAGTCTCTGTCCTGTCATTCTTTTCTTCACTCACTCAGATAATCAGCATAGTGAAGTAGAAGCTTGGCTTTCAAGTCAAACGGACAGGCTTCAAGTCCCGGTTTTTCTACTTACTTGTGGTTTGACCTCAAGCAAGTTATTTTATGTCATTTCCCTGGGACTTTCTGAGCCTCAGTTTTCTCATATATTAAGAGAAGCTACCAGTGTTTTTCTTTCGAGACTGTTGTGAAGGTTAAATAATGAGTATGAAAGGGCTCTAATTTGTTTTATTATTCACTCTATACTTGCAATGAATGAAAGGCACTTTTCTAGATCACTGAGGGCATAAAGTGAAATAAGACAATCTCTGCCTTTGAAGCAATTCATTAAGATCTGTATATTTTCTATCCTACATTCTACCCTATACGTGTGCTTATCAAAACTTAACTGGCTTATCCCAGTTAAGATCAGGGTTTGATCCAAAGTCTTCAATTTAATAACATAATTTAAGATAATGTGTTCATGCCTCCTGAGAGCATCATAGATTACCCTTCAGGATATATAGACATTTAAAATAGAGTTTTTGGAGACTATGGGACAAAGGAATATCTAGCAGTGGGAATTTTGAATGTCCCATCTTCCCAAAGTTCATCTTTCTGTAAATAATGTGTAGAAGTGGTTTTGTGCACTCACAATGCATGGGAGACTAGTCTTGCTAATATTTTAGTGCAAGGATAGAAGATAACTCCTTTTCAGGAAAGCAATTTGGCAAAATATGTCAACAACTTTAAAGACGTTCACTCACATTAACTTAGTAATTGCACTTTGAGGAATATCTTACTAAGTTACATTAGAAAAAAACTGGTTTTCATATAAAGATTTATTCTAGTGTGAACAATTGCAAGCAGTGTAAATGACAAATGTCAAAAGAATGATTACATAAACTATACTATATCCATCTGATATAATGTTGTAGAGCCATTAAAATTGCTTTATGAATATTTTAATGAAGTAAAACACTTATGTTACAAGGTTGATTAATATAAAATGCAAGTTGGATTTGATATGACTATACAAAGTTATATATATAATATAAGCCAACTATATAAAATTGATTCATAATATAAAATATAAAGTGAGATATTTACTTATCCATTTAATGGATCTCTATTGAACATTTACTATTTGCTAGGTGCTTTCTTGATACTAGGTATATACAGGTGAACAAGACAAAACAATTTCTGCCCTCATAGAATGAAAATAGCAGAGAAAAAGCTAGTTATTCACTATATAGAGTGTGATACAGGAAATAAATTGAGTTATGTAAAATAAAATACAGGAAACTAACTTAAGAGTAGGTGGTCAATGAAAGAGTTGATGAAGTGACATTTATGTTGAGACTTGAATAATGTGAAGATGTCAGTCACAAAGAGTTGGGCAAGAGCTGTTTGGCAGAAGAGATGGCATGTGCAAAGACTCTGAGGAGATAATTGAGCTAGCATGTCCATGTAACACGAAAAGACCATGATCACAGATAATAGTGAGGTATGGAAAAATGGTATGTGATAAATTTGGAGAGGTAAGTATGAGCTAGATTATGGATTGTCTTGTAGCTATGACTAAAAAGTTTGGGTTTTGTTTTAAGAGGAATGGTAGGCCATTGAATGGCTAAAATTTTCGTTACATAAAAATAGTTAAAATCTATGTCAAAATGCACAATAAATAAAATCAAAAGGTAAGTACCAAACTGGGGGAAGGTGTTTGCAATCTATACAGCAGAAAAAAGTTACCTTTAGAAAACAAAGAGTTATTATAAATGAATAAGACAAAAGATGAATATCCCCATAAAAAAATGGACAAAATACATAACCTCATATTTCACTAAAAAACAATAAAAGTATTCATAAACACAAAAAATCCAATCTCAATATCAAATACATACAAATTAATGGAAATATTAGATATATGTCTTCTATAAAAATAGCAAAAAAAAAAGGAAATGGTAATATGTGGTTGCAGTGACTGTTCAGGGAAACAAGCACTGTTGAACTGTACATTGGCCCCTTTAAGAAAGGCACTTTTTTAGCAATGACATGTCTAGGAATATATGCTTATTAATTATTAATTGTTATTCTTGGAGTTTTGCAAAGCTTATCCTCAAGGAAACAAGTTTGATATTCTTTTCAGACACATAATTCTATGATGAAGTCTCTGACATCTTGGCATGAATGCGTTGAATATTTATAGTTTAAAAGATGATGAGGGAGATGTCAACGCTTCATTAAAAGTCTAAAATATGTAATTTAAAATACTTGAGTAATGTGTGCCCTTTCTGTTATCCCTCAAATCATACAACTGTCAACAGCAAACATTAACTGAGTGGTATTATTTAGTAGACACTGGGGATGCAATAAGAAAGATAGAAGACACAAACTGAGAGAAAATTTAATGTAATAAAGAGACAATCCCTAGATCTTAAAGGAGAATAAATCTATGTAATTATGTGTTATTCTGAGTTTCTGTGACTGACTGGTACTATTCCACCAGAAGTTACCTGTGTGCTGGAAAATTACAAGAGCAAAGTGCAATCAGGTTCCAACAAGTGTTCTGACAAATGTGAAATGATAACCTGGCACAATCCTGGATAACAATAGCAAAACAGCAAGTATTTACTGAACACTGATTATACGCCAGACATTTAGCAAAGAAGTATGCATTTAACTTTGAAAAAGATCATATGAAATAGATGATATTATCTCCATTTTTTACATGATAAAACTGAGATTCAGAGAGTTTAATTTATCTAAGGTCATATAGCTGGCAGATGATAGAGTCAGGTATCATTTCAGAGAATCTGAACACTTTATTTGTACTAAGGAACGATGAACATAAAAACTGTTATTTTATAGCACTTTACCGTATATAAAGAGATGTCACGCAAGCTCATTTAATCCCACTAAAATTTTTAGAGATAGGTATTGTTACTATGTCCATTTCACTGATTAGAGAATAAGCTCAGAGAAACTAAGTGAAGTAAACCCAAGGTTGGAGAGCCACTAAGGGAACATACTTAGGTTACCTGACTCTAAATACTATTTTTCCATGACACAACAGTCAGTAGTTATAGGTTTTCACATTTTGGATTGTCTCAAAATGCAGCACATAATACTTAATCATGTCCATGTCTTGCTAATACAGTCCATCCAATGCTTTCTTGCTTTCAACTTATTAAACTTTCATTATTAAAGCTTTAAAAAGAACATCTCTTTTGTGGTGATAGAGTTGTGTGGGAATGTGTTTGTGTGTGCATGCATAGGTGTGTGAAAGAGAGAGTAAAAGAGAGACAGAGACAGATATACATAGTGAGATAGAAAGAGTCAGAAAGCAAATCAGAGAAAGAGAATAAAACAGATATACACACAAAAGCGCCAGGAAACAAAGACTAAGAAGAAAATAGAGTATAAAAGTAAACTTCTAGAAATAAAAAAGCACAAAAAATAAAGAGATACTTATATGGGGACATCTAGAATTGGCCAAGATTTTTAAAAAGGAAAATATGAAACAGTGATGAAACTGCTGATAGTCTAAATTAGTATACTATCATATTTGCCATAACCACATTAAAGTTGTTCTTTTAAAGGCTTTAATGACCAAAGACTAATGTCAATTTGAGATCAAGAAAGTATCTGCTAGACTCTATCAGTAAGATATGTACATGATCAGGTATCATGTGCTTCATTTTGAGGCAACCCAAAATGTGAAAACTAGTAACCACTGACTGTGGTGTCATGGAAAGAACAGACTATTTGGAGTCAGATAAACTGAGTCTGAGTCATTAGTGGCTCTCTAACCTTGATTTTATTTGACTTAGCTTCCCTGAATCTATTTCTTAGTCAGCAAAATGGGGATAGTAACAATACCCATCTCTAATAATATTAGTAAAGATTACATGAGTTCATGCGACAGAATTTTATAAAAGGTAAAGGACTATAAAAATCCTAGTCTTTGGAGAGTAATTTTACATTTCAAATCTCTGAGAAAAGGAGCACTATTTTGACTTTTACCCTGCATTTCAACTTTTAGGAATTTAACCTAAAGAAATAATCAAGGATACAAACATATTATCTACAAGGATGCTCATCACATTATAGTTTATAATAACAAAATATTGGTGACAACTTAAATTGTAACATAACTTGTGACCTACACAATCAAAAGAATGAATACTTTGCAGCCAAATGAAACGGGATTATAAATGATTATTCACAAGGGAGAGATGTTCACGGTATATTGTTAGAGAAGTAGATTGCAAAACCTTATTAGCATTATATTTCAAATGTTAATGGTTTCCATTAAAGCATGTGTATTAGTCCATTCTCACATTGCTGTAAAGAATTATCTGAAACTGGGTAATTCATAAAGAAGACAGGTTTTATTGGCTCACATTTTTTACAGGCTGCACAAGAAGCAAGGCTAGGGAGGCTTCTTGTGGAGGAAATTTACAATCATGATGGAAGATGAAGGGGAAGCGGGTAACTCCTACATGGGGGAGGAAAATAGTGAAGGGGGAGGTGCTACAAACATGTAAACAACGAGATCTTATGAGAATTCCAAGACAGCATTAGGGTGATGGTGCTAAACCATTATAAGGCATCCCCAAGATCCAGTCACCTTCCACCAGGCCCCACCTCCAACATTGGGGATTACAATTCAACATGAGTTTTGGGTGCGGACACAAAGTTAAACCACATCATTTTGCCCCTGGGCCCTCCCAAATCTTATGTCCTTCTCACATTACAAAACACAATCATGCCTTCTCAACAGTGCTTCATAGTCTTAACTCATTCCAGCGTTACCTCAAAAGTCCAAGTCCAAAGTTTCATCTGAGACAAAGCAAGTCCCTTCCACCTATGAGCATGTAAAGTCAAAAATAAGTTAGTTTCTTCCAAGATACAATGGGGGTACAGGTACTGGGTAAATGCTCTCATTCCAAAAGGGAGAAATTGGCCAAAACAAATGGGCTACAGACCCCATGCACGTCCAAAAACCAATAGGGCAGTCATTAAATCTCAAAGCTCCAGAATAATCTCCTTTGACTCCATGACTCACATCCAGGCCACAATGATGCAAAAGGTGGGCTCCTATGGCCTTGGGAAGCCCCACCCCTGTGGCTATGTGGGGTACAGCCCCCACAGCTGCTTTCATGGGTTAGTCTTGAGTGCCTGTGGCTTTTCCAGGGTCATGGTGCAAGCTGTCAGTGGATTGACTATCCTGGAGTCTAGAGGATAGTGGCCCTCTACTGAGAGCTCCTCTAGGCAGTGCCTCAGTAACAACTATGTGTAGGGCCTCCTCCAACCTCATATTTTCCCTCCTCACTGCCTTAGTAGAGGTTTTCCATGAGCACTTCATCCCTACAGCATTTTCCTGCCTGGACATTCAGGTGTTTCCATACATCCTCCTAAACCTAGGAAGAGGCTTCCAAACCTCAACTCTTGTCCTCTTCACACCCACAAGCTTAACACCATGTGGAAGTTACCAAGACTTATGGCTGGCACCTTCTGGAACAGTGGAGCAGTGGCCTGAGTCATTTCTGAAGCCCTTTTAGCCATGGCTAGAGCTGAAGTGGCCAGCACACAGGGAGCAGTGTCCTGAAGTTGCACAGGGAAGCAGGGCCCTGGGCCAGGCCTGCAAAACCATTATTTCCTGTTAGACTCCAGGCCTGAGATGGGAGGATTGCCACAAAGGTCTCTGAAATGTTTTCAAGGTATATTCCCCAGTGTCTTACCTATTAACAGTTGGCTCTTCTTTACTTAAGCAAATTTCTGCAGCCAGCTTGAATTCCTCCTCAGCAAATAGGTTTGAATTTTCTACCACATGGTCAGGCTGCAAATTTTCTAAACTTTTATGCTCCACTTCCTTTTTAAATATAAGTTCCAGTTTCAAGTCATCTGTTTGCTCACACATGTGATCTTATGCTGTTACAAGCAGCCAGGCCATATCTTGAATACTTTGCTGCTTAAATATTTCTTTTGCCAGATATCCTGAATCATCTCTCTAAAGTTCAAATTTCCACAGATCTCTAAGACAGGGCACAACGCTACCAACATCTTTGCTAAAGCACAGCAAGACTGACCTTTACTCCAGTTCTCATCTTCATCTGAGACCACCTCAGCCTGTACTTCATTGTCCATATCACTATCAGCATTTTGGTCACAACAATTTAATAAATCTCTAGGAAGTCCCAAACTTTCTCTCATCATCCTGTCTTCTTCTGAGCCCTCCAAACTGTTCCAACCTCTGCCCATTACCCAGTTCTAAAGCTGCGTCTATATTTTTGGGTATCTTTATTGCAATGTTCCACTTCCCTTGTACTGATTTTTTGTATTATTCTATTCTTGCATTGCTATAAAGAACTACCTGAGAATGGGTAATTGAAAAAAGAATAAGGGTTTAATGGGCTCACAATTTCACAGACTGTAGAGAAAGCATGGCTGGGGAGGCTTCAGGAAACTTACAATAATTGTGGAAGGCAAAAGGGAAGCAGGCATGTCATAGATGGCTTGAGCAGAAGGAAGAGAGTGAAGAAGGTGGTGCTACACACTTTTAAACAACCAAAACTCGTGAGAACTCTACATGAGATAGCACTAGAGGGAAAGTGTTAAACCATTAGAAACCACCCTCATGATTCAATTGCCTCTCACCAGCACCCACCTCCTACATTGGAGAATTACAATTCAATGTGAGATTTGGGTGAGGACACAGAGCTGAAACATATCAGTAAAGATAATGAAATTGTGGTTGATTTATACTTTTCTTTCTTTTATTCTTTCTTTCTTTTCTTCCTTCCTTCCTTTCTTTCTTTCTCTTTCTTTCCTCTCTTTCTTTCTCCTTCCTTTTCCCCTTTCTTCCTTTCCTTTCCTCTTCCTTCCTACCTTCCTTCCTTCCCTCCCTCTCTCCTTCCTTCCTTCCTTCATTTCTTCATTCTTGCTTTTCTTCTGTCTATTCCCTGTGTTTTTTTTCTGCTCATTTTTGTGTGGAAAATGTTTTTTCAGTAAAGGAATAACCTTTGTTATTAAAAATTCTTTTTTAAGAAAAAAGGAAAGAAAATCACTTTATTAGAGAAAGTACATTAAAGAAAAATAAGAAGAAATTATAACAAAAGATTATATTAAAGAAGATATTTGAAAAATTTATAATCACTTCTCTATCTCCAAAGCTTAAAAATGGTTCATTAAGAGTGTTTTGCTCACTAGACTAATCAGAGACACTGGCCAAAAAATATTTCAATATAATCCTTTGTAAACTTCACACATGAGGACTTTAATTAATAGCTCATCTGAAAGCTGTGAAGACAACTAGGAACTAGGCATCAGTGAAGGTTTTGGCATGAAGAACATTTTGTATGAAGTCTCTCCTCCTTCCATCTCCATCAAAATGAAAACTTGCATTCATTTTCAGGTATGAGGTGAATCCTGAATGATGCTGCATTTTCACATGCCCAACTCCCCTTATGCATTCTGTACTACGCAGTCTGCCTCAATATAAAAACGCCAAATACACAGTTTTTTTTTTTAACAAGGCTCAGTGGAAACTCTCAACACTCTGTAAGGGTCTCCATACTAAATACACAAGAGACAACATTCCCAAACACTGGCATAGAAACCCAGTATATACAGTCCTTCTATTCCCCTATGTTCCTATAACATGTACTAAACTTTCAGTTCTTAGGAAGTAATTAGAGAAATAAAAAAACAGTGTTATATTTAGTGAAGGATTTTGTGAAGGCTAAAGGGATTTGATGGTTCTACTGCTTTAAACTGCCCTGGCTAAGAGCAGCGAAGTATTTTTGGTTGGACATTTTAGAAGGATGATGCCTTGTCTACAGAGGTGAAATATGTTAATAATCAGAGAAACATGCATCGTAAGTGATGCAACTGTATTAGCTCTCCAGAGAAACAGAAACAGTAAGATAGATAGATAGATAGATAGATAGATAGATAGATAGATAGATAGATAGATGACAGATAGATAGATAGATAGACCTGAGGAGATTCATGATTCATAATTCACATAATTATCAAAGTTGAGAAAGCTCCATCAAATACTGTCTCCAAGTTGGAGAACCAGAAAAGCCAGCAGTATAATTGAGTTCAAAGGCTGCAGGCCTGAAAACAGGGTGGTGATAGGGAGATGGGAGGACAGAGTGTTGGTGTAAGTTACAGAGCCCAAGGCTCAAAAATCAGATGTCGTGTCTGAGGGCTGGAGTAGATGGATGTCTCAGCTAAAGAAAAGAAAGAATTCACCCTTTCTCATTTTTGTTTTACTCAGGTCCCCAACAGATTGGATGATGCCCACCCACATTGATGAGAGCAGATCTTCTTTATTCAACCTACTGATTCAAATGTTAATCTCTTACAAAAAGACCCTAATATAGTTTGGCTGTGTTTCCACCAAAATCTCATCTTGAATTCTCAAGTGTTGTGATTCTTGTGATATTGAATATAACTCATGAGATCTGTTGGTTTTAAAAAGGGGAGTTTCCCTGCACAAGCTCTCTTCTCTTGCCTGCTGCCATGTGAGACATGTTTTTACCTTCTGCCATAATTGTGAGTCCTCCCCAGCCATGTGGAAATGCAAGTCGATTAAACCTTTTTCTTTTGTAAATTGCCCAGTCTCAGGTGTGTCTTTATCAGCAGTGTGAAAAAGGACTAATATGGTAAGTTGGTACCAGTAGAGTGGGGTGCTGCTGAAAAGATACCTGAAAATGTGGAAGTGACTTTGGAACTGGGTAACAGGTTGGAACAGTTTGGAGGGCTCAGAAAAAGTCAGGAAAATGTAGAAAAATTTGGAACTCCCTAAAGACTTGTTGAATGGCTTTGACAAAATTGCTGATAATTATATGTACAATGAAATCCAGGCTGAGGTGGTCTCAGATGGAGATGAGGAACTTGTTGGGAACTGGAGCAAAGGTGACTCTTGTTATGTTTTAGCAAAGAGACTGGTGGCATTTTGCCCCTGCCCTAGAGATTTGTGGAACTTTGAACTTGAGAGAGATGATTTAGTGTATCTCTTGGAAGAAATTTCTAAGCAGCAAAGCATTCAAGAAGTGGCTTGGGTGCTGTTAAAGGCATTCAGTTTTAAAAGGGAAACAGCATAAAACTGGAAAATTTACAGCCTGACAATGTGACAAAAAAGAAAATCTCATTTTCTGAGGACAAAGGCAAGCCCACTGCAGAAATTTGCATAACTAACAAGGAGCCAAATGTTAATCACCAAGACATGGGGAAAATATCTCCAGGGCATTTCAGAGGTCTTAACTGCAGTCCCTCCCATCACAGGCCCAGAGGCCTAGAAGGAAAAAATGGTTTTGAGGTCCAGGCCCAGAGTCCCTGTGCTGTGTGTAGCCTAGGGACTTAGTGCCCTGCATCCCAGCTCCAGTCATGCCTAAG
The DNA here is from genome assembly GCF_009828535.3 of Hylobates moloch. Classification (NCBI taxonomy): domain Eukaryota; kingdom Metazoa; phylum Chordata; class Mammalia; order Primates; family Hylobatidae; genus Hylobates; species Hylobates moloch. Next base: position 64,983,526 of record NW_026652282.1, read on the forward strand.
AGGGGCCAATATAGACCTTGGGCCATGGCTTCAGAGGGTGCAAGCCCCAAGCCTCAGCACCTTCAATGTGACAATGAGCCTGTGAGTGCAGAGAAGTCAAGAATTGGGTTTTGGGAACCTCCACCTGAATTTCAGAGGATGTCTGGAAACACATGGATGTCCAGGCAGAAGTTAGCTTCAAAGGCAGGGCCCTCATGGATAAACTCTGGTTGGACAGTGTGGAAGGGAAACGTGGAATCAGAGCTCCCACACAGAGTTCCCACTGGGGCACCACCTAGTGGAACTGTAAAAAGAAGACCACCATCCTCCACTCCCAAGAATGGTTGATCTACTGACAGCTTGTACTGTGCACATGGAAAAGCTGCAGATACTCAATGCCAGTTTGTAAAATCAGCCAGGAGGGAGGCTGAACCTTGCAAAGCCACAGAGGCTGACCTGTCCAAGGTCATGAGAACCCACCTCTTGCATCACCATGACCTGGATGTGAGACATGGAGTCAAAGGAGATAATTTTGCAGCTTTAAGATTTGACTGTCCCACTGGATTTTGCACTTGCATGGGGCCTGTGGCCCCTTTTCTTCTGGCCGATTTCTCCCATTTGGAATGGCTGTATTTACCCAATGCCTGTACCCCCATTGTGTCTAGAAAGAAACTAACTTGCTTTTGATTTTACAGGCTCATAGACTGAAGTGACTTTCTTGTCTCAGGTAAGACTTTGGACTGTAGACTTTTGAGTTAAAGTTAAAATGAGTTAAAACTTTGGGGGACTCTTGGGAAGGCACGATTGGTTTCAAAATGTGAGGACATGAGATTTGGGAAGGGACAGGGATGGAATGACATGGTTTGGCTGTGTCCTCAATCAAATGTCATCTTGAATTTCCATGTGTTGTGGGAGAGATCCAGTGGAAGGTAATTGAATTATGGCAGCAGGTCTTTCCTGTGCTGTTCTTGTAATAGTGAATAAGTCTCATGAGTTCTGATGGTTTTAAAAGGGGAGTTTCTTTGCAGCTACTCTCTTCTCATCTGCCACCATCTGTGATATGCCTTTTACCTTCTGACATGATTGTGAGGCCTCCCCAGCAATGTGGAACTGTAAGTCCATTAAACCTCTTTATTTTATATATTTCCCAGTCTCAGGTATGCCTTTATCAACAGCATGAAAATGGACTAATACACCCTCACATACACAACCGGAAATAATCTATTATCAGCACTCTGGGCATTCTCTTAACCCAGTGATGTTGACAAAGAAAAATAACCATCAAAATTCCACCACTTATCAACTTGGCATGCACACACAGCTCCTTCAACTATATTTAATCTCCAAATAAAGACAATAATAAAGAAATAACTCTGCTTAACGTAATACAACTGTTCTGTGCACAAACAAAAATACATTAATTCCTACCCTCAGTGTGGAGATAAAGTCTTTCAGTGATGTGTATTTTTTCCTGATTTTCTGTAGCTTAAATATTATAATGTAAAGTTAACAATACTTAAATACTGATATAGTCAATACATTTAAAGTTATTTGATAAGGGAAAGAAAAAAATTGCTCAAAATATTTATTTTCATATGTTAAATGTGTGTGTGTGTGTGTGTGTAATCATTCACACCCACACACAAATGTCATTCATTACAAAATGAGAAAAACATGCTCATGACAATTACAGTCCTTATTTCTGTAACTGGTTACATGGTAGTAGCTAGTATTTATAACTACTTTGTTCTGCTGTCCATCCTGTATTACCTTTCCCTTTGGCAAGTGCTTAGGCTATTTGTGGTTCTTTACCTGGTAGGATAACCCAAACCTTCATTTCTGGCTGCCTTCTTCATTAGTCCACTCAGCAATGACAGGGTTGTCTGGCAAAACAAGCTTACTGGTATCTATAGAATGCATCATTCTATCCACTTGATTAGTTAAATCCTTCTCTGCTGGGTTCATCCTTTGGAAACATTCACACAGGACACAAATATCTTCATAATTTTTGATCATTCAGAGATATTTATCCCTATGTCTTCTCCTCAAATTTTTTTTTGGTCACCAATTTTCCAGTTATGTTTCTTTCTGCTTCCTGACCATCCACTCAAACCATTGGCTACAGATGATAAATTGTTATATAATTGCATTTCTAGCCATTTTGCCTTCTAAGCAAGAAGCACAACCAGGTGCAGCACCCAACGTTTTCCCTATTGGGAAAATTTACCTTTACCAGTGTCCTTCAGTGATGTCTCATAGAAGTTCCATAGTTACAGTTTTGAGTGATGCCTTCAAAATATATTGTGCCTAAAACCTAATTCTTGTCCACAAGTCTGAATCAGCATAATGACATTAATCTAAATAACCAGCATGATATTTTGTGGAAAGAGACAGTCTAGATTCCTCTTAACTAAATTATGATATAGAGTTGGAGAGTTGATAAACCTCTGAGGTAGAACAGTGAAGGTGTACTCTTGGCTTTGCTAGATAAAAGCAAATTGCTTCTGGTGGGCCTTATAAATAGGATGGAGAAAAAAGGTATTCACCAGCTAAATAGCTGCATATTAGGTACCAGGGATGGGTCTACTTGTTCAGGCAATGAAACCACATCAGATGCAGCCCCTGTAATTGGAGTCATCACTTGGCTAAGCTTACAGTAATCTATGGTCATCCTCCAAGATCCATCTCTCTTCTACACAGTCCAAATAGAAGAGTTGAATTGGGATGTGGTGGGAATCACCACCCCTACATCTTTCAAGTCCTTGATGGTAGCCCTAGTATCTGCAATGCCTCAAGAAATGCAGTATTGCTTTTAATTTACTATTTTCCTAGATAAAGGCAGTTTCCTAGATAATGGCTTGCATTTGACCTTTTCTACCATACTATCCCTTACTTTATAGGTCAAGAAACCAATGTGGAAATTCTGCAATTTGCTAAATATGTCTATTCCAATTATGCATTCTGGAATTAGGAAATAACTGCAGAATGGGTTAAGGGACCCAACGGGTCCACTGTAAGATAGACCTGAACTAAAGGCTCCATTAATTTTCTGGCCTCTGTAAGCTGTTACTCTAACTGGAGGGTCACAGTTACCTTTAAGGGGCTCCTAGAATCAATGTAAGTTCAGAGTGAGGATCCGGTAGTCTCAATAAAACCTGATTATTTTTCTTTTTTTCTAATGCACAGTTACCTTTTGGGGAAGGCTGAGAGAGATATGAATAATATAAATTTTCACTGGTGCACCGAGGTCTTTTCTCAAGAAAATCTAGCATTCCTTTCACTTAAGGGGTGGTGGGTTTGCAAATAGGCTCAACTCTGGAAATTGATTGAGGGGACATGACTCTGTTTACACGATTTACGATATACTTATTCATTTGGCCTGGAACATTTTTTGTTTATGCAAATTAAGTATGAATTTAGTAAGCTTTCTGTCTATTTTGCTTCTAGGAATACCATGATAAATCAGCCAATGCCACAAGTCTGTGGGAGTCAGACTATTTTTTTTATTATTATTGTACTTTAAGTTTTAGGGTACATGTGCACACTGTGCAGGTTTGTTACATATGTATCCATGTGCCATGTTGGTGTGCTGCACCCATTAACTCATCATTTAGCATTAGGTGTATCTCCTAATGCTATCCCTCCCCCCTCCCCCCACCCCACAACAGTCCCTGGAGTGCGATGTTCCCCTTCTTGTGTCAATGTGTTCTCATTGTTCAATTCCCACCTATGAGTGAGAACATGCGGTGTTTGGTTTTTTGACCTTGCAATAGTTTACTGAGAATGATGGTTTCCAGCTTCATCCATGTCACTACAAAGGACATGAACTCATCATTTTTATGGCTGCATAGTATTCCATGGTGTATATGTGCCACATTTTCTTAATCCAGTCTATCATTGTTGGACATTTGGGTTGGTTCCAGGTCTTTGCTATTGTGAATAGTGCTGCAATAAACATATGTGTGCATGTGTCTTTATAGCAGCATGATTTATAGTCCTTTGGGTATATACCCAGTAATGGGATGGCTGGGTCAAATGGTATTTCTAGATATAGATCCCTGAGGAATCACCACACTGACTTCCACAATGGTTGAACTAGTTTACAGTCCCACCAACAGTGTAAAAGTGTTCCTATTTCTCCACATCCTCTCCAGCACCTGTTGTTTCCTGACATTTTAATGATGGCCATTCTATCTGGTGTGAGATGGTATCTCATTGTGGTTTTGTTTTGCATTTCTCTGATGGCCAGTGATGATGAGCATTTTTGCATGTGTTTTTTGGCTGCATAAGTGTCTTCTTTTGAGAAGTGTTTGTTCATGTCCTTCACCCACTTTTTGATGAGGTTGTTTGTTGTTTTCTTGTAAATTGGTTTGAGTTCATTGTAGATTCTGGATATTAGCCCTTTGTCAGATGGATCCCACAGAAATACAAACTACCATCAGGTGTTTATAGAGAATACTGCAAACATCTCTACGCAAATAAACTAGAAAATCTAGAAGAAATGGATAAATTCCTTGACACATACACCCTCCCAAGACTAAACCAGGAAGAAGTTGAATCTCTGAATATACCAATAACAGGCTCTGAAATTGTGGCAATAATCAATAGCTTACCAACCAAAAAGAGTCCAGGACCTGATGGATTCACAGCCAAATTCTACCAGAGGTACAAGGAGGGACTGATACCATTCCTTCTGAAACTATTCCAATCGATAGAAAAAGAGGGAATCCTCCCTAACTCATTTTATGAGGCCAGCATCATCCTGTTACCAAAGCCGGGCAGAGGCATAACCAAAAAAGAGAATTTTAGACCAATATCCTTGATGAACATTGATGCAAAAATTCTCAGTAAAATACTGGCAAACCGAATCCAGCAGCACATCAAAAAGCTTATCCACCATGATCAAGTGGGCTTCATCCCTGGGATGCAAGGCTGGTTCAACATACACAAATCAATAAATGTAATCCAGCATATAAACAGAACCAAAGACAAAAACCACATGATTATCTCAATAGATGCAGAAAAGTCCTTTGACAAAATTCAACAACCCTTCATGCTAAAAACTCTCAATAAATTAGGTATTGATGGGATGTAACTCAAAATAATAAGAGCTATCTATGACAAACTCACAGCCAATATCATACTGAATGGGCAAAAACTGGAAGCATTCCCTTTGAAAACTGGCACAAGACAGGGATGCCCTCTCTCACCACTCCTATTCGACATAGTGTTGGAAGTTCTGACCAGGGCAATCAGGCAGGAGAAGGAAATAAAGGGTATTCAATTAGGAAAAGAGGAAGTCAAATTGTCCCTGTTTGCAGATGACATGATTGTATATCTAGAAAACCTCATTGTCTCAGCCCAAAATCTCCTTAAGCTGATAAGCAACTTCAGCAAAGTCTCAGGATACAAAATCAATGTACAAAAATCACAAACATTCTTATACACCAATCACGGACAAACAGAGAGCCAAATCATGAGTGAACTCCCATTCACAATTGCTTCAAAGAGAATAAAATACCTAGGAATCCAACTTACAAGGGATGTGAAGGACCCCTTCAAGGAGTCAGACTATTTTGATTGCTGCTTAACTCTGCTTTTCATTACAATATCTACAGTGACCTTGCCTTTGGCAGTTGATTGCTACAACTTGGCCTCTGCCACCCAAAAATCCTATTACTGCTATTGCATATAGGTTTTTTGTTGTTTTTGTTGGGAGTGTTTGTGGTTTCCACTATAAGGTTTGGACTACAGAGAACAATGATTATGGAGCTTGTCAAAGATGCTAAGTCTTTCCTCATAAATTTATATCTACAAGCATTGATGAAAGACACATCTTCTAACTCTTGCCCCCTGGAGTGGCTAAATAGGTCTTAAATGATAAATCCACTCAAACATTTTAATCTCTCTAAGACTTTGAATTCCTTTCTTTATGTTTAACCGAGGAAGTTTGGGTATTTTAAATTTGCTCAATGTAGACCCTCTTTTGATTCATATTTTAGCCAACCAACCAAACAAACTGATAGAGCCTGATCTAACTTCACAAGCTACAATATTAAATGCAGAATCTTTGTTTGGTGGGCTCTTATCACTAAATTCAATGAAATTCAAATTTATGTCCTTCTACCATTAATATCAATTCCCACACATGTTCCGTTACCTTTGGCTTATATAAATTAGAAAACTGAAGTACTTATTTTGAATTGTAGTGCACTTTTGGAGGGCTCACACTTTGTATCTCATTTTTAAGGATCTGCTTGGACATTAGCCAGTGTATAAGTCTAGGAGCAAGAAGAGGTAATGAGAGTGAATTCTAAGGAGATTCAGCTTTGTATTTCATGACAATTGCCTCAGTGAAAAGCCATTACCATTTTATCAGGCAATGCAGGGTAAATATGCTCAGATGAATGTGGAAAGGCTAATAACACTGTAGGTGTAGAGATTGCTACAACTGGGGGTGGAGCTTTTATTTCCTTGATGAATCGAACTCTTCCACTATCCAAAAACACTCATCAAAATATAGGGGCTCAAGGTGCCTAATTTAATCAGAGTCTTTCAAGACATCCTCATCCCAATTGACAGTATTTTACTTTTCCCATTCTATGCCTTCTCTCTAAATGTAGATATTTCATGAGTCTGGGCATTCAACATGCCTTGTAAATTAGCCAATTACAGGATGGAGTCTTGCACTTTAATTTTCAGCAATTTCAGCCCTGTGGCTATAGGAGATAAGGCTCATCCTCAGGGCACACCTGAAAGATGTTAGGACATTTATGTGGCTTTTAAGTTTGGAATTTGAACCCCTGAGTTCATTATTTTTTCCTCACTTTGTCCTAGAACAATTAGAACCAAGCAACCAATGTAATTACATTTCTTAGTTTGCAAAAAATATTCAAAACCATCATATACAGAATTATTTAGCTCCTTGCTTCTTATAAGCCGTTGACTAGGAGTATCAGATGCAGATATTTTTCATATTTCTATAAACATTTGAAGCTATGCTCTCTTTACCACTGGAAAGAGTCATTTGCATCATAAACCTAATCAGATAAGACAGTCAATTCCAGAAACCCCAAAACCAAATTTCAAAAACTGATCCTTAAAATTCTGTTCTGATAGAACCTTTCTCAGTATCAATATCTGTATTAATCGAAGTTCTTCAGAGAAACATAACCAATAGCATATATATTGATATGTAAGAGAAGATTTGTTATGGGAATTGGTTTGCACAATTATGGAGGCCATCGAGCTCTACAATATACCCTATTTAAGCTGGAGGACCAGGAAAATCAGTGGCATGATTTCATTTGAATCTGAAGCCCTGAGAAACATAAAACAGAGTTATGGGAGGAGTGCTGGTATAAGTCTTGGAGTCAGAAGGCCTAAGAAACAGGACCTGTGATGCCGCAGGGCAGAAGATGGATGTCTCCGCTCACGAAAACAGAGCAAGAAGTTTGCTCCTCTTCACCTTTTTTTGCTCTATTCCACTCTCAATGAATTGCATTATGCTCATTCACATTGGTGAGGGGGGATCTTCTTCACTCAATATACTGATTCAAATGTTAATCTCCTCTAGAAACAGCCTCACAGACACACCCAGAAATATTTTCTCAGCTATCTGGAAAATTCAAATTAGTGGAGTTGAAACATAAAATTAACTATAACAGTAATCATGTCCTAATTCCACATACATACATTCACATGTATAAAGACAAGTATGCTTTCTATAGTACTGCTCCAAGCGAAAAACTATGGGTGAAATAATTATTTTGCTTATATAAATAATATTTTTAATCTTTTTTAAAATTTTAGATATTATTTTTGAGAACTATAAGTTTCTTAGTAGTTGAAGCAAATTTCACAAAATTCAGCATCATTTTATAATAAAAACACTCAAGAAACTAGGAATAGAGGAAACTTCCAAAACATGAAAAAGGACATTTATGATAAACCCAAAGCTAACAAATACTTAATGGTGAAAGACTGAAAGTTTCCCCTGCAAGATCAGAAGCAAGACAAACATGCCTATTCTCCCGACTTCTATTCAACATTGTACTAAAAGTTCTATCCAGAACAACTAGGCAAAAAAAAAAAAAAAAAAGCTTATTAATTGGAAAAGAAGTGAAACCATATCCGTTTGCAGATGACATGATCTTGTGTATATAAAATTCTGATGATTCTACAAATGACTATTAGAGCTAATAAGTGAATTAAGAAAAGTTGCAAGATACAAGGGCAAACCAAAAAGTAACTTGTATTTCTATATACTAGCAATAATTCAAAAAAGAAATTTTAAAAATTTCTTGTACAAAAGCAACAAAAAGAATAAAATCCTTAGGAATAATCATAACCAAGGAGGTGCGGAAGTTGTACACTGAAAGCTGTAAAACAGTGATGACAGTAATAAGACATAAGCATTTCATGTTCACAGATTCGAAGACCTAATATTGTTAATATGGCAATGTGCCCAAAGCAATCTGCAGATTCAATGCACATCCTGTCAAAATCTCAATGGCCTCTTTTGTAGCAATGAAAAAGCAGATTCTAAAATTCATATGTAATTGTAAGGGATGCTGAATATCCAAAATAAAGACTGGCAAAGAAGAACAAACTTAGAGGAGTTACACATTCCAGCTTCTAAACTCATTACAAAGCTGCAGTGATTACTACAATGCAGTACCCACACAAGGATAGACGTATAGTTCAACTGAATGGAATTGAGCGTGCAAAAATAAAACCATGTTTCTATGGTCTACTGACTTTTGTTAAGATTGCCAAGATTATTCAATGATAGAAATAATAGATGTTTCAACAAGGGGTGCTGGGACAAATTTTATTATTCAAAAAAATTAACTCAAAATAAATATCTAAATAAAAGAGCTTAAACTATAAAACACTTAGAAGAAAACATAAGGAGAAATATCCATGATTTTGGATTTCACAGTCAATTCTTAGATATGATTACAAAAGCCTGAGTGACAAAATAAGATATACACACACACACGCACATACACACACACATATATATTAATTAACATGTGAAAATATATATATTAAAGTTACGTATATAAGGCTTTATTAAACTTCAAAATTTTGTGCATCAAAGGACAGGATTAAGAGAGTAAGCAAAAAATAACAGAGAATAAGATAAAATATTTGCAAACATATCTGATGATGGATTATATCTAGAACACATAAAGGATTCTTACAACTCAATAACATAGAAATAAATAACCCATTTAAAAGCTGTCAAAGGTGATAATAAATTTACAGCATACAGCCAATTGAGCTTTGACAAGGATGCTGAAAATATATAATGGGGAAAGGATTGCATCTTTAATAAATGGTATCAGATGCAGAAAACTGATATATACACATCTGTTGGGAAAACTGAATATACACATGCCATAAAAAAGAATAAGAAGAGACAGGGCCAAGATGGTCAACTACAAACAACAGTGATCAGAGGCTCCCATGGAAAAGATCCAAAACAGCATGTGAATCATGCACTGGCAACCGAGGTATCAAGGTTCTGTCATTAGGACTGACTGGGTGGCTGGTGTTACCCACAGAGAGGAAGGAAGAGCAGTGTGGTGCAGCGGCTCACCTAAGAGCCACATGGGGCAGGAGAGCCCCCACCCCCAGCCAAAAGAGGTGGAAGTGAGCATGCTCCCCAGCCTGGGAAGCCATGCTTTTTCCATGGAACTGTGTAACCCATGGATCAAAAGATCCTACTTTTATGAGGTGTGACCATGTCACTAGGGCTTTGGGTCCCAAACGCTGAGCCATGCAGATTCTTACTCAGCTAGAATTGGCTAAGCAGGCCAAGTTCCCAGGGGGAAGGGCAGCCATCGCCACTGCTGTGGCTGCCTGCTATCTAAGCCATCTGAGCTCCTTGGGGGAGGGGTGGCAGCCAACACTGCAGGTGCAGGGCCTTCCTGCAGAAAATTTAACTGCAGCCAGTAGCTCAGGGACAGAACTCTAATCTCCCTGGGCCTAAACCACTAATGGAAGGGGTGGTGTAGTCTCCATGAATCAGCAGATTTAGTCTTTCCACCTGCTAACTCTGAGGAATCTGGGCAGCCCAGATGAGTGTGTTTCCCCCCATCACAGCATACCTCCTCCACCAAGGGGCAGCCAAAGGGCTTTGTTAAACAGGTCCTGCTTCCCATGCCCGCAACTGAGTGAGAACCCCTGAATAGGGGTTGTCAGACATCCTATACAGGAATGTCTCTACTGGCATCATGTTGGTGCCCCTCAACGTCAGACATCCCAGGAAGAATCAGGCACCCATCTTTGCTGTTCTCCAGCATCCTGGAGTGACATTTCCAGGTGCAGGAGTGAACCAGAAGAATAAGGCCTAAAGTGAACCCCCATCATACTGCAGCAGCCCTACAGAAGAGGGACCTGACTGTTAAAAGAAAAACAAACAAACAGAAAACAGCAACAGCATCGACCAAAAACAGTCCCCGCTAAAACCTCATCCAAGGGTCAGTAGCCTCAAAGATCGAAACTAGACAAATTCATGAAGATGAGAAAGAATCAATGAAAAAATGCAGAAAACCCCCAAAAAACCAGAATGTCTCTTCTCCAATAATCACAACAGCTCTTCAGCAAGGGTGCAGAACAGGATGGAGAATGAGATCAACAAATTGACAGAAGTAGGCTTTGGAAGGTGGGTAGTAACAAATTTCGCTGAGGTAAAGGAGCATGTGTCTACCCAATGCAAAGAAGGTAACTCATTTTATGAGGCCAACATCATCTGTTTTTTTCTTTTTTTGAGATGGAGTTTTGCTCTTGTCACCCAGGCTGGAGTGCAATGGTGCGATGTTGGAGGCCAACATCATCTTGATACCAAAACCTCACAGAAACACAACAACGAAATTTCAGGCCAATATCCCTGAGGAATATTGATGTAAATATTCTCAATAAAATACTGACAAACTGAATCCAGCAGCACATCAAAATCTTATCCACCATGATCAAGTCGGCTTTATCCCTGGGATGCAAGCCTGGTTCAACATACACAAATAAATAAATGTAATCCATCACATAAACACAAGTAGTGAGAAAAAACACATGATTATCTCAATAGATGCAGAAAAGGCCTTTGATAAATTTCAATATGGCTTTATGTTAAAAACTCACAATAAAGTAAGTATTGATGAAACGCATCTCAAAATAATAAAAGCTATTTATGACAAACCCACAGCCAATATCATACCGAATGAGCAAAAGCTGGATGCATTTCTCTGAAAACTGGCACAAGACAAGGATGCCCTCTCTCACCATTTTTATTCAGCATAGTATTGGAAGTTCTGGCCAGGGTGATCAGGCAAGAGAAATAAATAAACTATATTCAAATAGGAAGAGAGGGAGTCAAACTGTCACTGTTTGCAGATGACATGATACTATATATAGAAAACCCAATTATCTCATCCCTAAAATTTCTTAAGCTGATAAGCAACTTCAGCAAAGTCTCAGATACAAAATCAATGTGCAAAAATTACAAGCATTTTTATACACCAACAATAGACAAACAGACAGCCAAATCATGAATGAACTCCCATTCACAATTGCTACAAAGAGAATAAAATACCTAGGAATACAGCTAACAAAGGATGTGAAGGACTTCTTTGATGAGAACTACAAACCACTGCTCAAGGAAATCAGTGAGGACACAAACAAATGGAAAAACATTCTATCCTCATGGATAGGAAGAATCAATATTATGAAAATGGTTACACTGCCCAAGGTAATATATAGATTCAATGCTATTCCCATGAAGCCACCATTGACATTTTTCACAAAACTAGAAAAAAACTACTTTAAAATTTATATGGAACCAAAAAGAAGCTTGCATAGCCAAGACAATCCTAAGCAAAAATAACAAAGCTGGAGGCATCATGCTTCCTGACTTCAAACTACACTACAAGCCTATGGTAACCAAAACAGCATGGTACTGGTACCAAAAGAGACAGAATAGAGACCTCAAAAATAAGACCACACATTTACAACAACCTGATCTTTGACAAACCTGACAAAAACAAGCAATGGGGAAAGGATTCCCTGTTTAATAAATGATGCTGGGAAAACTGGCTAGCCATATGCGGAAAACTGAAAATGGACCTCTTCCTCATCCATTATACAAAAATTAACTCAAGATGGATTAAATACTTATATGTAAAACTCAAAACTATAAAAACTCTAAAAATCACCTAAGCAATACCATTAAGGACATTGATATGGACAAAGATTTTTTGATAAAATTGCCAAAAGCAACTACAACAAAAGCTAAAATTGACAATTGGGATCTAACCAAACTAAAGAGCTTCTGCAAAACAAAAGAAACTATCATCAAATCAAACAGGCAACCTCCAGAATCGGAGAAAATTTTTGCAATCTACCCATCTGACAAAGGTCTAATATCCAGAATTTACAAGAAACTTAAAAAAATTTACAACAACAACAAAAAAACTCCATCAAAAAGAGGGCAAGATATATGAACAGACACTTCTCTAAAAAAAGACATTTATGCAGCCAACAAACATATGAAATAAAGCTCAGCCACACTGATCATTAGATAAATGCAAATCAAAACCACAATGAGACACCATCTTATGCCAGGCAAAATGGTGACTATTAAAAAGTCAAGAAACAACAGATTCTGGCGAGACTGTGGAGAAAGAGAAACACTTTTACACGGTTGGTAAGGATGTAAATTAGTTCAACCTTTGCTGAAGACAGTGTGGAGATTCTTCAAGGATCTAGGACCAGAAACAGCATTTGACCCAGCAATCTCATTACTGAGTATATACCCAAAGTTATATAAATTATATTATGAAAAGACATGCACAAGTAAGTTCATTGCAGCATCATTCACAACAGCAGACATGGTATAAGCCCAAATTCCCATCAATGATAGACTGGATAAAGAAAGCATGGTACATATACACCATGGAATACTAGGCAGCCATAAAAAAACAAGTTTATGTCTTCTACCAGGACATGGATGAAGCTGGAAACCATCTTCCTCAGCAAACTAACACACGAACAGAAAACCAAATACCACATGTTCTCACTCATAAGAGGGAGTTGAACAATGAGAACACATGGACACAGGGAGGGAAACAACCCACACTGGGACCTGTTGGGAGCAGGCTCAATGGGAGGGAGAGCATCAGGAAAAATAGCTAATGCATACGAGGCTTGAAGCTGAGATGATGGGTTGATAGGTACAGCAAACTAGGATGGCACACATATACCTATGTAACAAACCTGCACATTCTGCACATGTATCCCAGAACTTGAGGTAAAATAAATAAATAAATAAATAAATAAATAAATAAATAAATAAATAAATAGAAATAAAATTGTACTCTTAAATTACACCATAGATACAAATCAACTAAAAATACATTAAAGACTCAAACATATGACGCAAAATTATAAAACTCTTGAAAGAAAACATAGGGGAATATTTCTCAACATTGGCTTTGGCAATGATTTCATGAATATACAACTAAAACCACAGAAAATACAAGCAAAAAATATACAAATAGGATTACATCAAACTAAGAAGCTTCTGTACAGCAAAGGAGATGACAAACAAAATATAAAAACAAACCATAGAATGGGAGAAAATACTTTGAACCATTTATCTGCCAAGGGATTAATATCAAAAAAGTGTAAGAGACTCAAATCTTAATAGTAAGAAGAAACAAAAAAAAACCTGATTAAAAAAATAGGCCAAGGGCCTGAAAACATTTATACAAGGAAGACATATCAATGGTCAACGGGTATATAAAATGGTGCTCAGCATCACTTATTATCAGGGAAACGCAAATCAAAATCACAATAAGATATTACTTCACACCTGTTAGGATGGCTGTATTAAAAAAAAACACAAAAGGTAAAAAGTGTAGGCAAAGATGTGAAGAAAATGAACCCTTGTACATTGTTGGTAAAGTAAATTTGTGCAGCTACTATAAAAAAAAGAGCCTTTTAAAAGTTTAAAATGGAACTATAATATGATTCAGTAACCCCAAGTCTGAGTACACAGCCAAAGGAATTTAAATAAAAATCTCAAAGAAAACTTCATTCCCACGTTCATTGCATCATAATTCACAATAGCCAAGACAGAGGAGCAAGCTAAATGTCCATTCATGAGGTGATATATGAAGAAAATAGGGTACTGCCTATACCTATAATAGAATATTATTCAGTTTTAGAAAATAAGAAACTCCTGCCATTTGTTACAACATGGATAAAACTGCAGGAAGTTAGCCTAATGTCCTTCTACATAATACCACTTATATGATAAATCAAAAATAGTCATACTCTTAAGAGCAAAGTGCTGGGGGCATGAGAAAATGTAGAGGTATAAGCTAAAGGTACCACAGTATTGGTTATACAAGATAAATAAGACCTAGAGATCTACTGCAGCATAGTACCTATAGTTTACAATAATATATTTTATATTTTAAAAAATTGCTAAGAGGATATATCTTATTTATTCTTATCACAAAATAGTAATAATAATAATGTAATAAAGGGGATGGGAGAAAACTTTTGGAGTTGATGGATAGGTTTATATTATAGATTATATTGATGTTTGCATGGGTTTATATTTATCTCCCATCTCATTAACTGGTACTTATTAAATCTGTACAACATTTTGTATGTCAATCTTTCCTAAATAAAGCACTTTAAAAAACTAAAAACAGCAATAATTACTTTTTTATTCTTTGAAACAAACGAAAGAAAATTAGTCTTAAATAAATCAAGGTATAATGCCATAAATATAAAAATGGAACTGTTTTCTAGAATATTGTTTTCTGGAATACAACTAGCTAGTTATTTTGAAAAAAAAAATGCATTCTATTCAACGTAATATTGGAAGTCCTAGATAGAGCAGTCAGGCAAGGAAAATAAATAAAAGGCATTCGAATTAGAAAAGAAAAAGTCAAATTATCTCTTGTCCATTGATGACATAATAATATACCTAGACAACTCTGAAGACTCCTCCAAAAGACTCCTGGAACATATAAAGGATTTTAGTAAAGTTTCAGGATACAAAATCAATGTGCTTTTCTGTACACCAATAATCTTCAAGCTGAAAACCAAATTAAGAACTCAATACTATTTACAATTGGCATACACACAAAATCAAATTGCTAGGAATACATGTAACCAAAGAGATGAAAGATCTCTACAAGGACAACTACAAAACAATGCTGAAAGTAATTACAGATGACAGAAACTAAGGGAAGAAGCATTTCACCCTCATGGATTGAAAAAATAAATATAATAGAAATGACCTCACTGTCCAAAAACAATCTATATATTCAACACATTCTCAATCAAATTACCAATTACTATTTTTATTTTTCACAGAATTGGAAAAGTTCTTAAGTTCATATAAAACCAAAAAAGAACTTTAATAGCCAAAACAATCCCAAGCAAAAAGAACAAATATGGAGACAGCATACTGCCTGACCTCAAATTATACTACAATAATATAGTAACTAAAACAGCATAGTACTGGAAAAAAAAAGACACATAGATGAATGTTACAGAATGAAGAATCCCAAAATAAAGCCGCATGCCTACAACCAAGTTATCCTTAACAAATTTCACACAAATAAGCAATAGGGAAAAGACACCCTATTCAGTAAATGGTGCTGAGAAAATCAACCATATGCAGCAGAATTAAACCAGACCCCTATTTCTCACCATATTCAAAAAGTAACTCAAGATCAACTAAATGCTTAAATGTATGACCTGAAAATATAAAATTTTATGAAAATATCTAGGAAAAACACTTCCGGACATTGGCCTAGGCAAATAATTCGTGATAAAGACCCTAAAAGCAAATGCAACAACAAAGAAAAATAGACAAATTGAACTTAATTAAACTAAAAAGCTGCATACCAAAATAAATAGTCAACAGAGTAAAAAGACAACATACAGAATAGCAGAAAATGTATGCAAATTATGCCCATGGCTAAGGAGTAATATCCAAGATCTACAAGAAAGTCAAACACCTCAACAACAAAAAGAAAGCCCATTCAAAACTAGGAAAAGGACATGAACCGACTTTTTTTTTTTCAAAAGAAGACATACAAGCATCTGAGAAACACATGAAAAAAATGCTCAACTTTGCTAATCATCAGATAAATGCAAAGTAAAATCACAGTGAGATATCTTACACTAGTTAGAATGGCTACTGTTAAGAAGCAAAAAACAACAGATACTGGCAAGGCTGCGGAGGAAAAAAGAATGCTTATACATTCTTGACTGGATTGTGAATTAGTTCAAAGTCCATAGAAAACAGTATGTCAATTGCTCAAAGACCTAAAGATAGAATTGCCATTTAACCCAACAATCTAATTACTGGGTATATACTCACAGGAAAAGAAATTGTTCTACCAAAAAGACACCCACAGTCATATGTTAATCACAGCACTATTCTCAATAGAAAATACATGGAACCAATTTTACTGTTCATCAATATTGACTGGACTAATCTGGACACTGAAAATTAAATACTGCATGTTCTCACTTATAAATGGGAGCTAAACAATGGATACACATGGACATTAAGATGAAAATAATAGACACTAGAGACTCCAAAATGAAAAAATAATGGGAGGGGGTAAGTGTTGAAAAATGACTTATCAGGTAAAATGTTCATTATTTGGGTAATGGGTACACTAGAATCCCAATTCCTACCAATACATAATATACCAATATAACAAACATGCGCATATATCTACTGAATCTAGAATAAAATAAAAATTTAAAAAATAAAACATGTAGTTTATTGTCATTGAATGTCGATTGTACTCAAACTACAGTTAGTGTTTCATTCCAGATATTGGTGATTTCTGTGTTCTTGTTTGTTAGTCTTTTTCTTTTCCCCTTTGGCCTTTCTTGACATTTGTAAATTGTATTAAATTCGGCGAGAAATCGCTTTATGTTTCATTAATTTGCTCTATTGATTACATTGTTTCAATTTAGTTTCTGTTATTTTCTCGATTGTTTCATTTTTCTGCTTGCTTAGAGTTTATTTTGGTCTTCTTTTAATAACTTCTTAATGTGAGAGAGTAGATTTTTGATTTGAGACTTTACCTTTTGGCTGATGTAAGAATGTAATGGTACACATTTTCTTTTCAGCACTTCCTTAGCTGTGTACCACCAATTTTGATATGTTTAAATTTAAATCAATTGAATGTATACTTTGATTTTTTTCTTGAGACTTCATTTTTTACTCATAGATCATTTTGAAGAATGTTATTTAGTTTTTAAATATATGAAGATTTTCCTGATATCTTTCTGTTGATTTCTAGGTTGATTCCATTGTGGTCAAAGAAATCCTATTCAACAGAATACTGGAAGTCCTAGCTAGACCAATCAGGAAAGCGAAATAAACGAAATCACTTCACCCATCTTTAAAATATACTATAAGGCTGCAGTAACCAAAACAACATGGTACTGATACAAAAAGAGATACATACACCAATGGAACAGAATAGAGAACCCCAAAATAAAGTCTCACACCTATATCCATTTAATCTTTGACCAAGTTGACAAAGGAAAGAAAGGGCGAATGGATTACCTAACCAATTAACAGTGCTGAGATAGCTGGCTAGTCATATCTAGAAGAATGAACTGAACCCCCTACTTTTTACCATATACAAAAATTAACTCAAGATGGATACAAGACTTAAACGTAAGACCGGAAACTATAAGAATTCAAGCAGAAAACCTAGAAAATACTATTCTGGACATGGGCCCTAGAAAAGATTTCATAATGCAGACTCCAAAGTAATTGTGACAAAAACAAAAAATTACAAGTGGAAGCTAATTAAACTAAAGAGCTTCTGCACAGCAAGAGAAACTATCAACAGAGTAAAATGAAATCTTATGTAATGGGAGAACATATTTGGAAATTATGCATCTGACAAAGGTCTAACATACAGACTGTATAAGGAACTTAAATTTACAAGCAAAAAGCAACCCCATTAAAAAGTGGATGAAAGACATGAACAGATACTTTTCAAAAGAAGACATATAAGTGGCCAATAAACATATGAAAAAATGCTCAGCATCACGAATCATCAGAGAAATGTAAATTAAAATAGCAATGAGATACCATCTCCCACCAGTCAGAATGACTATCACCAAAAACAAAAAACAATGGATACTTGCAAGGCTGTGAAGAAAAGGGAACACTTGTACACTCTTGTAGTGAATGAAAATCAGTTAAGCCACTGTAGAAAGCAGTTTGGATATTTCTCAAAGTATTTAAAATAGAACTTCCATTTAGGCCAGTATTCTTATTGCTGGGTATATATTCAAAAAATAAATTATTCTACCAGAAAGACACATGAACTTGTACGTTCATGGTATTAATAGCACTATTCAGAACAGCAAAGACACGGAATATTGAATAAAAAAGATACATATTCACCACAGAATATTATGCAGCCATAAAAAGAATGAAATCATGTCTTTTGAAGCAACATGGAGGCACCTGGAAGCCATAATCCTAAGTGAGTTCATGCAGAAACAGAACACCAAACACTACATGTCCTCTCTAATTGGAAGTTAAACATTGGGTTATTGACACAAAGATGGCAACAATAGAAACTGGGGACTTGTAAAGGGAGGTAGGAGAGAGGGGGGAAGGGTTGAAAAACTGCCTATTGGGTTTTACGTTTGCTACCTGGGTGATGAGATCAATCATACCCCAAACCTCAGCATCACGCAATATACCCATGTAATAAATCTGCCATGTACTTACTAAATCAAAGATAAAAGTTGAAATTATAAAAAAAAATCAGTTATTGTATTACTCAACTTCAAGATTTTTGCTTGATTCTATTTTTTTTCTTTTTAGTGTTAAAATTAGGGTTTTTTAATGCTTTAAGTTCTGGGATACATGTACAGAACATGCAGGTTGGTTACATATGTATACAAGTGCCATGGTTGTTTGCTGCACCCATCAACCTGTCATCTATATTAGGTATTTCTCCTAATGCTATCCCTTCCCTAGCCTTCCACCCCCTGACAGGCCCCAGTGTGTGATGTTCCCCTCTCTGTGTCTATGCGTTCTCATTATTCAACTCCCACTTAGGAGTGAGAACATGCGGTGTTTGGTTTTCTGCTCTTGTATTAGTTTCCTGAGAATGATGGTTTCCAGCTTCATCCATGTCCCTGAAAAGGACAAGAACTCATCCTTTTTTATGGCTGCATAGTATTCCATGGTGTATATGTACCACATTTTCTTTATCCAGTCTATCATTGATGGGCATTTGGGTTGGTGCCAAGTCTTTGCTATTGTGAACAGTGCCACAATAAACATACCTGTGCACGTGTCTTTATAGTAGAATGATTTCTAATCTTTGGATATATAGCCAGTAATGGAATTGCTGGGTCAAATGGTATTTCTGGTTCTAGGTCCTTGAGGAATCACCACACTGTCTTCCACAATGGTTGAACTAATTTACATTCCCACCAACAGTGTAAAAGCATTCCTATTTCTTCACATTCTCTCCAGTATCTGTTGTTTCCCGGGTTTTTAATAATCGCCATTCTAACTGATGTGTGATGGTATCTCATTGCAGTTTTGATTTGATTTATCTAATAATCAGTGATGATGAGCTTTATTTCATATGCTTGCTGGCTGCAAAACTGTCTTCTTTTGAGAAGTATCTGTTCATATTTTTCTCCCAGTTTTTGATGGGTTTTTGTTGTTGTTGTTGTAAATTTGTTTAAGTTCTTTGTAGATTCTTGATATTAGCCGTTTGTCAGATGGATAGATTGCAAAATTTTTCTCCCATTCTCTAGGTTGCCTATTCACTCTGATAATAGTTTCTTTTTTTCTGTGCAGAAGCTCTTTAATTTAATTAGATCCCTTTTGTCAATTTTGGCTTTTGTTGCCATTGCTTTTGATGTTTTAGTCATGAAGTCTTTGCCCATGCCTATGTTCTGAATGGTATTGCCTGGGTTTTCTTCTAGGGTTTTTATGGTTTTAGGTCTTACATTTAAGTCTTTAATCCATCGTGAGTTAATTTTTGTATAAGGTGTAAGGAAGGGGTTCAGTTTCCGTTTTCTGTATATGGCTAGCCAGTTTTCCCAACACCATTTATTAAATAGGGAATCCTTTCCCATTGCTTGTTTTTGCCAGATTTGTCAAAGATCAGATGGTTGTAGATGTGTGATGTTATTTCTGAGGCCCCTGTTCTGTTCCATTGGTTTATATATTTGTTTTGGTACAAGTACCCTGCTGTTTTGGTTACTGTAGCCTTGTAGTGTAGTTTGAAATCAGCTAACGTGATGCCTCCAGCTTTGTTCTTTTTGCTTAGGATTGTCTTTGCTATGTGGGCTCTTTCTTGGCTTCATATGAAATTTAAAGTCGATTTTTCTAATTCTGTGAAGTAAGTCAATGTTAGCTTGATGGGGATAGCATTGAATCTATAACTTACTTTAGGCAGTTTGGCCATTTTCACGATATTGATTCTTCCTATCCATGAGCATGGAATGTTTTTCCATTTGTTTGTGTCTTCTCTTATTTCCTTGAGCAATGGTTTGTAGTACTGCTCAAAGAGGTTCTTCATATACCTTGTGAGTTGTATTCCCAGGTATTTTATTTTCTTAGTTGCAATTGTGAATGGGAGTTCACTCATTATTTGGCTCTCTGTTTGTCTATTATTGGTGTATGGGAATGCTTGTGATTTTTGCACATTGATTATTTTTTTATCCTGAGACTTTGCTGAAGTTGCTTATCAGCTAAAGGAGATTTAGGGCTGAGACAATGGAGTTTTCTAAATATACAGTCATGTCATCTGCAAACAGAGACAATTTGACTTTCTCTCTTCCTATTTGAATACCCTTTATTTCTCTTTTGCCTGATTGTCCTGGCCAGAACTTTCAATACTATGTTGTATAGGAGTGGTGAGAGAGGGAATCCTTATCTTGTGCTGGTTTTCAAAGGAAATGCTTCCAGTTTTTGCCCATTCAATATGATATTGGTTGTGGGTTTGTCATAAATAGCTCTTATTAATTTGAGATACATTCCATCAATACCTAGTTTATTGAGAAGGGCTGTTGAATTTTGTCAAAGGCCTTTTCTGCATGTATTGAGATAATCATATGGTTTTTGTCATTGGTTCTGTTTATGTGATGGATTATGTTGATTGATTTGCATATGTTGAACCGGGCTTGCATCCCAAGGATGAAGCTTTCTTGAACATGGTGGATAAGATTTTTGATGTGCTACTGGATTTGGTTTGCTGGTATTTTGTTGAGAATTTTTGCATTGATGTTCATTAAGGATATTGGCCTGAAATTTTATTTTGTGTGTGTGCGTCTCTGCCAGGTTTTGTTATCAGATTGGTACTGGCCTCATAAAATGAGTTAGGGAGGATTCCCTCTTTTTCTATTTTTTTTAGAATAGTTTCAGAAGAAATGGTACCAGCTCATCTTTGTACCTCTGGTATATTTTGGCTGTGAATCCGTCTGATCCTGGCCTTTTTCTGTTTGTTTGTTTGTTTGTAGGTTTTTAATTACTACCTCAATTTCAGGACTTCTTATTGGTCTATTCAGGGATTGGACTTCCTGGTTTAGACTTGGGAGGGTGTATGTGTCCAGGAATTCATCCATTTCTTCTAGATTTTCTAATTTATTTGCATTGAGGTGTTTATAGTATTCTCTGTTGTTAGTTTGTATTTCTGTGGGATCAGTGATAATATTCCCTATATCATTTTTTATTGCATCTATTTGATTCTTCTCTCTTTTCTTGTTTATTATTCTGGCTAGTGCTCTATTTTGTTAATGCTTTCAAGAAACCAGCTCCTGGATTCATTGATTTTTTGAAGGGTTTTTTGTGTCTTAATCTCCTTTAGTTCTGCTCTGATCTTAGTTATGTCTTGTCTTAATGCTAGCTTTTGAATTTGTTTGCTCTTGCTTCGCTAGTTCTTTTATTTGTGATGTTAGGGTGTCGACTTTAGATCTTTCCTGCTTTCTCTTGTGGGCATTTAGTGCTATAAATTTCCCTCTAAACACTTCTTTAGCTGTGTCCCAGAGATTCTGGTATGTTGCCGCTTTGTTCTCATTAGTTTCAAAGAACTTATTTATTTCTGCCTTCATTTCGTTATTTACCCAGTAGTCATTCAGGAGGAGGTTGTACAGTTTCCACGTAGTTCTGTGGTTTTGAGTGAGCATCTTTATCCTAAGTTCTAATTTGATTCCACTGTGGTCTGAGAGACTTTTTGTTATAATTTCCATTTGTTTGCATTTGCTGAGGAGTGTTTTACTTCCAATCATGTGGTTAATTTTAGAATAAGTGTGATGTTATAATGAGAAAAATGTATATTCTGTTGATTTGGGGTGGAGAGTTCTGTAGATGTCTGTTAGGTCTGCTTGGTCCAGAGCTGATTTCAAGTCCTGAATATCCTTATTAATTTTCTGTCTCCTTGATCTAATATTGAATGTGAGGTGTTAAAGTCTCCCACTATTACTGTGTGGGAGTCTAAGTCTCTTTGTATGTCTCTAAGAACTGGCTTTATGAATCTGGGTGTTCCTGTATTGGGTGCATATATATTTAGGATAGTTAGCTCTTCTTGTTGAATTGATCCCTTTACCATTATGCAATGGCCTCCTTTGTCTCTTTTTATCTCCACTGGTTTAAAGTCTGTTTTATCAGAGACTAGGATTGCAACCCCTGCTTTTTTTGCTTACCATTTGCTTGGTAAATATTCTTCCATTCCTTTATTTTGAGCATATGTGTGTCTTTGCATGTGAAATGAGTCTCCTGAATACAACACGGTGATAGGTCTTGACTCTGTCCAATTTGCCAGTCTGTGTCTTTTAATTGGGGCATTTAGCCCATTTATATTTAAGATTAATATTGTTATGTGTGTATTTGGTTCTGTCATTATCATCCTAGTTGGATATTTTGCCCTTTAGTTAATGCAGCTTCTTCTTAGTGTCTATGGTCTTTACAATTTGCTGTGTTTTTGTGGTTGCTGGTACCAGTTGTTCCTTTCCATGTTTAGTGCTTCCTTCAGGAGCTCTTGTAAGGCAGGCCTGGTTGTGACAAAATATCTCAGCATTTGCTTGTCTGTAAAGGATTTTATTTCCCCTTTGCTTATGAAGCTTAGTTTGGCTGGATATGAAATTCTGGGTTGAAAATTCTTCCTTTAAGAATGTTGAATATTGGCCCCCACCCTCTTCTGGCTTTTAGGGTTCCTGCTCAGAGATCCACTGTTAGTCTGATGGGCTTCCCTTTTTCAGTAACTCGACCTTTCTCTCTGGCTGCCCTTAACATTTTTGCCTTCATTTCAACTTTGGTGAATCTGGTGATTGTGTGTCTTGTGATTGCTCTTCTCGAGGAGTATCTGTGGTGTTCTCTGTATTACCTGAATTTGAATGTTGGCGTATCTTGCTAGGTTGGGAAAATTCTCTTGGATAATATCCCAAAGAGTGTTTTCCAACTTGGTTCCATTCTCCCTGTCACTTTCAGGTACACCAATTGAACATAGGTTTGGTTTTTTCACAGAGTCCCATATTTCTTGGAGGCTTTGTTCATTCCTTTTCATTCCTTTTTCTCTAATCTTGTCTTCACGTTTTATTTCATTAAGTTGATTTTCAATATCTGTTATCTTTTCTTCTGCTATGGCGATTCAGCTATTGATACTTGTTTATGCTTCACGATGTTCTCATGGTGTGTTTTTCAGCTCCATCGCATCATTTGTTTTCTCTAAACTGGTTATTCTAGTTAGCAATTTGTCTAACCTTTTTTCAAGGTTCTTAGCTACCTTGCACTGGGTGAGAACATGCTCCTTTAGCTCCAGGAGTTTGTTATTACTCACCTTCCGAAGTCTACTCCTGTCAATTCGTCAAGCTCATTCTTAGGCCAGTTTTATTCCCTTGCTGGCGAGGAGATGTGATACTTTGGAAGAGGAGGCTTTCTGGTTTTTGCATTTTTTAGCCTTTTTATGCTGGTTTCTCCCTATCTTAATAGATTTATCTACCTTTGGTCTTTGATGTTGGTGACCTTCTGTTGGGGTTTTGTGTAGACATCCTTTTGTTAATGTTGATACTATTCATTTCTGTTTGCTAGTTTTTTTTCTAACTGTTTCTAACTGTCAGGCCCTTTCGCTGCAGGTTTGCTGCAATTTGTTGGAGGTCCACTCCAGACCCTGTTTGCCTGTGTATCCCCAGCAGAGGCTGCAGAACAGAAAAGACTGCTGCCTGTTCCTTCTTCTGGAAGCTTTGTCTCAGAGGGGCACTCACCAGATTCCATCCAGAGCTCTCCTGAGATGACTGTCGACCCCTGCTGGGAAGTGTCTCCCAATCAGAAGGCAAGGGGGTCAGGGACCCACTTGAGGAGGTACTCTGTCCCTTAGCAGAGCTCAAGTGCTGTGCTGGGAGATCTGCTGCTCTCTTCAGAGCTGGCAGACAGGAACGTTTAAGTCTGCTGAAGCTGCGCCCACAGCCACCCCTTTCCCCAGGTGCTCTATCCCAGGGAGATGGGAGTTTTATCTATAAGCCCCTGACTGGGGCTGCTGCCTTTCTTTCAGAGATGCCCTGCCCAGAGAGGAGAAATCTAGAGAGGCA
The DNA here is from genome assembly GCF_009828535.3 of Hylobates moloch. NCBI lineage: Eukaryota > Metazoa > Chordata > Mammalia > Primates > Hylobatidae > Hylobates > Hylobates moloch. The sequence goes on from NW_026652282.1 coordinate 65,008,132, forward strand.
GTTTGGCTACAGCAGCTTTGCCAAGCTGTGGTGGGCTCCGCTGAGTTTGAACTTACCTTTGTTTCTTTGTTTGTGTCTTTGTTTGCATCTTTGTTTGTTTGTTTGTGTCTTTGTTTATGCTGTGAGGGGAAAACTGCCAACTCAAGCCCCAGTAATGATAGGCACCCCTCCACCCACCAAGTTGGAATGTCGTCCCAGGTCAACTTCAGACTGCTGCACTGGCAGCGAGAATTTCAAGCAAGTGGATCTCAGCTTGCTTGGCTCTGTGGAGGTGGGATCCACTGAGCTAGACAACTTGGCTCCTTGGCTTCAGCCCCCTTTCCAGGGGAGTGAACGGTTCTGTCTTGCTTGCATTCCAGGTGCCACTGGAGTTTAAAAAGAAACTCCTGCAGCTAGCTCAGTGTCTCCTCAGTTTTGTGCTGGAAATCCAGGGCCTGGTAGCATAATCACCGGAAGGAATCTCCTGGTCTGTGGGTTGTGAAGACCATGGAAAAAGCATAGTATCTGGGCTGGAATGCACCATTCCTCACAGCACAGTCTCTCACAGCATCCCTTGGCTAGGGGAGCGAGTTCTCTGAACCTTTGTGCTTCCCAGGTGAGGTGATGCTCCATCCTGCTTCTGCTCACTCTCCATGGCTGCACCCACTGTCTAACCAGTCCCAATGAGATAAGCCATGTACCTCAGTTGGAAATGCAGAAATCACCTGCCTTCTGCATTGATCTCACTGGAACTGCAGACTGGAGCTGTTCCTATTTGGCCATCTTGCCAGCCGCTTGCTTGATTCTTTCATATGTTTTTTATCTTGCTTGAACTTTTCATTTTATTCCTGTATTGCTTTTTTTAAAAAATATAACTCAGGGGTACAAGTGCAGGTTAGTTATGTAGGTAAACGCGTGTCATGGAGATTTGTTATATAGATTATTTCATCATCCAGGTATTAAGCCATTAGTAGTTTTCCTTGATACTCTCCTTAGTAGCTTTTCTTGATACTCTCCCTCTTCCCACACTCCAACCTACAAAAGTCCCTTGTGTGTTTTCTTCTCCCCATGTGTTTATGTGTTATCATTTAGTTCTCACTTATAAGTGAGAACATGTGGTATTTGGTTTTCTGTTGCTGTATTAGTTTGCTAAGAATAATGGGACACAGCTTCGTTTATGTCTTTGCAGAGGACATAATCTCATTCTCTTTTATGGCTGCATAGAATTCCATAGAGTATATTTACCACATTTTCTTTGTTCACTCTATCATTGATGGACATTTAGGTTGATGTTATGTCTTTGCTATTGTGAATAGTGCTGCAGTGAACATACATAAGCATGTCTCTTTATAATAGAATTATTTATATTCCTTTGTTTATATACCCAGTAATTGAATTGTTGAGTCAAATGGAATTTCTGTCTTTAGGTCTTTGAGGAACCACCACACTCTTTTCCACAATGGTTGAATTAATTTACACTCCCATCAACAGTGTATAAGCATTCCTTTTTATTCACAACCTCACCAGCATCTGTTATTTTTTGACCTTTCAATAGTAGCCATTCTGACTGGTATTAGATGATATCTCATTGTCGTTCTGATTTGTATTTCTCTAATAATCAGTGATGTTGAATTTTTTTTTCTTATGATTGTTGGCCACATGTGTTACTTCTTTTGAAAAGTGTCTGTTCATGTCCTTCCTTCACTTTTCATAGGATTTTTTGTTTTTATTTCTTGTAAATTTTTTTAAGTTCCTTATAGATGGTGAATATTAGACCTTTGTCAGATGCATAGTCTGCAAACATTTTTCTCCCGTTCTGTAGGTTGTCACTTCACTCTGATGATAGTTTACTAAACTGTGCATAAGTTCTTTAGTTTAATTAGATCCTGTTTGTTAATTTTTGCTTTCGTTGCAATTGATCTTGGTGTCTTTGTCATAAAATATTTGCTCATGCCTATGTCCTGAATACTTTGCTTACATTGTCTTCCAGGGTTTTTATAGTTTTGTGCTTTATATTTAAGTATTTAATCAATATTGAGTTAATTTTCTTATAGGGTATAAGGAAGGAGTCCAGTTTCTATCTTCTGCATATGGCTAGCCAGTTATCTCAGCACCATTTGTTGAATAGAGAACCCTTTCCCCATTGCTTGATTTTCTCAGCTTTGTTGAAGATTGGATGGTTGTAGGTGTACAGTCTTATCTCTGGGATTTCTATTCTTATCTTTTGGTCCCTGTGTCTGTTTTTGTTACAGTACCATGCTCTTTGAGTTACCATAGCCCTGTAGTATAATTTGAAGTTTGGTAGTATGATGCCTCCAACTTTACTCTTTTTGCTTAGGATTTCCTTGGCTACTCAGGTCCTTTTTTGTTTTCATATGAATTTTAAAATAGATTTTTTCTAGCTCTATGAAGAATGTTAATTGTAGTTTAATGGGCATAGCATTGAATTTGTAAATTTCTTTGGGAAGTATGGCCATTTTAACAGTATTGATTTTTTTCTGTTCATGAGCTTGGAATGTTTATCCATTTTTTTGTGTCACCTTTGATTTTTTTTTGAACAGTGGTTTGTAATTCTCCTTATAGAGATCTTTTACCTCCATAGTTACTTGTATTTCTAGATATTTTATTCTTTTTGTGGCAGTTGTGAATGGGAGTTTGTTCCTGATTTGGCTGTCAGCTTGACTCTGTTGGTGTATAGGAATGCTAGTAATTTTCACACATTGATTTTGTATCCTGAGACTTTGCTAAAGTTGTTTTTCAGCTTATGAAACTTTTTGGCTGAGACTGTGGAGTTTTCTAGATAGAGGATTATGTTACCTGCAGACAGGCATAGCTTGACTTTCTCTCTTCCTATTTGAATGTCCTTATTCTCCTCGACTTACCTGATTGTCCCGGCCAGAACTTCCAATAATATGTTGTATAGGAGTGTCAACAGAGGGCGTCTTTGTCTTGTGGTTCTTTTCAAGGCGAACGCTTCCAGATTTTGTCCATTCAGTATGATGTTGGCTGTGGGTGTGTCATAAACAGCTCTTATTATTTTGAGATATGTTCCTTCAGTACCTAGTTTATTGAGAGTTTTTAACAGGAATGTATGTTGAGTTTTATCAAAAGTCTTTTCTGTATCTATTGAGATAATCCAGCAACCATTTATGATTAAAACTCTCAGCAAAATTAGCAAAGAATTGACACACCTTAACGTAATAAAAGCCAACTATGACAAACCCACAGCCAACATAATACTGAGTGGAAAAAAGTTGGAAGCATTTCCTCTGAGAACTTGAACAAGACAAGGATGCCTACCCTCACCATTCCTCTTCAACATAATACTGAATGTCCTAGCCAAAGCAATCAGACAGGAGAAAGAAATAAAGGGCACCAAAGTCAATATAGAGTAAATCAAACTGTAACTCTTTGCTGATGATATAATTGTTTACTTTGAAACCCCTAAAGATGCCTCCAGAAAGCTACTAGAACTGATAAAAGAATTCAGCAAAGTTTCTGGATACAAGATTAATGTACAGAAATCAGTAGCTCTTCTATACACCAACAGCAAACAAGCAGAGAATCAGATCAAGAACTCAACCCCTTTTACAATAGCTGCAGAAAAAAAAAACTTAGGAATATAACTAACCAAGGAGGCAAAATACCCCTACAAGGAAACCTATAAAACTCTGCTGAAAGAAATCATAAACAACACAAAAAAAGTGGAAACACATCCCATGCTCATGGATGGGTGGAATCAATATTGTGAAAATGACCATACTGCCAAAAGAAATCTACAAATTAAATGTGATCTCCATTAACATACAATCATCATTCTTTCAGAATTAGAAAAAAAAATTCTAAAATCCATATGGAACCAAGAAAGAACCTGCATAGCCAAAGCAAGACGAAGCAAAAAGAACAAATCTGCAGGCATCACACTACCTGATTTCAAACTTTACTATAAAGCCATAGTCACTAAAACAGCATCATACTGGTATAAAAATAGGCACATAGACAAATTGAACTGCATAGAGAACCAAAAAATAAACCCAAATACTTACAGCCAACTGATCTTTGACAAAGCAAACAAAAATATGTAGCCACATGCAGAAGAATGAAACTGGATCCTCATCTTTTACCTTATACAAAAAGCAACTCAAGATGAAATAATGACTTAAATCTAAGACTTGAAACTATAAAAATTCTAGAAGTTAACATTGTAAAAACCCTTCTAGACATTGGCTTTAGCAAGGATTTCACGACCAAGAATCCAAAAGCAAATGCAATAAAAAGCAAATATAAATAACTAGGACTTAATTAAATTAAAGAGTTTATGCATGGCAAAAGGAACAGCTGGCAGAGTCAACAGACAACTCACAGAGTAGGAGATCATCTTCACAATCTATACATATGACAAAGGACTAATATCCACAATCTACAATGAACCCAAACAAATAAGCAAGAAAAAAACAAAAAATCTTATCAGAAAGTGGGCTAAAGATATGAATAGACAATTCTCAAAAGAAGACATGCAAATGTCCAACAAACATGAAAAAATGCCCAATATCACTAAGATCAGGGAAATGCAAATCAAAACCACAACATGATACCACCTTACTCCTGCAAGAATGGCCATAATCAAAAAATTAAAAAACAGTAGATGTTGGCATGGATGTGGTTGTCAGGGAACACTGCTATATTGCTGGTGGGAATGTAAACTAGTACAACCACTATGAAAAACAGTGTGGAGATTTCCTAAAGAACTAAAAGTAGGACTACTATTTGATCCAGCAATCCCACTACTGGACATCTATCCAGAGGGAAAGAAGTCATTATACAAAAAAGATACTTGCACATGCATGTTTATAGCAGCAAAATTTTCAATTGCAAAACCGTGTAATCAACACAAATGCCTATCAATCAATGAGTGGATAAAATAACTGTATTTTAATCGATGAGTGGATTAAAAAACTCATTGATTGATGGGCATTTGTGTTGGTTACATATATATATGATGGAATACTACTCAGTCATACAAAGGAATGAACTAATATCATTTGCAGGGACCTGGATGAGATTGGAGACTATTATTCTAAGTGAGGTGACTCAGGAATGGAAAACCAAACACAGTATGTTCTCACTGCTTTGTGTGGGAGCTAACGTATAAGGATGCCAAGGCATAAGAATGATGCAATGGGCGGTAGGGACTTGAGGGGAAAGGTAGGAGAGAGGTGAGAGATAAAAGACTGCAAATAAAGTACAGTGTGTACTGCTCAGCTGATGGGTGCACCAAAATCTCACAAATCACCACTAAAGAACTTATGTAATCAAACACCACCTGTACCCAAATAACCTAAGGAAAAATTTTAAAAAATGAAAATACAATCAATTGCAAGAAAAAAATAACAATAAATTAAAAATAAAATAAAAAAAACAGAGTTAAAAATTGCTGGGAATTACCATTATAACATGTGATTGATACTACTGAAAATAGATTTACATGTAAGGTGTGTAAGAACAGTAAAATGTGTTTTTTATTAAAATGTTATAAGAAGGCACAAAAGTGTGAATTTTTCCCTATAGTTGAAGGATTGTTTTAAACTAGATAAAATAAAAGAACAAGAAGGCCTTCTTAAGGTGCTAATCTGCTCTTTGACAAAATTTGTAAAAGGTTATAAAATATTTCTGCTTCTTTAAATTTCTGAGTCATCATTTTGGCAAAACAAATAACTTATGGTAATATGAAATTCTATTTCATACTATCAAGTGCTTTAAATATATTTAACAGGTTTTCCAAAATCAAACTTCAGTTGCAAAATTGTCTTTTCTAACCTCTGGCTTTTTGGATACTTCAGAGGGCCCCTGAAACGTTCAGAAAAGAGAGGTAGACAGGATTATTTGACATACTTAGGTACATGACATTGCCAAAATAACGTTCAAAATTCTGTAGGTTATATTTTGGTGAATGCTAATATACGTTCCAAAAGTGTATGGGATTTCCAAAATTCTAATGTCTAAATATAAGCTACAAGTTATAATTAAGGTTGTTAAGTTATTGTAAACCACAGACATAACCAAACTTCATTGTCAATCGTTATTTCTAACTCTACCCTGGACATTTTGCTATTCACACACAATTGTTGTTTTGTTTTATTTCTTTTCAAAAGATTTTTTTTTTTTTTTTCATTTTTTTTTTTTTTCCCATAAATTTTATTTTTTTATTATACTTTAGGGTTTTAGGGTACATGTGCACAATGTGCAGGTTTGTTACATATGTATCCATGTGCCATGTTGATTTCCTGCACCCATTAACTCATCATTTAGCATTAGGTGTATCCCCTAATGCTGTCCCTCCCCCCTCCCCCAACCCCACAACAGTCCCCGGAGTGTGATGTTCCCCTTCCTGTGTCCATGAGTTCTCATTGTTCAATTCCCACCTATGAGTGAGAACATGCGGTGTTTGGTTTTTTTTCCTTGCGATAGTTTACTGAGAATGATGTTTTCCAGTTTCATCCATGTCCCTACAAAGGACACGTACTCATCCTTTTTTATGGCTGCATAGTATTCCATGGTGTATATGTGCCACATTTTCTTAATCCAGTCTATCGTTGTTGGACATTTGGGTTGGTTCCAAGTCTTTGCTATTGTGAATAGTGCTGCAATAAACATACGTGTGCATGTGTCTTTATAGCAGCATGATTTATAGTCCTTTGGGTATATACCCAGTAATGGGATGGCTGGGTCAAATGGTATTTCTAGTTCGAGATCCCTGAGGAATCGCCACACTGACTTCCACAATGGTTGAACTAGTTTACAGTCCCACCAACAGTGTAAAAGTGTTCCTATTTCTCCACATCCCCTCCAGCACCTGTTGTTTCCTGATTTTTTAATGATGGCCATTCTAACTGGTGTGAGATGGTATCTCACTGTGGTTTTGATTTGCATTTCTCTGATGGCCAGTGATGATGAGCATTTCTTCATGTGTTTTCTGGCTGCATAAATGTCTTCTTT
>NW_026652282.1:65025085-65056113 GCF_009828535.3 Hylobates moloch
CTGGTACCTGGTATGCAGCCATTGACTTGGCAAATGCCTTTTTCTCCATTTCTGTTTATAAGGCCCACTAGACGCAATTGACCTTCAGCTGGCAAGGCCAGTAATATACCTTTACTGTCCTACCTCAGGGGTATATAAACTCTCTGGCTTTGTGTCACAATCTTATTCGGAGACACTTTGGTCACTTTTCACTTCCACAAGATATCACACTAGTCCACTACATTGATGAAAATATGCTGATTGGATCCAGTGAGCAAGAAGTAGAAAACACATTGGACTTATTGGAGAGACATTTGCATGACAGAGGATGAGAAATAAATCCAACTAAAATTTAGGGACCTTCTATCTCAGGAAAATTTCTAGGGGTCCAGTGGTGTGGGGCCTGTCAAAATATTCCTTCTAAGGTGAAGGATAAGTTGCTGCATTTGGCTCCTCCTACAACCAAGAAAGAGGCACAACACCTAGTGGGGTGATTTGGATTTTGTAGTCAACACATTCCTCATTTAGGTGTGTTACTCTGGCCCATTTATCAAGTGACCTGAAAGGCTGCCAGTTTTGAGTGTCATCCAGAACAGGAGAAGGCTCTGCAACAGGTCTAGGCTGCTGTGCAAGCTGCTCTGCCATTTGGGCCATATGACCCAGCAGATCCAATGATGCTTGAGGTGTCAGTGGCAGATAGGAATGCTGTTTAGAGCCTTTGGCAGGCGCCCATAGGTGAATCACAGGGGAAGCCTCTAGGATTTTAGAGCAAGTCCCTGCCATCTTTGCAGATAACTAATCTCCTTTTGAAAGACAGCTCTTGGCCTGTTACTGGGCTTTGGTGGAAACTGAACGTTTGACCATGGGTCATCAAGTCACCATGTGACCTGAACTGCCTATCATGAACTGGGAGCTTTCCAACCCATCTAGCAATAAAGTGGGTCATGCACAGCAGCATTCCATCATCAAATGGAAGTGGTTTATACGTGATCAGGCTCTAAGAGGTCCTGAAGGCACAAGTACTTTACATGAGAAAGTGGCTCAAATGCCCACGGTCTCCACTCCTTCCACCCTGACTTCTCTCCCCCAGCCTGCACCCATGGCCTCCTAGGGAGTTCCCTATGATCAGTTGACAGGGGAACAAAAGACTAGGGCCTGGCTCACAGATGGTTCTGGACGATATGCAGAAACCACCCAAAAGTGGACAGCTGCAGCACTACAGCCCCATTCTATGACATCCCTGAAGGATAGCTGTGAAGGGAAACTTTCCCAGTGGGCAGAACTTCGAACAGTAAACCTGGTTGTGTACTTTCCATGGAAGGAGAAATGGCCAGATATGCAATTATATACTGATTCGTGGGCTGTAACCAATGGTTTGGCTGGATGATTAGGGACTTGGAAAAAGCATGATTGGAAAATCAGTGACAAAGAAATTTGGGGAAGAGTTATGTGGATGAACCTCCCTGAGTGGTCAAAAACTGAAAATATTTGTGTCCCATGTGAGTGCTCACCAACAGGTGACCTCAGCAGAGCAGGATTTTAATATTCAAGTGGATAGGATGACCCATTTTGTGGACACCACTTAGCCTCTTTCCTCAGCCACCCCTGTCACCACCCAATGGGCCCATGACCAAAGTGGCCATGGTGGCAGGGAAGGAGGTTATGCATTGGCTCAGCAACATGGACTTTCACCCAACAAGGCTGACCTGGCTATAGCTACTGCTGAGTGCCCAATTTTCCAGCAGCAGAGACCAACACTGACTCCTTGATATGGCATCATTCCTCAGGGTAATCAGACAGCTACCTGGTGGCAGGTTGATTATATTGGACCTCTTCCATCATGGAAAGGGCAGAGGTTTGTCCTCACTGGAATAGACATTTACTCAGGATATGGGTTTTCCTATGCTGCACTCAATGCTTCTGCCAAGACTACCATCTGTGGACTCACGGAATGCCTTATCCACCATCATGGTATTCCATGCAGCATTGCCTCTGACCAAGGCCCTCCCTTTACAGCTAAAGAAGTGTGGCAGTGGGCTCATGCTCATGGAATTCACTGTTTACCATGTTCTTCGTCATCCTGAAGCAGCTGGATTGACAAAATGGTGCAATGGCCTTTTGAAATCACAATTACAACGCCAATTATTTGACAATACTTTGCAGGGCTGGGGCAAAGTTCTCCAGAAGGCCATGTATGCTCTGAATCAGCATTCAATATATGGTACTCTTTCTCCCATAGCCAGGATTCACAGGTCCAGGAATCCAGGGGTGGAAGTGGAAGTGGCACCTCTCACCATCACCCCGAGTGATCCATTAGCAAAACTTTTGCTTCCTATTCCCACAACATTACGTTGTGCTGGCCTAGAGATCTTATTTCTAGAGGGAGGAATGCTGCCACTAGGAGACACAACAACGATTCCATTAAACTAGAAGTTAAGATTGCCACTTGGACTTTTTGGGCACTTGCTACCTTTAAGTCAACAGGCTAAGAAGGGAGTCACAATGTTGACTGGGGTGATTGATCCAGACTATCAAGATGAAATCAATCTACTACTCCACAATGGAGGTAAGTAAGAGTATGCATGGAATACAGGAGATCCATTGAGGCTTCTCTTAGTATTGCCATGCTCTGTAATTAAGGTCAATGGGAAACTACAACAGCCCAATCCAGTCAGGACTACAAATGACCCAGACCCTTCAAGAATGAAGGTTTAGGTCACTCCCCAAGGTAAAAACCATGACCTGTTGAGATGCTTCCTGAAGGCAAAAAGAATACAGAATAGGTAGTAGAAGAAGGTAGTCATCAATACCAGCAACGACTACTTGACCAGCTGCAGAAATGAGGACTGTAATTGTCACGAGCATTTCCTCCTTATTTTGTTAACAACATGTTTGTTCATGTATACTCTTGTACTAAGAAAATATCTTCATTTTTTTATTTTCCCCTTTATCGTGTGACATAAGATTCATTGACTTCTCACCAGCATTTAAATATTAACTTTATGTAATAGTATTTGGGTTGGGGATTTGTGTGTTTCCGGTTGCACCAAGTATAGTTGTATTATGTTAGGTGTAATTATGATGTTATTATTGTCTTTATTTAAAGATTATGTATGATCTCAGGAGATATGTATGGGTTCAAGTTGACAAGGGGTAAACTTGATGGTTAATACTGAGTGTCAACTTGATTGGGTTGAACGATACAAAGTATTGATCATGGCTACATCTGTGAGGGTGTTGCCAGAGGAGAATAACATTTGAGTCAGTGGGATGGGAAAGGTAGACACACCCTTAATCTGGGTGGGCACAATCTAATCAGCTCCCAGCATGGCTAGAATATAAGCAGGCAGAAAATGGTGAAAAGAGAGACTGGCCTAGCCTTCCAGCCTGCATCTTTCTCCTGTGCTGGATGCTTCCTGCTCTTGAACATTGGACTTCAAGTTCTTCAGTTTTGGAACTCAGACTGGCTCTCCTTGATCTTCAGCCTATAGAAGACCTGTTGTGGGACATCGTGATCATGTGAATTAATACTTAATAAACTCCCTTTTATATATATATTTTATATAAATATATAATATAATATATATAGTATTCTCTATATATATCATAGAGAACCCTAATACATGGATAAGAATAATACTTGCATAAGCTTGTTCTAAAAATCACACAAGCTTAGATTTCAGCTTCCATGTGATTTCTTTTTGAGACGGAGTCTCGCTTTGTCGCCCAGGCTGGAGTGCAGTGGCACAATCTCGGCTCACTGCAAGCTCCGCCTCCCGGGTTCACACCATTCTCCTGCCTCAGCCTCTCCGAGTAGCTGGGACTACAGGCGCCCGCCACCACGCCCGGCTAATTTTTTGTATTTTTAGTAGAGACGGGGTTTCACCGTGGTCTCGATCTCCTGACCTCGTGATCCGCCCGCCTCGGCCTCCCAAAGTGCTGGGATTACAAGCGTGAGCCACCGCGCCCAGCCCCCCACGTGATTTCAGATTGTCATTCTTTTGTATTGCATAGACAAATGCATCAGCACTGGTTTTGTTCACATTACTCTTCTAGGTTAAACCTTTATTGATGCCTTTATTGTGGCTTATAACAATATTATGATCAACTTGCTTTTTCTTCTATATATACAGACATAAAATAACATTTACATCCAAAAAGAAAAGATACAAATGCAAGAGAAAATTTCAGAGAGCCATGTGAAACTGTAGCTCAACAAAATATAACTACGTCAATAGTAAAACTAACATTTTGGAAAAAAATTAATGAGATCTATTGAAAATATCTCACCTTTTGGTTTCAAAGCTTTTCTTTTGCTGTATTTAATGATGTTTTCAGCCAAAATTCTGTTAAATGACTGTTAGTGGATCCTTCCAAAATTTGTCTTTGAAATCTTTAGCACTCTTTCTGAGCAATTTTGTCCATTTTTGGCATTTTACTTCTACCCATGCCCAAGTTATCCCCAAAACACATTTCCAATATGGTATTAAAGAATTAATTTGAGGAAATTAGCATTTTCTAATACAAGTATATGAAGAAGTAATTCTTAACCCAAAGGAGTATCTGAAAATAATTTTAGCTTTTCTATGGCATACATTGTTAAGCACAGTCTTTTTGGTAACTCCAAATTATTCCATTTTAATGACCTAATAAGGTTTGCTCTCATTCCTAAAGAGATTCCTCTTATACCACCCTTTAACACCTGAAACAGACAACATAGCTGAGCACAGCAATGTGGCCTAAACACTTCAATATAGGCTGAAAACATTTACATTATATAATTAGCCTAAAAATCATATTTGACTCATGCATAGGCATGCCTACACACAGAAAGGAAAAAGAAAGATGATAATAGATGGGTGTGTACACAGCAGGAGCAGGAAGCTCGTGCATTTTTGACAAATTCTCTTTCCAAGCACTATAGTAGACTCATGGCCTTTCGTGTCATTAGTTAGAAACAGAAACCATTGCATCCATAAGATCTAATGAGGTCTGGAAGCAGAATATCTTCTGTAAGTTTAGTAAGCTATGCAATAACCACCTGATGGCCTTCAGAGTACTACAAATAAATTTCCTCAGGAAGTAGATGCTTTTGCAAGACTAAAGCAGAAAGAAGTCATGGTAAGAAACAAAACACAATGGACAATGGGGAATCAGAGTAAAAAGCAATATTTATTACTCTAATAAAACATGATTATCATTTTAAATATATTACAAATCCTTTCTAAATTGGCAAAGTAAAATTCTAACGGTTAAGGTGGGTTTTTGCATAAGCCCACCTTCAAACTTTCAGAAGAGGCTGAGAAAACTGTAGTGATACGTGGCACATTAAAGTGAGACACCCTGTTCCTGATTGAAGAAGCGTACAAATCATGGAAACTGAATTTATCTAAGCCAAAATTTGAATTTTCTTTGTCCACGATATCCTCTGATGCAAATGCTTTCCTAAACAATTAAGTGATGCTGACAAACAATTCTACCATCTATTAGAGGTAAATAATTTTTTTCCTGTTTTACTGTATAAACTACGTTACTTCCTCTTGCAACCATACAAGCCTGCAGTTCTTTAAAGGGTATCTGAGTAGAAAGGGTAAGGTTCTTGACTTTCTTTTCATAAGTGCAAAAATAGAACTTAATCTCTGTGAATTGGTCAATGTATGTTTCTGCTGCTTCCCTTTAAAATGTCACCCTGAATCTACTAATGTCTTACCTTTGTGGGGAGATTTTTTTATGAAGAATGGAGACTCCAATGAGGAAATATTTACTGTAAGTTTAAGTGGTTAAAATGTTCACTGAAACTGCTGCATGCTTTGTGAAAGGAAATGTGGCTGTCTGGAAAGAAAGCTCCTTTCTCTAATGATTTAAAATGACACTGACAAAAACCAGGTGTCCACACATATTAAACACTGCTCCTAACAATTCTATGTAAAAATAAGATTGTGGTTTATTAAATGGACATCTGCTTTGTGAGCTGTGGGGGAAGGCTTAAAATTTTAAATATATGATTTCTGTCAACCAAATTAAGCAGCATTCAAATAGTAAATACATTTAAATGTCTAAATACTTTCATAAGATGAGACTTTACATATTTTCTTGGTTTGGGACATTTCCCACGTCTGCATTCTTAGGTAAGACATGATGGCTTCAAATATCACAAAAGGATTTTCATCAAGCCCTAGAAACTAGCACAGCTGTTAAATCTCAGTGGGGTTGATTCCCCATTTATAAAGGATATTTCTTTGGATATATATTTCTAATTTGAGAACATGAGAAACATCTTAGAAAGGGCTCCAAGTGTTTTGCTGTCTTTTTAAGAAGGAATTCCTTTCATTTTCCTCACTCTAAATAATAAAATAGTTGTTGTTATTTTTATGTCTGCTAATTTTACAGTTGAAGTTTGATTCTAAAGTATGTAAGATTATTCACAATATGTACAATTATATATAATCTTAGAGAAATTAATACAAGCCATACTAAGATATCAGTGAGACTTACTCATGCCATTACATTCTCATGACAGGAGCAAGTCAGTGTATTTTGTATATACTGAATTTCCCTGGATTAAAGAGTTGGAGATACTAAATTCTCTTTTAGTAAAAGGTTTCTCAATGAAGTTTTCTTTCATAAAATACCAGAGTAAAGACTTTATAGCACTACTAGCTTTTTTCCTAAGAAACAAAACGTAACTAAAAACTGCAGACTACATGAGCATGACACAGGATGGCACTCTCTTTTTATTACAGTTGCCAAGTTGCATCATAATGTTGAATATTGAAATTGGCTTTGCCTAATTTCTCTGACCACAAGTATAGGTGGGGTTTTTCCTCCATTGAGGTAGTTCCAAAGTGACTGAGACTTGAGATAGTATTGAAGCCCCAACAGGCTAAGCACCTGCATGGTTCTGGGAATCTTCAGAAGAGCTGAGGTCAGCAACACTTCTTGGACTGACCTTCCTCAGAAACTGAGTTTTGGCATGATTGTGAAGAAAGACCTCCTCGCTGACCTGAATGCTCCAGGTGGAGTTTTCTTCTTCCTAATTGGATCCTCTTCCCCACCCACCAAGCAAGTTACTGAGAAGAAGGCTGGTTATCTTACCAGTTACTAAGACTGGGTTGGGGGAGGGGGAAATTAATTATCTATATAGCCCTAACAGCAAAGTTTAGCCCAAAGCTGGTGCTTAATAGATGCTTGAAATTTGATGAATTTTAGAGTCCTTAGGGAAAGGGAGAGGTTGCTCTTTGCTGACTCTATGTTGATGTCTTGCTTTATGCAGCTGTGCATGTGGGTGTCATAGAAGGCTGAGAAAAAAAATTCACTTGAGAGAAGCATGTTTTTCCACTTGGTCAAAATTGTTGTTCAAGATTGAAAAACCATATTTGTCTGTAGCTTCGTGGGGGTGTAAAACAATAACATATCACCAGAATTAGACTTACAAACTGGCAACTGCTTATGTGTACTGTTCGGAGGCTGAGAAAATAAACCCCTACCTGATGTGTCTTCTAGTCCTGTCTGTGAATTTCTGACATATGGCCTTTATTATTTTACGATGAGTTCCTTCTACACCCAGCTTGTTGATAATTTTTATCAAAAAATGCTGAACTTCATCAAATGCTTTTTTTCTGCATCTATTGAGGTGATCACATGGTTTTTGTCCTGGATTCTATTCATGTAATGTATCACATATATTGATTTGCATATGTTGAACCATCATTTCATCTCTATAATGTTCACATGGATTTCGGAATAAGCTTGTTTATATCTAAAAAAAATAACTGCAAGGAGTTTTATATAAATGGTGTTAAAACAATCAATTTGAGGAGAATTTGAATCTTTACTTCATTGATTCTTCTAACTGATGAACATGTTATATCATTCAATTTATTTAAGTCTTTAATTTTTTATATTATTTTTACTTTTTTCATTTTACATCTTTACATTTTAAGGGTACATAGTAGGTGTATATATTTATGGGGTATATGAGATATTTTGATACAGACATGCACAGTGAAATAAATCATTAAAAATGAGGTATCCATCCCCTCAACCACTTATCATTTGTTACAATCAATCAAATTGCACTCTTTTTGTTATTGTAAAGTGTACGATTAAGTTATTATTGACTGTAGTCATCCTTCTTTGTTATGAAATCGTAGGTCTTATTAATTCTTTCTAACTATCTTTTGTACCCATTAACCATCCCACCTACCCTCCATCCTCCCACTACCCTTCTCAAACTTGGGTAACCATATTTTACTCTCTGTCTGTGAGATTGTTTTTATTTTTAGATTCCACAAATGACTGATAACATGCAATGTTTGTCTTTCTGTGCCTGGCCTATCTCACTTAACATAATAATCTCCAGTTCCATCCCTGTTGTTGCAAATGACAGGATCTCAATTATTTTGTGGATGAACAGTACTCCGCTGTGTATATGTACTGCATTTTCTTTATCCATTCATCTGTTGATGGACATTTAGGTTGCTTCCAAATCTTGCTACTGTGAACAATGCTGGAAAAAACATGGGAGCACAGACATGTCTTTAATACATCGATTTTCTCTCTTTTGGGTATACATCAAACAGTGGGATTGCTGGATCATATGGGATCTCAATTTTTCATTTTTTTTTTTAGGAAGCTCCAAACCGTCCTTTATAAGGGTTGTACACAACAGTGTACAAGGGTTCATTTTCACCACTTTCTCACCAACATTTGTCATTGTGTGTCTTTTTGATATAAGCCATTTTAACTGGGATGAGACAATATCTTACTGTAGATTTGATTTGAATTTCTCTGGTATTGGATGGTGCTGAACACCATTTTTTAACTTTTATTTTAGGTTGTAGGAACTTGTGAAGGTTCGTTACATAAGTTAACATGTGTCACGGGGGTTTGTACATGTTATTTCATCACATAGGTATTAAGCCCAGTACCCAGTAGTTGCCTTTTCTGCTCCTCTCTCTCCACTCATCTTCCTTTCTCAAGTAGATCCAGTGTCTGTTGTTACCTTCTTTGTGTTCGTAAGTTCTTATCATTCAGCTTCCACTTGTAAGTAAGAACATGCGGTATTTGGTTTTTTGTTCTTGCATTAGTTTTCTAAGGAAAGTAGCCATCTGATCAATCCATGTTCCTGCAAAATACATAATCTTGTTTTTTTAATACCTGCATTTATTCCGTTGTTTATACGTACCCCATTATCTTTATCCAATCTGTTATTGATGGTCATTTAGGTTGATTCCATGTCATTACTATTGTGAATACTGCTGAGATGAACATTTGTGTGCATGTGTCTTTATTGTAAAATGATTTATATTCCTCTGGGTATATACCCAGTAATAGGATTGCTGGGTCAAATGGTTGTCCAGCTTTCAGCTCTTCGAAGAATCGCCATACTGCTTTCCACAATGGTTGAACTAGTTCACCATCCCACCAACAGTGTATAAGTGTTCCTTTTTCTCTGCAACCTTGCCAGCATCTAATATTTTTGATTTTTTCATTATAGTTATTCTGACTAGTGTGAGATGGTATCTCATTGTGGTTTTTATTTGCATTTCTCTCTAGTGACCAGTGATATTGAGCTTTTTATCATATGCTTGTTGGCCACATGCATGTCTTCTTTTGAGAAGTGTCTGTTTACGTCTTTTGCCCACTTTTAATTGAGTTATTTTGCCTGCATCTTAAATTTATTTGTGTGTATGATGTAAGAAAGAGGTCCAGCTTCAATCTACTGTATATAGCTAGCCAGTTATCCCAGCAACATTTATTGAATAGGCAGTCATTTCCCCATTGCTTATTTTTGTCAGCTTTGTCAAAGATCAGGTGGTCATAGATGAGCAGCCTTTTTCTGGGCTCTCTATTCTGTTCCATTGGTCTATGTACCTGTTTTGTACAAGTACTATGCTGTTTTGGTTACTGCAGCCTTGTAGTACAGTTTGAAGTCTGGTAACATTATGCCTCCAGCTTTGTTCTTTTTGCTGAGGATTGCCTTGGCCATTCAGGCTCTTTTTTTGTTCCGTATGAATTTTTAAAAAGTTTTTTTCTTGTTCTGTGAAGAATGTCATTTGTAGTTTGATAGGAGTAGCATTGAATCTGTAAATTGATTTTGGCAGTATAAGCATTTTAATAATACTGATTCTTCCTATCAATGAGCATGAGATGTTTTTTCATTTATTTGTGTCTTTGATTTCTTTGAGCAGTGTTTTGTAATTCTCACTGTGGAGATCTTCCATCTCCCTGATTAGCTGTATTCCTAGGTATTTTTTGAAGCAATTGTGAATGGGATTGTCATTATGATTTGCCTCACAGTTTGGCTGTTGTTGGTGTATAGGAATCCTGGTGATTTTTTGAACTTTGATTTTGTATTTTGCAGCTATGCTGAAGTTGTTTATTAGTTTGAGGAGCTTTTTGGCCATAACTATGAGGTTTTTTAGATGTAGAATCATGTCATCTGCAAACAGGGATAGTTTGAATTTCTCTTTTGCTATTTGGATGCACGTTATTTCTTCTTTTCTTTTTATTTTGCCTTTTTTTTTTTTTTGCCTGATTGCTCTGGCTAGGATTTCCAATATTATGTTGAATAGAAGTAGTGAGAGGGTTCATTCTCGTTTCATGCCAGTTTTCAAGGGAATGCTTCCAGGTTTTGCCCATTCAGTATAATGTTGTTTGTGGATTTGTCATAGATCGCTCTTATTATTTTGAGGTGTATTCCTTCAATAGTTAGTTGAAGGAACTTAGATAGTTTTTAACATGAAAGGATGTTGGATTTTATTGAAAACACTTTCTGCATCTAGTGAGAAAATCATGTGTTTTCTGTCTTTAGTTTTGTTTATGTGATGAATCATATTTATTAATTTGTTTATGTTGAACCAACCTTTCATTCCAGGGCTGAAGCCTATTTAATCATGGTGGATTAGCTGTATGATATGCTGCTGGATTGGGTTTGCAAGTATTTTGTTGAAGATTTTTGCATTGATGTTCATCAAAGATATTGGCCTAACATTTTTTATTTTTGTGTGATTCTTGGACAGGTTTTGGTATCTGGATGATGCAAGCCTTAATAGAATGAATTTCGGAGGAGTGCCTCCTCCTCATTTTTTGGAATAGTTTCTGTAGGAATGGGACTGGCTCTTCTTTGTATATCTGGTAAAATGCAGCGGTGAATCCATCATGTCCCATGCCTTTTTGTTGTTGTTATTGTTAGGCTATTTATTAATGATTCAATTTTTGAGCTTATTATTGGTCTGTTCAGGGAATCAATTTCTTCCTGGCTCAATGTTGAAAGTCGTTATGTGTCTAGACGTTTATTCGTATCTTCTGGGTTTTCTATTTTGTGTGCATAGAGTTGTTCATAGTAGTTTTGATATTTTTATTTATGTGGGGTCAGTGGTAACATTTCTTTTGTCATTTCTAATTGTGTTTATTTGTATCTTCTCTCTTTTCTTCTTTATTGGTTTAGTTGTTTGCTTATCTTACTAATTTTTTCAAAAAACCAAATGCTGCATTTTTTATCTTTTGAATGGTTTTAGGTGTCCTGGTTTCCTTCAGTTCAGCTCTAATTTTCGTTATTTCTCACCTTCTGCTTGTTTCAGAGGGTGATTGTCTCTTGCTTCTTGTATTAATCCATTTTCACATGGCTGATAAAGACATACCCAAGACTGAGAGGAAAAAGAGGTTTAATTGGACTTACAGTTTCACATGGCTGAGGAGGCCTCAAAATCATGGTGGAAAGTGAAAAGCACTTCTTACACTGTGGTGGCAAGAGAAAATTAGGAGAAGGCAAAAGCAGAAACCCCTGTTAAACCTATCAGATCTCATGAGACTTATGCACTATCACGAGAATAGTGTGGGAAAAACCAGCCCCCATGATTCAATTACCTCCTCCAGGTCCATCCCACAATACATGGTAATTCTGGGAGTTACAATCCAAGTTGAGATTTGGGCGGGGACACAGCCAAACCATATCATTCTGTCACCAGCCTCTCCAAATCTCATGTTCTCACATTTCAAAACCAATCATGCCTTCCCAACAGTCCCCAAAGTCTTAACTCAGAAGTCCACAGTCCAAAGTCTCATTTGAGACAAGGCGAGTCTCTTTTGCCTATGAGCCTGTAATATCAAAAGCAAGCTACTTATTTCCTAGATACCATGGGTGTACAGGTATTGCGTAAATACAACCATTCCAAATGAGAGAAATTGGCCAAAACAAAGGGGTTTTAGGGCCTATGCAAGTTCTGACCACTGGGATCAGCAATTCCCCTCTGGCTAGGGTGGGTTTAAATGCTCCCTCCATGGGCAGTCTTTAGCTGAGTTTAGTTTGGTTTTCCTTTCTTCTCTAACAGGACAGCACTGAGTTCAATGCCTTATAATTGCTGTGTTCTTCCTCCCTAGGCACACAGAGAGGCTCTCTACACAATGTTGTTGCTGCTGAGGTTTCAGGGAGGGGTCGCGTTGGTGATTCAAGACTTTTTTCTATCTATTTAGTGTTACTTTCAGAGATTTGTAGTTAAAACCAGGTATTATGAGGGCTCACCTGATATTTGGTTCTTGTGAAGGTGTTTTTTTTTCTGTGTATATGGTTGTTAATTTGGTGTCCTTGTGGATAGGATGGTTGGTGGAGCCTTCTATTCTGCCATCTTGCTGACCTCTTGTGACAAGTCTTTGATTTTCAAAAATCAACATTTAGTAATTTTCAACATACAGTTACTGTACATGTTTTGTTACATTTATAAATAAATATGCCTTCTTCATTTTGGGGACTATTATGAATAATATCATGTGTTTAATTTCAGTTTCCATGTGTTTATTGCTACCATATAAACATAAAATTATCTGTTGCCTTAATATGCAACTTTGCTAAAAACAAGTTATTTCTAAGAATTTTGGGTGGTATATTTCTTGATATTTTCTATAGGTATAGTCATGTTCTCTCATAATAAGAATAGTTTAATTTTTCCTTCTCGATCTGCCCTTAATTTTTTTGTCTTGCCTTATTGCACTGGCTCAAACTTCCAATAGTATTTTGAATAAAAGGATTGAAAGTAAAAATCATTACTTTATGACCGATTTTAGAAAAATTGCCTTTACTACTAAACATGATGTGAACTATAGGTTTTTTAAAGACATTCACTATCAAATTGAGGCAGTTCTTTATTCATAGTTTGCTGAGGGGCACAAACTGAATGTGTGTTAGATTTTGTCAAATACTTTTTCTGCATTAGTTGATATATTCCTCTGTCTGCTTTAGTGTGTTAGTACATTGAGTTACATTGTTTTATTTTAAAATGTTGAACCAGCCTTGTATTAATGGAATAAATCTTAGTAGGTCATGTTTGATAATTCTTTATATATTGCTAAATTCAATTTCATAAGTATTTAATTGAGGATTTTTGAAAATATATTTATGAGAGATATTGGTGTGTAGTTTTTAATGTTTTCATTTTGTATTGCCTTTTTCCGATTTTAGCATCAGGGAAACGTTGGCCCCATAAAATGATTTGGAAACTATTGTCTTCTGAAAGTTATTGTGTATAATTGGTGTTGTTCTTTAGTAAATGTTTGATATAATTTATTTTTTGGATCATCTGGACTTGAAGTTTTATGCTTTATAATTTTTCAAATTTTATTAATACAATTCATTTAATATTTATAGAACTATTTATCTATTTTATCTTAGGTGGGTTTGGTCATTTGCCATTTTTAAGAAATTGGTCCATTCATCTAGGTTGTTAAATTTATGTCTATAGAATCATTCATAGTATTACCTTATTAGACTTGTTATGTTTGCATGATCTCTACTGGCATTCTTTCTTTTATTTCTTAAACTGACAAATATGTGTTTTACCTCTTATTTGTTTGTATTGCTTAAGGTTTATCAATATTTTATATCTTTTCAGAGAGCTGTGCTTTGGGTTTCATTAATTTTCTCAATTGTTTTTCTGTCCAATTTTATTGATTTCTGATTTTTATTATTTTATTCCTTCTGTTTGCCTTTTTGGTCTATTTTTTAGTTTTGTGAGGTGAAAACTTATATTATTGATTGAGACCTGTATTCTTTTCTAATATAAGCATTTAATGATCTCAATTTCTCTCTAGGCAGTCTTTTAGCTGTACCTCACTTATTTTGATATGTTGTATTTTCACTTTCATTTAACTCAATATATAATTTTGTTTCCCTTGAGACTTATTTGATTCATAAAATAATTAAAAATATGCTGCTTAATTTCCAATAGTTTGGAAAAGTTTCTGTTTACTTCTAGCTTGATTTCTAATTTGCAACTGATTATTAGTTTAATTCCTAGCTCAATTTGTAGCTCGACTCCATTATGGTGAGAGAACATACTCTGTATAATTTTAGTTTTTAAAACATTGTTAAAATTGTTTTGTAATCCAGAATATTTACTATCTTCCTGAGTGTTTAATATTTGCTTGCAAAGTGTGTGTATTTTGCCCTTGCTGAATGACATATTAATGGAACACTGTTTTATTACTAACATTTCTGACACCAAATGTGTGGGTTTTCTGCAATAAGCAATTCTTTAACTCTCTAGAGAAACCAATTGGGTGCCCTACAATTTAATTTAATTTTGACACTACTCCACTTAGTGGAGACCTCACCAATTAGGGTGTCAGTTCCACAGGTCTACCTCCCACTTCAGATGCTAATCTCAAATAGTGGGTCCCCAGGCTACTCACACTACTTATTTGGCTACAGATTGGGGGTTCCAAAGCACACCCCTTCTTAATG
The DNA here is from genome assembly GCF_009828535.3 of Hylobates moloch. Taxonomy (NCBI): domain Eukaryota; kingdom Metazoa; phylum Chordata; class Mammalia; order Primates; family Hylobatidae; genus Hylobates; species Hylobates moloch. Next base: position 65,039,805 of record NW_026652282.1, read on the forward strand.
TTTGATAATTTGCTACAATGGCTCACAGAACTCAGGGAAACATTTTACTTACATTTACTGGTATATTATAAAGGATATCATAAAGTGTATGCATGAATAGCCAGACAAACAGATAAATAAGGAAAGGTCTGGAAGGGTTCTAAGTGAAAGAGTTTCTGTCCCCATGGAGTTTAGGGAGTGTTACTATCCTGGCATGTAGATATATTTGCCAACCTGGAAGCTCTTCAAAGCCCATTGCTTATGGTTTTTTACATAGGTTACATTATGTAGGCATGATTGATTAATTCGTTGACCATTGGTAATTAAACTCAATCTTCAGCACCTCTCCACTCCCTGAATGGCTAAAAGTGAGGCTGAAAGTTTTAACCCTCTAATCATATGATTGGTTCCTCTGGCTACTTACTCCCATTCTAAAGGATTTAGGGGACCATCACAAGTCACTTTACCAGCATAAACTCAGGTATGGTTGAAAATAGCTTATTATGAATAACAATGACATTCTTTTCACTTCTATCACTCAGGGAATTCTAAGAGTTGGAAAAGTTTGGTGTCAAGAACCCAGGTCAAAGACTAAATATACATTTCTTTTTATATCATAATGTTACACATGTTCTATAAATTTTTATTACATCCTATTGATTGATGTTGACATTCAGTTATTTTACATCTTGCAGATTTCATGTCTGTATCACCTGTTTCATGTCTGTAGCACCATTGTGTCTTGAATGTATATAATGTGTTTGATTTCACAGACTCACAGCTGAGACTCTGGACTTTGGACTTTTGCCTTGGTGCTGGAACAAGTTAAGATTTGAGGCTTTGCCATCGATGACAAACACACAGCCAACATGTTACTGAATGGGGAAAAGTTGTAAGCATTCCCCCTGAGAACTGGAACAAGACAAGGATGCCCACTTTTACCATTTTTATTCAACAGAGTACTGGAAGTCCTATCCAGAGCAATCAGACAAGAGAAAGAAATAAAGGATATTCAAATTGATAAAGAGGAAGTCAGACTGTCGCTGTTGCTGATGATATGGTTGTGTATTTAGAAAACCCTAAAGACTCATCCACAAAGCTCCTAGAACTGGCAAATGAATTCAGAGAAGTTTCAGAATACAAAATTAATGCACACGAATCAGCAGCTCTGCTATACACCAAACAGAGACCAAGCTGAAAGTCAAATCAAGAACTCAACCTGTTTAACAATACTTGCAGAAAACATGCTTAGGAATATATCTAACCAAGGAGATGAAAGAATTCTACAAAGAAAACTACAGAACACTGCTAAGAGAAATCATAGATGACACAAACAAATGGAAACACATCCCATACTCATAGATGGGTAGAATCAATATTGTGAAAATGACCATACTGCCAAAAGCAATCTACAAATTCAATGTGATTCCCATCAAAATACCACCATCATTCTTCATAAAATTAGGAAAAAAAATCCTAAAAAATTCATATGGAACCAAAAAAGAGCCCATATAGCCAAAGCAAGACTAAGCAGAAAGAACAAATCTGGAGGCATCACATTACCCGATTTCAAACTATATGTAGTCACCAAAACAGCATGGTACTGGTATGAAAATAGGCGCATAGACCAATGGAAAAGAATAGAAAACCAAGAAATAAAGCGAAATATAGCCAACTGATCTTCAACAAAGCAAACAAAAACATAGAGTGGGTAAAGGACACCCTATTAAACAAATGGTGCTGGGATAATTGGCAAGCCACATGTAGGAGAATGAAACTGGATTCTCATCCCTCACCTTATACAAAAATCAACTCAAGATGGATCAAAGACTTAAATCTAAGACCAGAAACCTTAAAAATTCTAGAAGATAACATTGGAAAATCCCTTCTAGACATTGGTTTACACAAAGACTTCATGACCCAAAGCAAATGCAACAAAAACAAAGATAGACAGAACTTAATTAAACTAAAAAGCTTCTGCACAGAGGAGAAATAATCAGCATAGCAAAGCAACAACCCACAGACTGGGAGAAAATCTTTGCAATCTATACTTCCAGGAAAGGACTAATATCCAGAATTTATATGGAATTCAAACAAATCAGCAAGAGAAAAACAAAAAATCTCATCAAAAATTGGGCTAAGTACATGAATAGACAATTCTCAAAAGAAGATGCATAAATGGCCAACAAACATATGAAAAAATAGTCAACATCACTAATTATTAGGGATATTCAAATCAAAACCACAATGCAATACCAACTTACTCCTGTAAAAATGGCCATAATCAAAAATATAAATAAAAATAAATAGATGTTGGCGTGGATGTGGTAAAAAGGGAAAACTTTTACACTATTAGTGGAAATATAAACTAGTACAACTACTGTGAAAAACAGTGTCGAGATTCCTTAAATAACTAAAAGTAGATTTACAATTTGATCCAGCAATCCTACTCCTGGGTATCTACCCAGAGGAAAAGAAGTCATTATACAAAAAAGATACTTGCACAAGCATGTACATAGCAGCACAATTTGCAATTAAAAAATATGGAACCAGCCCAAATGTCCATCAATCAACAAGTAGATAAAGAAAATATGATATATATATATACACACCATGAAATACTACTCAGCCATAAAAGGAATGAAATAACAGCATTCACAGCAACATGGATAAAAATGGAGACCATTGTTCTAACTGAAGTATCTCAGGAATGGAAATCTAGCATCTTATGTTCTCACTAATACGTGGGAGCTAAATTATGAGGATGCAAAGGCATAAGAATAATATAATGGATTTTCAGGACTTGGGAAAAAGTTGGGAGTATGGTGAGACTACACATTGGGTACAGTGTACACTGTGAGCAGTATACACTGCTGAGGTGATGAGTCCACCAAAATCTCAGAAATCACCACTAAAGAACTTATTCATGTACAAAAAAAAAACAATAAGAATGTTTAAAAAGTAAAGAAAAAAGACTTTGGGGCTTTGAAGGTGGAATGAAGATACTTGTATGTAAGAAGGGCATGAGTTTTGAGAGGCCAGAAGCATAATAGTATAGTTTGAATATGTGTGCCCTCCAAAACTCATGTTGAAATGTAATCCCAAATGTGACAATATTGAGAGGTGGGGGTCTTCAGGAGGTGATTCAGTTATAAGGGCTTTGTCCTCATGAATGCATTAACTTATTCATGGTTTAATGGATTAATTGGTTAATAGACTAATGGGTTATTATGGGAGTGAATCTAGTAGATTTAAAGAAGAGAAAAAGAGACCTAAGCTAGCATGCTCATCCCACTCACTATGTGATGCCCTATATCACCATGGGACTCTGCAGAGTCTCTGCCAGCAAGAAGGCCCTCACAAAATACTTACTCTTGACCTTGGAATTGTCAGCCTCCCTACCTATAAGAAATAAATGTCTTTTCTTTACCCAGTTTTAGGTATTGTCTTATGAGCAACAGAAAATGGAATAAGACACAGGCCAGCATTACCCTCATACCAAAGACAGGCAAGGACACTACAATAATAGAAATATTCAGGCCTATATCTCCAATGAACATAGACGCAAAAATCCTCAACAAAATACTAGCAAGTAAAATTGAATAGCACATTAAAATAATCACACACCTTAATCAAGTAGGATTTATCCCTGTGACACAAGGATAATTCACCATATGCAAAATTCATAAATGTGACACATCACATTAATGGAATAAAGAGCAAAAAACATGTTATTATCTAAATATATTTTAAATAAGCATTAGACTAAATTCAACAACCTTTAGTGATTAAAAATCTTTAAACAAATTAGGTACAGAGGAATGTACCTCAGTTCAATAAAATCCATCTGTCATAAGCCCACAGCTAACTCAACTCAATGGTAAAAAGTTGAAAATATTTCCTCAAGGATGCCCACTCTCCACACTTCTATTCAATATAGTACTGTAAGTCCTACCCAGAGAAATTAGGCATACAAAAAAGAATTAATTGTAATTCAAATCATAAGGCAAAAATGTTAAGTTGTCCCTATTTGCAAACCACATAGCCTTTTTTATAGAAAACCCTAAGTCCCCCCATCCCTAAAAAAAAGACTGTTAGAACTACTAAACCAATTGACCAACTGACTAAAGATGTAAGCTACGAAATGAACATACAAAGTCAGCAGTATTTTTATACACTAACAAAAATGTATCCAAAACTACTTGGGAAGAAATTTAACCCAGGAGGTGAAAGATAGGTACATAGAAATAATACAATATTGATGAAACAAATTAAAGATGACACAAATAAATGGAAAAATATTCCATGTTTATAATTTGGAGTAACTAATATTACTAAAATATACATACAGCTCAAAGAGATCTACAAACTCAATGCAATCTCTATCAAAATTCCAATGAAATATTTCACAGAAAAAAAAAATTATAAAACTACAAAAGATCCTAATAGTAAAAGCAATATGGAGGACAAAGAACACATCTAGAAATGGCACATTAACTGATCTCAAAATCAACTACAAAGTTATGTTAATCAAAACAGTATGGTACTGGCACAAAAACAGACATAGAGAAATAGAATAGAATTGAAAGCCCAGAAATAAATTCACACATCCATAGTCAACTGATATTTGCCAAAGTGCCAAGAACACACATGAGGAAAAAGCAGTCTTTTCAATAAATAATTTTGGGCAAAGTGGATAGCCACATGTTGAATAAAAGTGGATCCTTATCTTCCCACATGCACGAAAATCAACTCAAAATATATTAAAGATGTACATGTAATACCTGGAAGACATGTATTTATTGTCTCCGGACAGCTCTGGCAGCTGGGCTTCATGTTGGTGAAGACTACATAGATGTTCTGTATCTATGTAAACAAAAGCCATAGGGGACCTTGGTGGCTGTGAGGGCTTCTGGGGTCTCCTGCTCTTGTTTACTTTTGCAGTGGGTAGGGGGCAGCTACAATGGAGGGGATTTACCTTGGTGCTAAGCTGTGCCTGCCTACTGCAAAGGATTACAGTGGTTAAAACACTGACTACCGTTTTTAATGTAGCCACCCTTGGTCTTTGTTCCTTCCTGGGTTATTGCAGCTTCTTAATTGTACCCCAGATCACTCCCAGAGATATTTTCTTTTGTGGATAGTTGCCAATTCATCATTTCTGTGGAGGGATGAGGGCTGAGACATTCTAGTCCACCATCTTGCTGACATCCTTGTAGCTGGTATTTTTAACTATCTATCTCTTTCCACTGTCCATTCTATACTTCCCTTTTCCTCAGCAAGAACTCCATCTTGCTATGTTTTTTTTTCCTGTTTGGGTAACTCAAACTTTTATTTCTGGGTGTTCTAGACCATTCACAGTTCTATCTGAATTTGGTTGCTGTATTCTTTTTAACTTATTTTTCTCACAGGACACGATAGTACTAAGAGCCTCCCTAAGGAATATCTTGTAAGCTGTACATGCTATTTCTTACCTCCATATAATTTTTTACCTCCATTTTATAGTAATAACTGAATTTTCCCTTTGTAATCAGAATCAATCACCTCAGTCAGTACAGTAACTTGCTTCTTTGCCTGTTGATTCAGAGACAAAATGAGCTCAAAATGGCTGAGTGGAAGTTTCAACTTCCAGTTTAATAGAATCATTATCATGTCCCCACTGGACTCATTCCTCCCTTTGGAACTAAGACTTCCAGAGCAGCAAAGCCTAAGGTTCAGACATGGAGGCAAAAATTTTGCTACTGAATCACTAGTGGTAATAGTAAATGGTTCCACTTCCATTTTCACCCCTTGATTACTAGATTCTTAAATCCTGGCTATGGAAGAAATAGCCAGAATACTTATTTAAAACACCTTCGGCTTCCTGAAGACCGTAACTCCAGCCTTGAAAGATTTTGTCACCTAGCTGGTGATGAAACTGAGACTTCAAAGGTAAAGATCCATCTGATTACTTGATTTAGGACAATGGAGAACATGAGAAGAACCATAAATTTTACAAGCATAGTCTCATTGCTCTACTTAATTTTGCTACTGACATGAGTCCCTTTATCAGAAGCAACTCTGCACAGAATAACAGACAGTAGATAAGGTAAATCCACAGATGATAATTTTAGCAGAAGTATTGCATGCATGGAGGGCAAATCCATATCATAGCAACTGTCCACTGTGATGAGAAGAAAGTGCTTCCCCATCTATGATGAAAGTCAACCAAAATAATAAAACTGCCATCTGGTAGCTGGCTGATCACCTGGGTAAAGGTGCTATATCAGGTACTCAAGTATTGGACTCTGCTGTTGGTGTTTTGAGAACTCAGCAGTAGGTCTAGCCGAGTCAGCCTTGGCAGGTGGAAATGCACTCTGTGGAGATCATGCATTACTTCCATCCCTGCCACGATGGTCACTTTGTTCATGAACCCATTTTGCAATAACAGCAATGGCTGTTGAAATAAGCTGGTATTCACATAACTCGTCATCCTATCCACTTGATTATTAAAATCCTCTCCCACTAAGGTCACACTTAGGTGAGCATTTCAATAGGACACAAATATCATCATATTCTTTATCCATTCAGAGAGTTATATCCAGATTTTTCCACACATCTTTTTTCTACCAATTGTCCAACTGTATTTTTCTGAGTACCTTGCCATATATCCAAACCATTGGCTATAGCAAATGAAAAAGTACACCTATGTCCCACTTACCGCTTCTACTTATGAGCAAAATGAACATCCAGGTGCACTGAGTTCTTTCTGCTGAGAGGATTTATCTTTGCTGCGAGTTTTCAGGCTTATCTCAGAAAGGGTCTATAATGCTGTAGATGTCCACTCTAGGTGATGCTTGCATGTTGTGTAAATCATCTTTAAACAAGGCCAGAATTATTTCTTCCTTAGTCAACTGGTTGTAGAAAATTCCTCACAAGGCCATAACATGGCATGTGAGAGGTAAGATAATGTAGCAAGCATAGGAACCACAGATATTTGGTCCACTTCTTCATGCAAATTATGTGTGCCTTTAACATCTATTAAAGCATAGTTCCATATATATTACTTTTATTTGATAATGGAGCACTGCTGTGCATGCCCAAATTTATGGCTTAGATGGTCATGTAACATTTAGTTTATGATGGTAGCTCAAGTGGCATCGTAACATGGTGGCTCATGGTTAAGTGTTCAGTCTCTAGTATGGCCTATAGCAAGCCGAAAGGTGTTTCTTAGAAGAAGAATATTTTACTGCAGAGGATAATAGGGTTTTTTCCAAATTCAAAGATTCTGCATTATGATTCACTTACAGAGACCTCCAACGGCTCCAAACAGCATATTTATCATTCACTGACACTTAAAACACCATCATATCTGCTGCATTATGTAGCCCAAGTGGCAGAGCAGCTTGCATAGCAGCCATGACTTCTTGGGAACTTCTCTTTTTCTGGACCTCACTGAAAACAACCAGTTTCTTAGGTCATTCAGTAAATGGACTTGCCGTAGTTCATTTGGTCTGCTCTAATAAAACACCACAAACTGGGTAGCTTATAAAAAACAAAAATTTATATCTCATAGTTTTGGAGGCTACAAGATCAACGGAGGTACAAGATCAAGGTACCAGTAGATTTGGTGTTTGGTGATAAACAACTTTTTCGTTAACAGATGGCACCATCTTGTGTGTTTTCACATGTGGAAGAGGCAAGGCAGCTGTCTGGGGTCTCTTTTATAAGAACAGTAATCCCGTTCATGAGAGGTCCACCCTTATGATCTAATGACATCCCAAAGACCCTCCCCTCCTAATACTATCACATTGGTGATTAAATTTCAACATATAAATTTGAAGGGACACAAACATTCAAACCACACCAGGGCTGAAGTAGCCCACACAAATGTAGAATGTGCTGCCTCCACAAAACTCAAAAGGGCTGATTTAGTGCTATGCCTGTTTTTTGCGGCATGAGGGAGCAGATACAGCAACTTACATTTTACCTTAGGAGGGCTATTTCAACATACCCCACACCACTAGACACCTAGAAATTTTACTGAGATAGAAGCCTCTAGTTATTTTGTGGAATGTATTTTCAACTTTCTGATATGCAAATGTCTTAATGTTTTGCCTAGAGTTATTCTTACTTCCTGCTGAATAACACCAGTCAACATAATATTATCAGTGTAATGGACCACCATGATATCCCTAAGTCTGTGCAAAGGAAAGGTGATCAAGGACACTATGGACTAAATTATAACATAAAGATGGAGAGTTGCTACACTCCTGAGATAGGACAGTGAATGTATATTGCTGACCTTGTAAGCTGAAAGCAAACTGTTTCTGGTGGTCTTTACTAGCAGGTACGAGAGAAAAAATGCATTTCCTAGACCAAAAGATGCAATGTACCCAGGACTGGGCTACTTGTTTAAGGAACAAAACCAGATTTAGAACAGAAGCTTCAAATAAAATCACCACTTTATTAAATTTATGATAATCTCTATTATTCTCCAACAGTCATCTGTTTCTTTACAGGTCAAGTAGGCGAGTTGAACGGGTATTTGGTGAAAATCATCACCCCTACATCTTTAAAGTTTTTTTTATGGTGGCACTAATCTGAAATGTTGCCAGGAATATGATATTAATTTTGGTTTACTATTTTCTTATATAGTGGCAGTTCTAGTGGCTTCCATTTGAGTTTTCTACCATAATTGCCCTCATTCCATTGGTTATGAATAAATGTGGGGATTCTTACAGTTGCTGAGTTTGTCTATCCAAATTATACATTCTGAAAATTGGGAAACAATAATAGGATGGGTTTGGGGACCTACTGGATGCACTGTAAGATGAATCTGAGCTAAAACTTCATTGATCAGCTGACTTCTAGAAACCTCTATTCTAATTTTTGGGCCATGGTAACATTTTGGGTCTCTTGAAGTTAGTGTCACTTCAGAGCCCAGTGTCCAATAACTCCTGAATAGTCTGATTATTTCAGTTTCCCCAATTAACAGTCACTTTTATAGATGTGTAGGTCATGAGAGAAAGACTAAGAGTATATATTTTTGGCAGTATACCAAGGTCATTCTTTAGAGGATCTGTCCTTTCCTTCATAAAAGGGGTTCTGGGTCTATACATTATCTTAAGTCAGGGAATCAATTGTGGAGTCATGACTATAAATTGGTAGTTCAAGTTAGATTTCTGTTCACTAGGCCTAAAACTTTTCCACTTATGTATATTAATTAAGAATTTAGTAGAATATCTATTTCTTTTGTGGGGACATCACGATCAACTAGTTAACACCATAGGTTTCTGTGAGTCAAACTCTTCTGATTACCACTCAGGCTCCACTCTTCATTATGTTAACCATGCCCATCTTGTCATTGGCAATTTAGTATAATGACTTGGCCCCTGAACCCTGTGATGCCGTTATCCTCATTGCATATTGAGATTTCTCTGCAATGGCAGGATTTGCCACTCTTATTTCTAACCTATGAAGAAGAGTAACCACAGATCTCTTTATGGATGCTGGGCTAAGTTCCCCTAACACATGTAATCCTCTCAGGCATGGTAAAAAGTTTGTCCTTTGGACGCTCTCAGGGGCGGATGTGCAGGTTTTACATAATAAATTTACTCTAAAATTTGAATCTCATTAAGTCTTTGCATTCCATCCTGTACAGTATACCAAGGCAATTGTAGCATTTCAGTTTAATTTAGTGTAGGCCATCTTAGGATCCATGACAACCAATACCTATATACCCATCAATACCTAATTTATTGAGAGTTTTTAGCATGAAGTGTTGTTGAATTTTGTCGAAGGCCTTTTCTGCATCTATTGGGATAATTATGTGGTTTTTGTCATTGGTTCTGTTTATATACTGGATTATGTTTATTGATTTGCTTATGTTGAACCAGCCTTGCATCCCAGGGATGAAGCCCACTTGATCATGGTGGATAAGCTTTTTGATGTTTGCCAGTATTTTATTGAGAATTTTTGCATGGATGTTCATGAGGGATATTGTCCTAAAATTCTCTTTTTTTGTTGCGTCTCTGCCAGGCTTTGGTATCAGATTGATGCTGGCCTCATAAAATGAGTTAGGGAGGATTCCCTCTTTTTCTATTGATTGGAATAGTTTTAGAAGGAATGGTACCAGGTCCTCCTTGTACCTCTGGTAGTATTTGTGAATCCTTCTGGTCCTGGACTTTTTCCTCACCAGCATCAGAACAAAGCTGGACGGGGAATGACTGATGAGTTGAGAGAAGAAGGCTTCAGACGATCAAACTACTCTGAGCTAAAGGAGGAAATTCAAACCCATGGCAAAGAAGTTAAAAACCTTGAAAAAAGATTAGACAAATGGCTAACTAAAATAACCAATGCAGAGAAGTCCTTAAAGGACCTGATGGAGCTGAAAACCACGGCACGAGAAGTACATGACAAATGCACAAGTCTCAGTAGCCAATTAGAACAACTGGAAGAAAGGGTATCAGTGATGGAAGATCAAATGAATGAAATGAAGTGGGAAGAGAAGTTTAGAAAGAAAATAATAAAAAGAAATGAGCAAAGCCTCCAAGAAATATGGGACTATGTGAAAAGACCAAATCTACGTCTGATTGGTGTACCTGAAAGTGATGGGGAGAATGGAACCAAGTTGGAAAACACGCTGCAGGATATTATCCAGGAGAACTTCCCCAATCTAGCAAGGCAGGCCAACATTCAGATTCAGGAAACACAGAGAATGCCACAAAGATACTCCTCGAGAAGAGCAACTCCAAGACACATAATTGTCAGATTCACCAAAGTTGAAATGAAGGAAAAAATGTTAAGGGCAGCCAGAAAGAAAGGTTGGGTTACCCAGCAAGCGAAGCCCATCAGACTAACAGCTGATCTCTCAGCAGAAACTCTACAAGCCAGAAGAGAGTGGGGACCAATATTCAACATTCTTAAAGAAAAGAATTTTCAACCCAGAATTTCATATCCAGCCAAACTAGGCTTCATAAGTGAAGGAGAAATAAAATCCTTTACAGACAAGCAAATGCTGAGAGATTTTGTCACCATCAGGCCAGGGAGCACTAAACATGGAAAGGAACAACTGGTACCAGCCACTGCAAAAACATGCCAAATTGTAAAGACCATTGAGGCTAGGAAGAAACTGCATCAACTAACGAGCAAAATAACCAGCTAACATCATAATGACAGGCTCAAATTCACACATAACAATATTAACCTTAAATGTAAATGGGCTAAATGCACCAATTAAAAGACACAGACTCACAAATTGGATAAGAAGTCAAGACCCATCAGTGTGCTGTATTCAGGAAACCCATCTCAAGTGCAGAGACACACATAGGCTCAAAATAAAGGGATGGAGGAAGATCTACCAAGCAAATGGAAAACAAAAAAAGGCAGGGGTTGCAATCCTAGTCTCTGATAAAACAGACTTTAAACCAACAAAGATTGAAAGAGACAAAGAAGGCCATTGCATAATGGTAAAGGGATCAATTCAACAAGAAGAGCGAACTATCCTAAATATATATGCACCCAATACAGGAGCACCCAGATTCATAAAGCAAGTCCTTAGAGACCTACAAAGAGACTTAGACTCCCACACAATAATAATGGGAGACTTTAACACCCCACTGTCAACATTAGACAGATCAATGAGACAGAAAGTTAAGAAGGATATCCAGGAATTGAACTCAGCTCTGCCCCAAGCGGACCTAATAGACATCTACAGAACTCTCCACCCCAAGTCAACAGATTATTTCTCTTATTTCTGTTAGTCTTTTCTCCATATATTTCAGGACTATATTGTTAGATGTATGTATGTTTTTAATTGCTATGTTTTTCTAATCAAATGACCCTTTTATCATCATGTAATATCCTTTGTATTTAATGGCAATTTTTGTCTAAAGTCTGTTTTGTCTGATATAAGTATAGCCGCTCCAGCTTTATTTTGTTTACAGTTTACATAGCATATCTTTTCATTTTCTTTAACACTCAACCTATCCATATCTTTGAATCTAATCTGTGTCTCTGTAAGCAGTATTTGGTTGTATATAGTTGGTTATTTTAATCCATTCTACCACTCTCTGACTTCTACAGGAGTGTTTAATCTATGTGTAATGTAATTATTGATAAAGTTGAATGTACATCTACTATTTTGTTATTTGTTTTCTTATTGATTTATATTATGATGACATTTTTCTTCAACCTTTCATTTCTATCTTCATTTATGTTCCATATGTGTACCATTTTAATTAATTTATTCCTTCTTATATTCAGTTTTTGAGTTATTTTCTTAAAAGGTTTTTGTGGATTTCAACTAACATCTTACGTTAAAATAGTCTGGTTCAGATTAATACCAACTTAATTTCAATAGTATGAAAATGTTCCTCTTATAGTCCTATTTCTTCCTTGACCTTTTTTATTTTCTGTATACAAATTACTTTTTACATATTTTAAACCCACCAACACAGGTTTATAATTATTTGTAGTTATGGCTTTATGCATTTTTTCTTTAAATTGCAGAGTAAAAGTGCTACAAACAAATAGATGTTTAAATTCATTTATGTATTTACTTGTGTAATTACCTGCATTGGTGATGTTTACTTCCTCCTTTGGGTTTTAGTTACTGTCTCATGTCCCTTCAATTCAGCCTGAAGGGCTCCATTTGGTATTTTTTGTTGATCAGTGCTGCTATCAATAACTTTTATTACATTTGATTATTTGACATTGTCTTCAATTTTCCTTTATTAAAGAACAGTTTTCTGAACATGTTATTTTTCTGGTTGTTCTTTATTTTGTTTCTTACCAATCAATATGTTCTTCATTTAATTTCATGATATGCATTCCTAGAAAGCTTTTTTTTTCAAAAATGGGCAAAAATAATAATTCAATTTCTCCTGAAAAGTTAGATTGTAGTTAAAACTGAATTTTGGGTTTTTAAAATTTTTCTGATTTGTTTCAGATTATTTTTATTGATATATAATCTTTATACATGTTTGGGGTACTTTGTAATATTTTATTCATAACATATATTAGCTATGCATGTTTTGCAGATATTTTGTAGGATATATGTGATAGTATGATGTATGAATATAATATATCTAATAAAGATAATTTAAACATCCATAACCTCAAACATTTATCTTCTCTTTTTTTTGAGAACATTCCAATTCTTCTTTGATAGTTGTTTTTAAATACATAGTATATCATTGTTAACTATAGTCATCCTAATGTGCTATCAAACACTAGATCTTATTTATTTTACATAATAGTATTTTGGTACACATTAAGCAGGCTATTTCTCCTTCACTTCTGCCCTTCACAGCCTCTGATAATCACCAATCAACCCTCTACTTTCATGAGATCCACTTTTTAATCCCCCATCTATGAGTGAGGACATGTGATGACTGTCTTTTGACCTCCAATTCCATCAATGTTTGTGCAAAGGACAGGACTTCATTCCTTTTTGTGCCTAAATATTTCATTTTTATATGTGTCACATTTTCTTTATCCATTAATTTGTTGATGAACACTTAGGTTGCTTCCACATCTATGACATTGTGGATAGCACTACAATAAACCTGAAAGTGCAAGCCTCTCTATGATATATTAATTTTCCTTCCTTTGAATAAATACCTAGTAGTGAGATTGCTGGATCATATGGTAGTACCATCTTTTTTTTTTTTTTTTTTGAGAAACCTCCATCCTCTTCTCCATGGTACCTGTACTAATTTATATTCCCAACAACAGTGTAAAAGGGTTCCCTTCTCTCCACAACCTCACCAGCATTCTTTATTGTCTTTTATTATTATTTTTTGGATAAAAGCCATTTTTGCTTGGGTGAGATAATATCTCATTGTAATTTTGATTCAGATTTTTCTGATAATAGGTAATATTGAGTATCTTTTCATATACCTGTTTGCCACTTGTATGTCACCTTTTGAGAAATGTCTGGTAAGATATTTTGCCCATTTTAAAATCAGATTGTTAGAATTTTTTCCTATTGAGTTGCTTGACTTCTTTATATATTTTGGTTATTAATCCTTTGTTGAATGAATAGTTTGAAAATATTTTCTTCTATTCTGTAGGTTGTATCTTCATTTTGTTAGTGGCTTTCTTTGCCATGTGGAAGCATTTAGGTTTGGTTTAATTTTGTCTGTTTCTTCTTTTGTTACCTATGCTTTTGAGGTCTTATTCAAAATATCTTTGCCCAGATCAATGTTCTCAAGAGTGTCCCCAAACATTTTTCTTCTAGTAGTTTTATACTTTCAAGTATTAAATTTAAGTCTTTATTTTCGATTTGATGTTTGTATTTGGTGGGAGATGGGGAGTCATCATTCTTCTGCACATGGTTATCCAGTTTTCCTGGTACCATTTATTGAAGAGACTGTTCTTTCCTCAGTATATGTTCTTGGCGTTTTTGTCAAAAATGAGTTGACCATGAATGTGTGGATTTATTGCTAAGGAAGGTCTCTATTCTGTTCCATTTGTCTATGTGTGTTTTTATGCCAGTACCATGCTGCTTTGGTTACTATGGCTTTGGAGAATATTTTAAAGTCAGGTAGTGTGATGTCTCCAGCTTTATACTGTTTTTCCTCAGCATTTTTATTTGGTATTTTGGATTTTCTGTGGTTTCATACAAATTTTAGGATGTTTTCCCTATATCTGTGAAGAATGTCATTGATATTCTGACAGATACTACATTAAGTCTGTAGATTGTTTTGGGTGTCTGATATGGTTTGACTCTGTGTCCCCACCCAAATCTCATCTTGAATTGTACTCCCATAATTCCTATGTGTTGTGGGAGGGACCCAAGGGGAGATTATTTGAATCATGGGGGTGATTTCCCCATACTGTTCTTGTAGTAGTAAATAAGTCTCACCAAATCTGGTGGTTTTGTTGGGGGTTTCTGCTTTTGCTTCTTCCTCATTTTCTCTTGCCACCACCATGTAAGAAGTGCCTTTCACCTCCTGCCATGAGGCCTCCTCAGCCATGTGGAACTGTAAATCCAATTAAACCTCTTTGTCTTCCCAGTCTTCCCAATGTCTTTATCAGCAGCGTGAAAACAGACTAATACAGTGGTATTGCCGTTTAACCAATAGTAATTCTTCCATTCCAAGAGTATGATAAACGTTTCCATTTTTCTGTATCCTCTTCAACTTTTTTCATCAGTGTTTTACAGGATTTTGTGTAGATCTTTCACTTTTTGGGTTAAATTGATTCCTAGGTATTTTACACATTTTTAGCTATTATAAATATAATTACTTTATTTCTTTTTCAATTTTTTTGGCTATTACTGTATATAAATCCTGCTAATTATGCTATGTTGATTTTTTTATCCCTGCACTTGACAATTTGTTTAACATTTTTAATGTTTTTGAGTGGAACCTTTATAGTTCTCTAAATATAACTTCATGTCATCAGCAGACAAGAATAATTTGACTTCTTTCTTTCCAATTTTGATGCTCTTTATATCTTTATCTTGATCTTGCCTAATTTCTCTTGCTGAAACTTCTAGTACTATATTGAATAAAAGTGGTGGAAGTGGGCATCCTTGTCTAATTGCAGATTATGAAGAAATAGCTTCAATTTTTTCCCATTGAGCATGATGTTAATTGTAGGTTTGTTATATATAGCCTTTATTGTTTTGAGGTATGTTCTTTCTATACCTAGTTTGTTGTTAAGTGACCTTAAATTTTCTCAAATGCTTTTTGGCATCTAATAAAATCATTATGTAATTTTGCCTTTGATTCTGTTAATGTGGTGTATCACATATATTGATTCACGTATGTTGAACCATCCTTGGAATGAATCAAACTTGATCATGATGAATTATGTTTTTAATGCATTGTTGTATGTGGTTGTTAGTATTTTATTAAAAGTTTTTGGACCACGGGAGCGCCACACCAGCTGGCATGGAGGAGCGGGGCGATTCCGAGCCAACCTCCGGCTGCAGCGGCCTGGGTCTGGGCAGTGTTCGCGGCTTTGGTGACGGTGGCGGAGCTCCCTCGTGGGTCCCCGAAGATGCCTGGATGGGCACTCACCCTAAGTATTTAGAAATGATGGAATTAGATATAGGAGATGCCACCCAAGTTTATGTAGCATTCTTGGTTTACCTGGACCTCGTGGAAAGCAAAAGCTGGCTTGAAGTAAACTGTGTAGGATTACCAGAACTCCAGCTCATCTGCCTTGTTGGTATTGAGATAGAAGGGGAGGGGTTACAGATTGTGGTGCCTACCCCCATCACTGCTTCTCTCAGCCATAACAGGATAAGGGAGACCTTGAAGGCATCTCGAAAATTGCAAGGTGATCCAGATTTGCCAATGTCTTTTACTTTGACCATAGTGGAGTGTGATTCTACAAT
>NW_026652282.1:65056516-65081466 GCF_009828535.3 Hylobates moloch
GCAGTGGCGCAATCTCGGCTCACTGCAAGCTCCGCCTCCCAGGTTCACGCCATTCTCCTGCCTCAGCCTCTCCGAGTAGCTGAGACTACAGGTGCCCGCCACCACGCCCGGCTAATTTTTTGTATTTTTTAGTAGAGACGGGGTTTCACCGTGGTCTCGATCTCCTGACCTCGTGATCCGCCTGCCTCGGCCTCCCAAAGTGCTGGGATTACAAGCGTGAGCCACCGCACCCGGCCCATAATGTACTTATTAAAAATAAGTAATGAATAGTATTAAAAACATGAAAATATTACATTAAGTAAAATTTGCAAGATGGAAAAGTGTATGAGTGGGTGTAATCATGGCTGAAATAACAGACCAAGCATATGATAAAAAGGTAACAAAGTAAATCAAATTACTAACTAGTTATAGTGGGATAGGATGCAGAAAATGGATGACTTTGTCTTTTCTCTAGTGTTTTTATTTGTATTTTATAATAAAAAGTTTTAAAATTTAAAAAAAAAGTTTTTGAATCCAAGTTAACCAGGGATATTACCTTTAGTTTCTTTTTTGTTATGTCTTTGTCTGGTTTTTGTATCAAGGTAATGCTGGCCATGTGGAAAAAATTTGAAAATTATTGGGAATATTATTTCTTATTCAATTTTTTGAAGAATGTGAGTAAAAATGATTTTATTTTTTTTTTAAATGTTTGGTAGAATTCAGCAGTGAAGCTGTCAGGTCCTGGCTTTTCTTGCTATGAGACTTTTTATTGCTGTCTCACTTTTATTATTCATTATTTGTCGTTTCATGTTTTTTATTTCTTCATGGCTCAATCTTTGTAGGTTGTATGTATCAGAAAAGTTAGCTACTTCTGTTTATTCAATTTGTTGGCATATAGTTATTCTAATGATTCTGTGTATTTCTGTGGTATCACTTGTTATGTCTCCTTTTTTACTTCTGATTAAAATAACTTGGTTCTTCTCTCCCTTTTTTTAGTCTAGCTAAAGTTGATCTCTTTTTCTCTTTCTTTTTTTTTGGACTTTCACTCTTGTTGCCCAGGCAGGAGTGCAATGACATGATCTCAGCTCACTGCAACCTCTGCCTCCCAGGTTTAAGCTATTCTCCTGCCTCAGCCTCCCAAGTAGCTGGGATTACAGACATGTGCTACCATGCCCAGCTAATTTTGTATTTTTAGTAGAGACAGGGTTTCACTATGTTGGTCAGGCTGGTCTCGAACTCCTGACCTCAGGTGATCCACTCAGCTCGGCCTCCCAAAGTCCTGGGATTACAGGCATGAGCCGTCATGCCCAGCCTGAAGTTGATCTTCTTATTTACTTTTAGTTCCATTGGTCTTTCATATTTTTTGTCCTAATTTTATTTATTTATGCTTTGATCTTTAATACTTCTTTTGTTCTACTAAATTTTGGATTGGTTTGTTCCTGCTTTTTTAGTTCCTTGAGTCTTTTTATTTGAAATACTTCTACTTTTTTGATGTAGGCATTTGTTGTTATAAACTTCCCTCTTATTGCTACCTTTGATGTATCCCATAAATTATGGTATGTCGTGTTTTCATTTTGATTTATTTTTAAGATATTATTACATTTTCTTGTGAACTTCCTTATTGATTTATTAATTGCTCAGGAGGATTTTATTTAATTTTTATTTTGCTTTTGTATATAGTGAGAGATAGGGGCCTACCCTCATTCTTCTGAATATGAATATCCAGTTTTTCCAGTGAAATTTATTAAAGAGATTGTCTTTTCCACAGTGTATGTTCTTGGCACCTTTGTTGAAAATAAATTCACTGTAGGTGTGTGGATTTGTTTCTGGGTTCTCTATTATGTCCTCTTGGTCTATGTTATCTGGTTTGCTGCCAATTTCATGCTGTTTGGGTTACTATAGCTCTGTAGTATAATTTGAAGTCAAGTAGTGTGATTCCTCCAGTTTGGTTCTTCTTCTATCTTAGGATAGCTTTGGATATTTTGTGTCTTTTTTGGTTTCATGTCAATCTTAGAATTGCTTTTTCTATTTCCGTGAAGAATGTCGTTGGTATTTGGATAGGGATTGCGTTGAATACGTAGATTGTTTTAGATAGTACAGAGAGTTTAACAATATTTATTCTTTTAATCAATAAATATGGAATATTTTTCCATTTTTTGGTGTCCTCTTCACTTTCATCAATATTTTATAGTTTTTATTAGAGAGGTCTTTTACTTTTTTGCTTAAGTTAATTTTTAGAAATTTAATTTTATGTGTGGCTTTTATAAATAGGATTGTTTTATATTTCTTTTTCAGATTGTCACTATTGGTATATTGAAATGTTGCTGATTTTTGTATGTTAATTTTGTATACTGCAACTTTACTGAATTTGTTAATCAGTTCTAATAATTTTCTTGTGAAGTCTTTAGGTTGAGTTAGGCTTCTTTGGGTTATATTGGCTTGGGATTCTATAACCTTTTTTTACTTGGATATTGGTATTTTTACCTAGATTTAGGAAGTTTTCTGTTAATGTCTCTTTGAATAAACTTTCTACCTCTATCTGTTTTTCTACCTCCTCTTTAAGGCCAATAACTATGGCCACCACCCTTAGGACTGTGCTGCATCTTACCTGAAGCCAGAACAACAGTGGAACTCACCCAAAGCCTGCTTTAACCACTCCACGGCTACTGTCTATGTTTACTTAGGGCCCTGGGGAACTATGATCAGCAGGTGGTAAAGGCAGCCAGGCCTATAACCTTGCCTTCAAGGTGGTGAGTTCTCCTAGGCTCCAGGGAGGTCCAGGAGGCAGGGACTAGAGTAAAGAACCTTAGAAGTCTTCCTGGTGTTCCACTGTATTGCAGCTGAGCTTGTACTCAAACCACAAGACACAGTTCTTCTTACTTTTTTCTTCTCTTTTTTTCAAAGGCAAAGGAGCCTCACTCCATGACCACCACAATGACGGCTTATGGGGAGTACTGGCAGACTACTGCTAATATTCTCTTAAGGCCCAAGAGCTCTTCAGTCTGCTTGTGGTGAATGTAGCCTGTCCTGGGACTCACCCTTCAGAAGAATGGTTTCCTTTCTGTCCCAGACTAGGCCAGAAATTCTGTTGAAGAGCCACATCCTGGAACTGGGAATCCTAAAAGCCCACTTGGTGCTTTAAGCCCATATTGCCAAGCTGGCACCTAAGGTGTAAAATAAAGTCCCCTTTGCTATTTTCTTCACTTTTCTCAAGCAGAAGGAATCTCACACTATAGCCACCACAGCTGAGAATACGCTGAGTCTCACCGGAGGTCACCAAGTCTCAGCTTCTTACCCAAGGCCCTCATCGTAGTACCTGGGTACTGCTGCTGTTTGTTTGGGGCCCAAGAACTTTTTAGTTAGCAGTTGATGTGTGTTGTATGACTGACTTCTTCCCTTCAAGGCAGCAGGTTCAAGATCTGTCTAGAAATGTTCAGGAGCTAGGGCCTAGTATAGAGGCCCCATGACTTTGTCTGGTGCCCTACCCTGCTGTGGCTGAGCTGGTATCCAAAATGCAAAACAGAATTCCTCTCGCTCTTCTTTTTCCTTTTCTTAAGTACAACAAAGAGGTCTCTATTGGAGCTGTGAAATCAGCAGCCTGGGGTTAGAGGTGGGGTGATGCCAGCACTCCATTAGTCTCCCCAGCTGGTATCTCAGTAGTCATGTGCCCCCCAGTTCACTGTTTCTGGGCCCAGTTCAACCCTAGGACTCACCTAAGTGTTGCAGGCCTTGTGGCCTAGATCCCCTTTCAAGTTTATTTTGGACCCCAGAGTACTTTAGTCTGCAATAGTGTGGCTTGCAGGAACTCAAGTTCCAATCACTGGGGTCAGCAATTCCTCTCTGGCTAGCGCTGGTTTAAATGTGTCCTCTGTGAGTGTTAGCTGAGTTTGGTTTGGTTTTGCTTTCCGCTATAACAAGGGCAGCACTGAGTTCAATGCCTCACAATTGCTGGCTTGTTCTCTCCCCAACGAACAGAAACTCTCTCTGTACCATGCAGCTGCTGTCAGGTTGTACTCAAGGGGTGGCAACAACAGTTGAGGACTGTTTTTCCTACCTCTTCAGTGCTTCTTTCAGCAACATAAAGTTAAAACCCAGTGAGTGCTCATCTGATTTTTGGTTCTTAAGAAGGTGCTTTTTTGGGGTGTGTAGCTAGTTGTTAAATCTGTGTCCTTACAAGGGGGATGACTGATGGAACCTTTTACTCTGCCATCTTGTTCCACCCCTTCTCTTACATTATCTACCTCTTAACAGGATGCTGTGGTTTATTGTTTTTGATAGATTCATCTTTTAGTCTTCATACTAGATATATGAACAGATTTCACACCACAATTACTATATTAGAGAATTTTACATTTGTTTGTGTACTTGTTTTACCAGTGATTTTTATATATTCAAATGTTTTATTATTGTAAATTCACTTACTTTTCTTTTATGTTGATGAATTTCTTTTTAACATTTCTTGTAAGGTAGGTCTAGTGGTGATGAATTCCCCAAGTTTTTGTTTGTCTGTGAAAGACTTGATCTTACCTCCATGTTTGAAGAATAATTTTGCTGGTTACAATATTACTGATAGGCAGAGTATTTTTTTCTTTAGCACTTTGGACATGCCAACCTACTCTGTCCTGGCCTGTATAGTTTTCATTGAGAAGTCTGTTGCCAGATGAATCTGAGTTTTTTTATATGTTACTTTCTTTTATCTTGCTATTTTAGAATCCTCTCTTTGTTCTTGAGCTTTGCAATTTTAATTATTACACGCCTTGGGGTAGTCTTATGTGAGTTGAATCTTCTTTAATCTCTGCCTTCCGGTACCGAGATACTTATACTCTAAGTTCAGAAAGTGTTCTGTTATTATTTCTTTGAATAAACTCTATACCTCTTGGCCTTTCTTGATTTCTTCGATATCCATCATTCTTCAATTTGCTCTTTTGAGGTTATTCTCTCTATCTTGTGGATTTTCTTTTTCTTTTTTTTTTGACAGAATCTCACTCTGTCAGCCAGGTTGGAGTGCAGTGGCATGATCTCAGCTCACTGCAACCTCGGCCTCCTGGGCTCAAGTGATTCTCCTGCCTCAGCCTCCCAAGTAGCTGGGATTACAGGTGCGTGCCACCGTGCCTGGCTAATTTTTGTATTTTTAGTAGAGACGGGGTTTCACCATGTTGGCCAGGCTGGTCTCGAACTCCTGACCTCAGGTAATCCACCTGTCTCAGCCTCCCAAAGTGCTGGGGTTACAGGCGTGAGCCACTGTGCCTGGCTGGATACTTTTTATTGCTACTGATTCTTTTTTCTTTTTCTTCTCTGATAGTAAATTTTTTATATCCTGTCTTTGTGCTCACTGATTTTCCTGCTTGATTCATTCTGCTGTTGAGAGCCTCTAACGCATTTTTTTTCAATTTAGCAAATGTATTTCTTAGTTTCAAGATTTCTGTTTGATTTTTTACAATGTTTCAATCTGTTTTTTGAATCTCTCTGATAGATTTCTGAATTGCTTTTCTGTGTTATCTTTGAGTTGCTGAGCTTCTTTAAAACTACTCCTTTGAATTCATTATGTGAGAATGCACACCTTCCTATCTTGTTAGGGTCAGTCACTGACATTTTCCTTTGTCTTCATGAAGAGGATATAATTTACTGCTTCCTGTAGTGTGCATGTGTGTGTATTTGTGTGTGTGTGTGTGTGTTTGTGAGTGTACTTTAATGGCTTCACAATAAAATATTAATTACTTATTCCAGTCTTCACTGTCTGACTTGTTTTGGTCTTTCTCAGGTATGTTTGCTTAGAGGTTCTCTACAGGTGTTTGTGAATCCTTTAAATCCTAAATTGCTATTTTCTTTTTGGCACTAGATGACACCTTAAGCCCAGGTATGCCTCTTGCAAGTTTGGCTTACTGCCTGTTCCAGATGGTTAGTCCCAAAGGGGATATTTAAGCTATTTTGGAAGACTGGCTAAGGATTCATACCTAGAAGATCTATAGAGTGTGTTTTCTACGGTGTGATGTTGCTAAACAGGCACTCTGGTTTGGCAACTTATTTGGCTGAAAAAAAGAGAAGAGTTTTGCAAGGTGGTGTTTTTATTTCCCCTTCCCCTCTTTGTCTCTAGCTGCTCTCAGGGTTTTTTCTTCTAATAGGCACTAACAGTTCTTCCTTTTAGTTGAAGCAGAGATGGTTCTTCTGCAGGGAATGCAAGATGGTGAAGAAGCAGGCCCTCTGCCTTGATCTCACTTTTTAAAATGTGGAATCCATGATTGTGAAAGGAATTTTCCATGCATGATGTCTGGCAAGTTGGGAAAGCAGCATCAAAAAAAGAGAAATTTGTTTATCTTACAATTTGCTTGGTGATTTTTATTTATCTGTGGTCCCAGAAATCATCCCAGGCTTAGATTTGAGTTCTGTGATTTTGCTGGTTATTATCTTGGCACTGGATATTTGTTTTTGGTTTTCTATGGGAGGGAGTGAAGCCAGATTGACTCTACTCCACCATTTTGATGACATCACCTCCTCTTTCTTCATTCTTGACATTCATAGTTTTTTTGGTCATAATTTCCTTTGTGTTTGAAAAACTTTCTGTAACAATTTTTAGAGCAAATCAACTAAATTTTTCTCTCCTGGGAATGTCTATTTCTCAAAGTTAATTTTCCCGGCATGAATTATTTCAGACTAAAAATTTGTTGTAATTTCAACCATTCCTTTTATTCAACCAATTGCTCAAGCAAAGTACTATTTCTCTCTAGGTCCTTTCAAGATTCATTTTAAACCTTTCATTTTCAGAAGGTTTATTGTGGTGTGTCTGTGTGTGCATTTCTTTGCATTTATCCTTTTTTAAGGGAAACTCATTTTTTTTTAATCTATAGCTTTATGTCTTACACAAAATGTGGAAAACTGTTATTCATAATTTCTTAAGAATATTTTTTTCTTGTAAGCTTCTTCAGTGCCCAGGTTAGGATCTATATCTATCTATATCTATACCATCTATATCTATATCTCTGTATCATCTATATCTATCTATCTTTCCAGATATAGATATGGAAGGCTGACACAGACACCCACACACGTACACACACACACATATGCACATGCAAACAAACGTATACATACACAGAGAGAGTAAACTTAATGTCATGTTCTTGAAGTCTTTAGCCAGTCTTTTTGTTTTGTTCACATTTTAGTATTTTGGCACTGATTTTCTGTGTGCTCTGCAGAGATTTTGGCTATAATTATCAAGAGGAATATGGTGGAGTGAGCTGATTTTAACTTATCTGAAATTGGAAGTATGTAGGCCTGTCTGTTCTAACTTGAAGGGGGAAAATTGAGGATGCTGGGTGCCAATTTCTAACAATATTATCTTTTGTACCTGAAATTTCATCAAATCCTAAATTTATTTCATCAGCAGATGTGTTTTGAGTATCTAATGCTTTCTAGAAACTTTTATAATTCTCTTGATGCAAATATAATCAAGGGAAACATAGGCTCTGCCTGAAAGTGAAATACCTACTGAGTGATATATTCAATAAGGAAATACAGGTGGCACAGAAATCTATCCACCTCAGACTTAAAGAGTAGTCAGAGAAGGCATTCCAAAGTGTAATTGTAAGTTAGAAACTGAAGAAAAGTCAGTTAATCAAATAAAAATTGAGATAAGAACATCTCAAGAACAAAGAATATTTGTGCAATATTATAGATATAACAGAGTGCATCATACTTTATGGAAATGCAAGTACTTCAACATGGTGGAAGCAAAGAATGGTGGTGAGGAATAGAGTTGTAAAAATGAGGTTAGAGTGATAGGCTTATAGAACTTAAATAAACTATAGTAAGGAGTTTGTTTTAATGATACAGAGAAATCCTTAATTGAATTAAATAGTAGAGTGGCTTGACAGATTTGGCAATTAGAAATATCTCTTTTAGTTAAAAATATATTGCTTGTAATAGGCATAATTGAAAGTAGAAGTAACCGGTAGATGCTGAAAATAATAAGAAATAAAAAGATGATGGCTCTTTGAATCAGAATAGAGGTGACACAGAGAAGTGGCTAAATTTTAAAAAGTTAAGAAGACAAAAATCATAGAATTTGATGATAATGTGTGAGAGTATTAGTAGGTAAATATGTTAAAGGTATCATTTACATTGTGTAAATGGATATATGGAAGAGTGATCAAATAATATCATCCAAACTCAGACACTTTTAAGAACGAGAGGGTGTGACATTATTAGTTACTATGGAATAACAGATGTAAACTAGGACTGTGCCAGGAAAATCAGGATTTATGGTCCCTTAGTATATTGTGGTTTTAGTAAGAAAGGGACATGCTTTTTAAAATAAATTCTATGCTTTGTTTTAAAATTTTAAATCTTAAATGCCTATGGGACACGCAAGTAATTAAATAGCTGTATTTACTGGTACATATATATGTATGTATGCATGTATGTGTGTGTGCTGTGCATGTGTGTGTGTGTGTGTAATGAGAGCTCAGGAGATAGCTATAGACTGGAATTATGGATTTTGAAATCATAATCTTATATATAGTAATTGAAGATATAGAAGTAGAAGAGATAGCCCAGAGAAAGTAGTTATAGTGAAAAAAAAGAAGGCTTAGGATACAACTTGGGGAAGGCTGCCATTTGTGGAATCAACAGAAGAAAATCCAAAGTAAAATAAGGAGCAGTCAGAAAAGGAAGAAAAATAGAAAAGTGTGGAATCACAAAAATGAAGGAAAGAAAGTATTTCAATAATTAGTGAGTGATTAACATAATCAAATATATTAGTCTTTTATCACACTGCTATAAAGAATTATCTGAGAGTGGGTAACTTATAAAGTAAAAGGCTTAATTGACTTACAGTTCCTCAGGGTTGGGGAGGCCTCAAGAAACTTACAATCGTGTTAGACAAAGCTTCCAGAGGAAGGAGCAGGAAGCAATCTTTGTTGTTCTGCAGCCTCCGTTGGTGATACCCAGGCAAACAGGGTCTGGAGTGGAACTCCAACAAATTGCAGCAGATCTGCAGAAGAGGGGCCCGACTCTTAGGAGAAAAACCAACAAACAGAAAGTAACAAGATCAACATCAACATAAATCACCCCCCACAAAAATCCCATCAAAAGGTCATCAGCCTCAAAGAAAAAAGGTAGATGAACTCACAAAGATGAGGAAAAAACAGCACAAAAATGCTGAAAATTTCAAAAACCAGAATGCCTTTTCTCCTCCAAATAATTGCAACTCCTCTCCAACAAGGGCACAAAACTGGACAGAGAATGAGATTGATGATTTGACAGCAGTAGGCTTCAGAAGTTGAGTAATAACAAACTCCTCTGAGCTAAAGGCACATGTTCTAACCCAATGCAAGGAAGCTAAGAATCTTGATAAGAGGTTACAGGAACTAACTAGAATAACCAGTTTAGAGAGGAACATAAATGACCTGATGGAACTGAAAAACACAGCACAAGAAATTCGTGAAGCTTAAACAAGTATCAATAGCTGAATCAATCAAGTGGAAGAAGGAATATCAGACGTTGGAGATCATTTTGTTGAAGTAAGGCATGAAGAAAAGATTAGCAAAAAAAGAATGAAAAGTAATGAACAAAGCCTTCAAGAAATTTGGGGCTATGTGAAAAGACCAAAGCTGCGATTGATTGGTGCACCTGAAAGTGATGGGGAGAATGGAACTAAGTTGGAAAA
Organism: Hylobates moloch; assembly: GCF_009828535.3. Taxonomy (NCBI): domain Eukaryota; kingdom Metazoa; phylum Chordata; class Mammalia; order Primates; family Hylobatidae; genus Hylobates; species Hylobates moloch. Next base: position 65,066,160 of record NW_026652282.1, read on the forward strand.
CACACCTCAGAATATTATCCAGGAGAACTTCCCCAATGTAGCAAGACAGGCCAGCATTCAAATCCAGGAAATACAGAAAACACTACTAAGATACTCCAATAGAAGAGCAACCCCAAGACACATAATCATCAGATTCTCCAAGGTTGAAATGAAGGGAAAATGTTAAGGGCAGCCAGAGAGAAAGGTAATGTCACCTACAAAAGGAAATCCATCAGACTAACAGCAGATCTCTCTCCAGAAACCCTACAAGCCAGAAGACAGTGAGGGCCGATATTTAACATTCTTAAAGAAAATAATTTTCAACCAAGAATTTCATATCCAGTCAAACTAAGTTTCACAAGTGAAGGAGAAATAAAATCATTTCCAGACAAGCAAATGCTGAGGGATTTTGTCACCACCAGACCTGCCTTACAAGAGTTTCTGAAGGAAGCAGTAAATATGGAAATTAAAGACCTGTACAAGCCACTGCAAAGGCACACCAAACTATAAAAGCGATTGACACTATGAAGAAACCGCATCAAGTAATATGCAAAATAACCAGCTAGCATCATGATGACAGGATCAAACTCACACATAACAATATTAACATTAGATGTAAATAGGCTAAATGTCCCAATTAAAAGACACAGACAGGCAAATTGGATAAAGAGTCAAGACCCATCACTGCGTTGTATTCAGGAGACTCATTTCACATGCAAAGAGACACATAGACTCAAAATAAAGGGATGGAAGAATATTTACCAAGCAAATAGAAAGCAAGAAAAAAAAAGCAAGGGTTACAATCCTAGTCTCCAATAAAATAGACTTTAAACAAAGATCAAAAAACACAAGGAAGGGCATTACATAATAGTAAATGGATCAATGAAACAAAAAGAGATAACTCTCCTAAATATATATGCACCCAAAACAGGGGCACCCAGATTCATAAAACAGGTTCTTAGAGATGTACAAAGAGACTTAGACTCCCACATAATAATAAGATAATAATAAGACTTTAACACCCCACTGTCATTATTAGACAGATCAACAAGACAGAAAGTAAACAAGGATATTCAGGACTTCAACTCAGCTCTGGATCAAGTGGACCTAATAGACATCTACAGAACTCTGCACCCCAAATCAACAGAATATACATTCTTCTCAGTGCCACATGGCACTTATTCTAAAATCAACTACATAATTGGAAGTAAAACACTCCTCAGCAAATGCAAATGAATGGAAATTATAACAAACAGTCTCTCAGTACACAGTGCAATCAAATTAGAACCCAGCATTAAGAAACTCACTCAAGGCCAGGTGTGGTGGCTAATACCTATAATTCCAGCACTTTGGGAGGCCGTGGCCAGTGGATCTCCTGAGGTCAGGAGTTCAAGGCTAGCCTGGCCAACATGGCAAAACACTGTCTCTACTAAAAATACAAAAATTAGCTGGGTTTGGTGGCAGGTGCCTGTAATCCCAGCTCTGAGGGAGGCTGAGGCAGGAGAATCATTTGAACTGGAAGGTGGAGGTTGCAGTGAGCCGAGATTGTGCCACGGCATTCCAGCCTGGGCGACAAGAGCAAAATTCCATCTCAAAAAAAATAAATAAATAAAATAAAAGACAGAAATTCACTCAAAACCACGCAACTACATGGAAACTGAACAACTGGCTCCTCAGTGACTATTGGGTAAATAATGAAATTAAGGCAGAAATAATGAAGTTCTTTGAAACCAATGAGAACAAAGAGACAGCATGCCAGAATATCTGGGAAACAGCTAAAGCAGTGTTAAGGGGGAAATTTATAGCACTAAATGTCCATATCAGAAAGCTGGAAAGATCTAAAATTGACACCCTAACATTGCAATTAGAAGAACTAGAGAAGCAGCAGCAAACAAACTCAAAAGCTAGCAGAAGAGAAGAAATAACTAATATGAGAGCAGAATTCAAGGAGATAGAGACATGAAAAACACTTCAAAAAATCAAGGAATCCAGGAGCTGGTTTTTTGAAGAGATTAGCAAAATAGATACACCACTAGCTAGACAAATAAAGAAGAAAAGAGAGAATAATCAAATAAACACAATAAAAAATGATAAAGGGGACTCACCACTGATCTCACAGAAACACAAGCTACCATCAGAGAATTCTATAAACACCTCTATGCAAATAAACTAGAAAATCTAGAAGAAATGGATAAATTCCTGGACACATACACCCTCCCAAGACTAAACCATGAAGAAGTCGAATCCCTGAATAGACCAATAACAAGTTCTGAAATTGAGGCAGTAATTAATAGCCTACCAACCGAAAAAAAAAAAAAAAAAAAAAGCCCAGGACAAGACGGATTCACAGCTGAATTATACGAGAGGTAGAAAAAGGAGCTGGTATCATTCCTTTGGAAATTATTCCAAACAATGGAAAAAGAGAGACTTCTCCCTAACTCATTTTATGAGGCCAGCATCATCCTGATACCAAAACCTGGCAGAGACACAACAAAAAAAGATTTCAGGCCAATATCCCTCATGAACATCAACACGAAAATCCTCAATAAAATACTGGCATCATGATCAAGTAGGCTTCACCCCTGGGATGCAAGGCTGGTTCAACATTCGCATATCAATCAACAAAATCCATCACATAAACAGAACCAATGACAAATAACACATTATTATCTCAATAGATGCAGAAAAATCCTTTGATAAAATTCAACATCCATTCATGTTAAAAACTCAATAAACTAGGTATTGATGGAACACGTCTCAAAATAATAAGAGCTATTTATGACAAACCCATAGCCAATATCATACTGAATTGGCAAAAGCTGTAATCATTCCCTTTGGAAACCGGCAGAAGACAAGGATGCCCTCTCTCCCCATTCCTATTCAACATAGTATTGGAAGTTCAGGACAGGGCAATCAGGCAAGAGAAAGAAATAAAGGCTATTCAAACAGGAAGAGAGGAATTCAAATTGTCTCTGTTTGCAGATGACATGATTGTATATTTAGAAAACCCCATCATCTCAGCCTACAACCTCCTTAAGCTGATAAGCAACTTCAGCAAAGTCTCAGGATACAAAATCAATATGCAAAAATTACAAGCATTCCTATACACCAACAATAGACAAGCAGAGAGTCAAATCATGAGTGAACTCTCATTCACAACTCCTACAAATGCCTAGGAATATAACATACAAGGGACGTGAAGGACCTCTTCAAGGAGAACTATAAACCACAGCTCAAAAACATAAGAGAGCACACAAACAAATGTGAAAACATTACATGCTCATGGATAGGAAGAATCAATATCATAAAAATGGCCATACTGTCTAAAATAATTTATAGATTTGATACTATTCCCATCAAGCTACCATTGACTTTTTTTGTAGAATTAAAAAAAAAAAACTACATTAATCTTCATATGAAACCCAAAAAGAGCCCATATAGCCAAGACAATTCTAAGCAAAAAGCACAAAGCTGGAGGCATCACACTACCTGACTTCAAACTATACTACAAGGCTACAGTAATGAAAACAGCATGGTACCGGTACCAAAACAGATGTATATGCCAATGGAACAGAACAGAGACCTCAGAAATAACACCTCACATCTACAACCATCTGGTCTTCAACAAACCTGATGAAAACAAACAATGGGGAAAGGATTCCCTATTTAATAAATGGTGCTGGGAAACCTGGCTAACCATATGCAGAGAACGGAAACTGGACCCCTTCCTTACATCTTATACAAAAATTAACTCAAGATGGATTAAAGACTTAAGTGTAAAACCCCAAACCTTAAAAACCCTGTAAGAAACCTAGGCAATACCATTCAGGACATAGGCATGGGCAAAGTCTTCATGATTAAAACACCAAAAACAATTGCAACAAAAGCCAAAATTGACAAATGGGATCTAATTAAACTAAAGAGCTTCTGTGCGGCAAAAGAAACTATCAAGAGAGTGAACAGGCAACCTACAGAATGGGAGAAAATTTTTGCAATCTACCTATCTGGCAAAGGTCTAATATCCAGAAACTACAAAGACATTAAACAAATTTACAAGAAAACAACCCCATCAAAAAGTGGAGGAAGTATGTGGACAGATGCTTCTCAAAGGAAGACATTTATGTGGCCAACAAACATATGAAAAAAAGCTCATCATCACTGGTCATTAGAGAAATGCAAATCAAAACCACAATGAGATATCATGTCTCGCCAGACAGAACGGCAATTATTTAAAAAGTCAGGAGACAACAGATGCTGGCGAGGCTGTGGAGAAATAAGAATGCTTTTACACTGTTGGTACGAGTGTAAATTAGTTCAATCATTGTGGAAGACAGTGTGGTGATTCCTCAAGAGTCTAGAACCAGACATACCACTTGACCCAGCAATCCCATTACTCCGTATACACCCAAAGGATTATAAATCTTTCTACTATAAAGAAATATGCACATGTATGTTTATTGCAGCACTTTTTACAATAGCAAAGACTTGGAACCAATCCAAATGCCTGTCAATGATTGATTGTATAAAGAAAACGTGGCACTTATACACCATGGAATACTATGCAACCATAAAATAGAATGAGATCATGTCCTTTGCAGGAACATGGATAAAGCTGCAGACCATCGTTCTCAGGAAACTAACACAGGAACAGAAAAGCAAACACCACAGGTTCTCACTCCTAAATGGGAGTTGAACAATGAGAACACATGGACACAGGGAAGGGAATATCACACACCAGGGCCTATCAGAGTTTGGGGTCAAGGGAAGGGATAGCATTAGGGCAAATGCCTAATGCATGCAGGGCTTAAAATATAGATGATGAGTTGATAGGCGCAGCAAACCACCATGGCACATGTATACCTATGTCACAAACCTGCACGTTCTGCACATGTATCCCAGAACTTAAAGTAAAATAAAATAAAATAAAAAATAAAAAGTAAAATAATTAACTAAATTAAATAATAATTCAGCATATCTGTAAAACAAGAAAAAAAAGAAAGGCTAAATTAGTGTAGTCAAAAATTCCGTTTGATGTCCATCTCTCCTTTCCACTGAAAAACCCATCTGTTCCATGCCCTCCCCTACACCAGTGTACCTGGTTTTCAGGAGGTTCACTCAGTACTTTCTTCTCTCATCAGGGAGCCAGCCAGGTGAAGTAGAAAGATTATTAGAGTGAAAGCGCTGATTTCTAGCCACACTTTAAAGCCCAATTTGCAACAAGGCCCTTTATCCCTAGGGAAGTTGCTTCACCACTTTGTGCCTGCGCCTCACCAAATAAGGTCGTTAATGTGAAAATTAAAATGATCATTTTTATTTTCCATGGGTAGAGTCTTTCATCTCCGGCACTAACAACGTGGTCCTTACATCCTTTCTGGCGAGGTAGTGTTCTGCAATCATCTCTGCTGGCTCAGTCCCCAGTAAGAAATATGAAATTCAGTAACAACCAAAGGAGCAAAACAGTAGTGAGACTATTTCATTCTCAAGCCTTTTGTTATCTGAAACAATCAGTTATTTCTAGCCCTATGCAGTAGGCGTTGCCAGGCAGAGGTGAGAAACCCTCATAATCCTGCAGCTGGAGAAAAGAGAACGTTGCCTCCAGTCTAGATGGATTACCATCTATTTGGGAGCTTTTTGCAGAGCTAGTATTTCAGAACGGACTGGAATATTTTAACGAAACAAATGGAGCTGTCTACTTATGACGCAAGTTTAAGGGTCTGAATCCCTGGAGAATGTAGTAGAAATATGTGCCTGTGAAGGAAAGCTGGGAAAATCCTGGAGCGGCCAGTGAACAAGCCATGAATATTCGGAGTGGGATTCGGAGTAGTGCCCACTGCTGGTCTAGGCTGTGTTTCAGAAGACATAAGAGAAGATGTTTGTCAGGGGTCTCATGCTCAAGACCAATACACTAGATACAATAGCAAATAATTTACTAGTGGTAGGTAATAGGGCATAATGTAGACTGTGGAATCAGATTCATTGGTTTTAAATCCCTGTTCCATCACAAACTAGCAGTTTAACCATGGGCAAAAACTTTGACCGTTGCTCAATGGTGAAATGGATATAAAGACAGTATATCCATCTTTATATGATTGTAATGAAGATTACGTGATATCTATTTATATACAGTGATTGGCACACAGGAAATTCTCAGCAATTTTGTTATTATAAGCTGATGTGATGTGATGTAAGTTGTGAGATACTTCAAAACATCCAAGAAAGTTGAGGTCAACAAAAACTAGAGAGCTCGGGAGTAGCTTCCTTGGGTCTGTGCAACTGAAGCTGGATTTTGAAATGTATTTATATTTCATCTTGTTTCATGACTCAGAAGAATTACACAAAATGAATTATGGTAATTAAAACTCCTGTTGTGTTATTACTATGTACCAGATACATGCATTGCATAAATTAGCTTACTTCTTTGAATGTAAAAAACAATGGTATATATTGTACAGAAGAAGCTGTGGATCAGATAAATTAGGAAAAACAACCCATAAGCAAGGCAACTTGTATTCAAACTCAGGTCTGTCTGATTCCAAAGCCTGCGGTTGGAAGCACTATGCTGTATTGACTGTCAGAAAGAAAAATAAATAAATTCAGAAAACTGAAATCAAAATATATTAGAATTAGGTGACAAATTCTAAGTTGGGTATGGGAGAAAGTTTATAAGCCTCCACAATTTTGTGGAAAAAAAAAAACAAGAAATTTTTGTTTAAAGATAAAAATTAATTATAAATTACCAAAGTTCATACCAGCTAGATTTTGAAAGCTAATGAACAATTTTAAGACCAATGCCTTTTTTACTTTGATTGAACTTACTGTTTTTAAGTTTCTGATACCCAAAAAGAAGAAGATAGGAATTCTGAGATGACATCATTCATTTATCTATGATACATGTTTTGTCTTACAGTAGTTTTGAATTTTTTGGAAACATTTTTTATATAAGTGCATAAGCCATAAAACAGCGGTTATTCTGAGAATTAATAATTTTTAAATTGATTCTGCTAGATAAGAATGTTTTAGTTATAAGTTTATTAAATTTGGTCAAAGACCCATTGTGGTAAAAATATCTATTAAAATCTTAACTTTTCATAATGGCATTGAAAGAGCTGTCACACTCATCCAATTGCAGAAGTTTGGTTTTTTTTTTTTAACATGAGATCTTGAACAGTTTTTTTTTCTAAAACCTAAACACAGTGCAATATTTTTGTCATTATCTTTGTTCTGTTTTATTATCACTTTTGTCCCACATGGTCTAGACAGGAGAAATAAGTGAATGTGGATAAACAGGCCAGATTATATTACACATTTATAAAAGTTTAGCTAAAACTTTTCTGTGACTTTTCTCACATCTGAAGTAGAGAAGGAAACATCAATGATTTATTTAACTAGATGATTCACAATATTTGTAAGGAGATAATATACTGGGCCTCTCAGATAAACACAATCCTTGGAGTATCAACAGTGTGTTAAATCAGTGATTTTGAAATTGTGGCCCCTCGATCACATGGAAACGTCTTAGAAATACAAATTCTTGGGCCGCATTCCAGGCCTATTGAATCAGAAACCCTGTGGGTAGGACAGCTCTCCAGATGATTCTGAGGTATGCTTAAATTTGAAAAGCACAGTTATAAACCGAGAATGATAAACTCTGTTTAATATGATTTGTGACAAGGTAGATGAAGTTACTTTTGAGCTGGGCCTTAAAGAATGAGTCATAAGTCCTGGAGATCTATTGTACAGCATGGCAATAGAATAACAACGTATAGTATACTTAAAATTGTTAAGAACGTAGATTTTACATGTTTTCATCAAAAAATGGTATGTGAGGTGATAGATATATTAACTTGATTTAAACATTCTTCAATGTATATATATCAAAAGATCACATAGTACACCATAAAGACACAATTTGTCATTTATAAAAATTAAGAATGAGTCAAAATTCTCTACACTATATTTTTCCTTCAGCTAAACAAATTTTGATGCATTTTGGTAAACCAGTAGATTTGACATTGTGATGTTATAAAAAAGAGCATTTAATTTGAAATTTCCTATAAGGTTCCATCCTGGAGTATAATTTAGCATTTTGCATCAAAATCCCAGCAATTACACTTCTAAGAACTTTTCCAAAGGAAGTAGTTGCTCAAATGTACAAAAATGGGCATAAAATAAGGTTTATCAAGGCATTGTTTCTGATAGTAAAAATTGGGACTCTACCTGTCTACTACTTAAATAAATTATGGTATATATTTCTGATGGAATTCTAAGTATTCATTAAAATTATTATTTAGATATTTATTTATTGATTTGGGAGAATATTTACAATAATTATGTTTAAATGAATTAAAAATGATTATAAAATTATATGTCTGTATGAGTCAAATTTGGTTAAAATAGCTATATATATTAATTTATAGCTCCACGTGCATAGAAATAAAATTAGTATGGAAGGTTATACACCAAAATGTTAACAATGGGAATTCTGGTTTTGTGTTTCTATACACACACACACACACACATGCACATGTATATATATGTACACATATATACACACATATTTAGAGAGACAGATAAAATTTGTTTGGTTTTGCTTTTCTCTGTTTTCTAAAGTGAAACTCTATTTCTTGTGTGGAGAAATAATAAAAGTTTAAAAACAACATAATCTAATCTAAGATTTTTAAGCAGGCTTCTTATACAATCTTACCATTAGTGACTAGAAATACTCATTTTAGAAAGCATTGTATTTGTCCTGGAAGAAACTAATTCATCATACAAAAATTCACTGTCAAGGTTAGTGGTCTAAAATCTGGCATTGGTTTATTTCTCAACATTTGCATTATTATTAGATAATTAACAAAAATGTGGTTTTCATCATAGAAGCTTTTAGAAAAGTAGAAATTGCTCTGCAATATGAAGCAAGTGATCCTGGTTGTGCTGTTGCCACTAACTTTCTGTGTGAATTTGAAAATTTTAGTACCCCGTTTTGTGACCTTGGTTTCCTCAAATAAAAATAACTCAATGAGAACATTTTGATGGCTGTTAACAGCTCTAATATTCTAGGAATCTAGAACACATTTAGAAGCAAAAATATGAGGAAGTATGGAGGCTGAAAAAATAAAATAAAATAACCCCAAACCCTCTAAAAGACACTTTAATGGATTCTGCTTCTGAAGTTACACAGGATGTTGCTGGTACTTCTCGCCCTGTATGATTTCTCCCTTAATGGAATTTTAAATCAAAGTACGTGTTAAATGGCAAAAGGTATTTGAACCTTGGTATAGTTATGACACCTAGTGGTCACGTCAAACATCACAGCTAAATTCTAACTCCCCAGACACTCATTCACTTCGTTTCATTGAGATCTTTTTTTTATTTTTTTCAGATGCATTTATTCATCATGCATTCAGTTATTCGCTCAACAAGCACTTAGTGGACCCTTTACATGTTCATGGCACTTTACTATAAAGAAAAGCAAGAAGTAAGATAATATGTCTTTGATATGTAGAGGATTGCTATGTATTTAGGGCAACAAAGCAGACTCCACAGAAAGGCAAGTAACTACACCATGCTGAATTTGTTAAGTGCATTCTCACTAAAGAAAATGATCAGAACTATGGATAGTCTGTGGCCAGCCAGAGGAATGGCTTGCGATTTGGAGAGATCAAGAAAGGATTCATAGAAGAAGTGGAACTTGCCTTTATTGGGGCCTCAGTTTCCCCATTTGAAAAATAGCAATAATATTTTATTGTTTCATAGAACTGTTATCAGAGATTGAGACACAGTATATATAAAGTACTTAGCATAGCGCCTAGCCCAAATTAGGTACTCCGTGATTGTTAATCATTTTATAACAAAACTAAAGACTTCATTTATATGAACTTTTTCTTAATTTTATTTTATTTCAAGTTTACATGGTGTTTTAAAATTTAAACTGAATGTACAGAACACAAAATCAATTATTTTAGTTAGTTCAATGGATAAACAAACAGATAACCACAAGAAAAGATAGTGTTGGCTCTGTCTTTAGATGAACATAATAAACAGTTTAGATAGAAATAAGCTTCACTACTTTTATTTTTAGCTAGAAATAAACAGTTTACTAGACTAACTGGCTGATTCAGCAAAATAGCTAATTCACAGAAAAAAAAAAGTCATTCAAAGTAGCTGTTTGCCTGAATGAGCTAGTTGTTTTACTGCAATGAACTGTCAGCTCAGTAAATACAGTCTATCTGGAAGCTCCGTGTAGTCAGTGAAAAGACATCAAATAGATTGTTTGGCACTGTATGGGCTGTATGTGGGTAGACTGCCTTTGTATACTTTTTAATTGGTTGTGTTTGAGACACTGTCTTAAATCTTATGCTGCTTTCCAAACTCATATTTCAAGAATCGTTGCAAAAATGTCAATTTACTTTTGTACTTGGGTACTAGGTAGTGTTAATTCAGGCTGTCTCATTTTTTTTTAATTCCATAAACATGTGTAGCAATCTAACTGTGTTTGCAAGCAACAACAAGTACAAGGGAGTGTTAAAAACCCCACTTATCCTTTTGTTTCTGCAATCAGAGGCACAGTCATATATTTGCTAAAAGCATCAAACATTTATGTAGTTAAACTGTCGTGTTCAAGGGTAAAATAAACTGTACTGTAGTGGCTTTTGGCCAAAACCCATAATGTTCTGACAACAAAGAAAACCAAGAGCAAGGACCATGTCATATTATTTAGAAATCAGTGTTTAACCTGAATAAGAAAGATTTGAGAGAGGACAGGATTGCTGCCTTCAGATATTTGAAGATGTGTAACATGACTTTATTTTATTTGGCCTTAGCAGGCAGAAATAAGTTGAAATGATAGAACAGATCTGACTCACTAAAGGGAAGAAAATTCTAACTATTGATTTTTGCTTTTTTTTTTTTTTTTTGAGACGGATACTCGCTCTGTCGCCCAGGCTGGTGTGCAGTGATGCGATCTCTGCTCACTGCAAGCCCCACCTCCCGGGTTCACGCCATTCTCCTGCCTCAGCCTCCTGAGTAGCTGGGACTACAGGTGCCCGCCACCACGCCCAGCTAATTTTTTGAATTTTTAGTAGAGACGGGGTTTCACCATGTTAGCCAGGATGGTCTCAATCTCCTGACCTTGTGATCTGCCCACCTCAGCCTCCCAAAAGTGTTGGGATTACAGGTGTGAGCCACCGTGCCCGGCCACTACTGATTTTTAAAAGTTGAACCACCTACAATAATAGTTTTCACAGGACTTGCCCTGAGAGCTGAAAGAGAGATAGCTGCTTTTTACTGTATCTACTACCAGATACACTCTAGTCCTTCATATACTCTGGTAGTTGCCTAAAGTAGTTGCAAGGATAGTCCCAATAAATGTGAATGTCTGAGGTTGCCATAATTATGTTAATAAACACAGAACTTTAGTTATAGGAGCTTCTGAAAAGTACAATGACATATAAGGAAGACAAATTTTGCCCTCTGCCAAATTCTGAAGGAGGCAAAGGTTATCTGAGTAGCACTGTCTTTTCCAAGCCCCTATCATTCTGAGGACTGGTAACCTGCCAGCCCTTCCCCAGGCTCCGATCCTATGTCTTATTTGCAAAGGTTCACAGATTTGCCTTGGCAGTCACCTATTTACAAGGTTGCAGTTGACAATAAATTAAATTTTCTCTCACCCCGGGTTGATGATGAGGGATTTATTTAGAACTCCAAGTTTGAAAATACAGATGAAGACAGTAAAACTAAAGTGTGTAACCTCATGACAGTTTTGAAATTTATGTCTGGGGGCTGTTTTGCAGTAGGGTCTTGCCTGTTGGTTAGGTCTACAAGTTCGATTGTTTCTTTGTTAAATACTAAGGGAAAAATATAACTGAGCTTATTGCAAAAATACTAATCTTTTGGATTCCTGAAAATATCATCCTCAATACTGTTATCTATTTGTAGATTGGTATGTTATTTTTAGTTTACGTAGACACTTTTGAACTTATAAAAGTTTACACAAATTCTTCTTTACTAGAAAACAAATATATTTGTATACCCAAACATGAACTGACATGCCCTTGAATCTAATTTTCTGCCGAAATTGTCATTCTAACACTTTACTAAGGAAGGAACATAAGTCTTCAAGATGGGAAGTAACAGCACAAACAGCACAAGAGCAAAGTGCACTGATCTTCAAATGCCATTTCAGTACTCCCTCTATAAAGCTAACTATATCCTCATATTCATCCTTGGTCTTCTAGCCAACACTGTGGACTTGTGGGTTCTGTGTCGCTTCATCAACAAGAAAAATAAAGTCATCATTTTCATTATCAACTTCTCTGTGGCTGACCTTGCACACGTGTTGTCCTTACCCCTCTGGATTTACTATGACATCAGCCACCACTGGCCTTTCCAGGGGCCCCTTGACCTAGTGTGCTTCTACCTGAAGTATCTCAACATATATACCAGCATTTGCTTCCCGACATGCATCAGCCTTCAGAGGTGCTTCTTTCTCCTCAAGTGTTGTAGACTGGAAGCATAGGTATGACGTGGGCATCAGTGCTGCCATCTGGGTCATCATGGAGACTGCTTGTTTACCATTTCCCATCCTGAGAAGCACTGGCTTAGCCAACAACACCAAATACTGCTTTGCTGCCTTAGGGCTTCAGCACATTAGCATGGCTTCCTCCCTTGGCATGGTAACTGTAGCTGAACTTGGAGGGTTTGTATTACCCATTATAATTATTACTTATTTCACATGGAAAATAAGAAAATCTTTATGGGAATTCCAAGTTCCCCCTAGGAATACCAAAGAGAGGAAAAAGGCTTTGAGGATGGTCCTGATGTGTGAAGTGGTGTTCATTGTGTGTTTCGCTCCTTACCACCTCAACTTCCCATTCTTTATGATGATGAAGGAACATGTTTTTTTGCACTGCTCTTTTATAAAGAGCATTCTCTGTTTCCACGTTATTTCCCTGTGTCTTGCAAATCTGAATTGTTGTCTTGATCCAGTTGTATATTATTTTACGACCTCAAAATTTCATGATCAATTTTCAGATCATGGCAGCTTGGTTCTTCAGTCATGTATGAGATGCAATGACAGTACCTTAGAAATTCATCAGAGGAAGGAGGATCTTCAAACTATCTCTCTTGAATGTTTGAATGATTCTAAGACAATATAATCAAATAATTAACTAGAAAAATCGATATGCTCTATTAGTGTATCTATGTCATTTTGAAGATTTTTCTAAAAAATGGTGTTGAGTATCTTAAACATGGCTCCTTCCCTTTATCCTCAAAATGATCCTTCTGAAGAAATTATACATGCATATATTTTCTGTGAGAATGAAAACATATTGTTCTATGGAGCATGTGAAAAAAAAATATCTTTCCTTACAGAAGATGATGAGCAACAGAATGAATTGCACACCTTTTTCCTCAGCAGTAGATTCAATCTTTTCTTCTTCTTCTGAGAGAAACAAATATACATTGAAAACAGGTAGACATAGGTGAATTGTCCAAACACTGAAAAGTGTACAGGAGAGCAGTATGACCATAGCTTTCTTTAGAAAATATTCACTACTTGAGCAAACAAGATTGTAGAGAAAAGGCTTTTTAATATCAATATGAGTTATGTGAATTAACATCCTTATAACTTGGAATATCGATGAGATTTTTCTTTTGTCTCCTCTGGGAAATAAACAATTCAGATGAACCTCAAATATCTCAGCAGTATCATGGGATTCACACAATGAATACACCTTAAACAAAAAATAAAGTTATGTCCTTATATATTTCACAGACTTGACTTTCAGGGCTTACAATGAAGGTTTTTTGCTTGATTGTCTGTGAATATGTATGAGGTGATGTAGGTTTTTATATACCAGCACTCATTCAGAAAATATTTTGTTATATTTGTTCATTAAAATCAACTGTGCCACAGTCTGCCTAAATTGATTGCTGTATATACAACCTCAGTCACAACTCTACTTGACATGTTTAAATCAATGAGTTAATTTAAAAAAACCACACACATGCCTATATTATTTCAGTGCTAAACTCTACCTAAGCCTCATTTTTCACAAGTAAAGATATATTTAAGGACAGTGTGGGTGAGTCGAATCTTATTATAAATGCCAAATGGAAATTTTCTATTTTTAAAATCTCTGTGACTAAATCATTTTATAATACAAATTAATCCCATTGGAAAATTTGAAACAAATTTTCATGTATTGGATTTCATTAAAATGATACTTTAAAAAGCAGTGGTTAGTTTTATAAAATTATAAAGGGTTATTTTCTTGTCCTTATAAGATTAGAAATTCACAAAATGGCTTGTTATATTTTCTTTTTTGTTGTAGCAATTGTTTATCAAAACAAAAACAGATAATATTCACCATGGGGTTGGAGGGAACAGACTAAAACTTAGATATTTTGAAATCTGCTAGAGATCTGTATTTTAGAAAATTGTATTCTGTAGAAATGATTGTGTACCTCTTTAAATACTGGAACATTTAAAATATCACTTTAGTTGCAGGTATTTCTAAAACATATACATTTCCTATCCACTTAAGCAGTTTGTTAAACAAGGGACCATGGTGTATGAAAGAAGCACTAATCCAGATTCAGAGGAGCAGGATCCTAGTTTTAGGTCTCCCACAGATAAGCTATGTGATCTTGAGCAAGTTATTTCTCTTTGGGTTTCAGTTTCATTATCTGTACATAAGGGGGCTGAACTAGATGAAATAAATATGAGACCTATTTTTTAGAAAGTGCTTTCTTTTTCTTTCTTTCTTTCTTTTTTTTTTTTTGAGATGGAGTCTCGCTCTCGTCACCCAGGCTGGAGTGCAGTGGCGCGATCTCGGCTCACTGCAACCTCTGTCTCCTGGGTTCAAGCAATTCTCCTACCTCAGTCTCCCGAGTAGCTAGGATTACAGGTGCCCGCCACCACACCCAGCTATTTTTTGCATTTTTGGTAGAGACGGGGTTTCACCACGTTGGCCAGGCTGGTATTGAACTCCTAGCCTCAGGTGATCCACCCACCTTGACCTCCCAAAGTACTGGTATTACATGCGTGAGCCACCGCGTCTGGCCTAGAAAGTGCTTTCTAAGTACTAAAGACATTTACAAATGTTTAAATTGGTGTTGTTGTTAGCAGTAATAGTATTGTTATAATTTAAGGAGAACCAACTCTAACATTTAATATACTCTTTTCAGAGTGACCGAAGGTCATCATTATAAACATTAGCTATTGTACTGTATACATTGCTTCTTTCAGGGCTATTGAAATCCGTAGGATTGTTCGTACATACACTAAAATAGCCCCATGAATTTTTTTTTTTTTTTTTTTTTT
>NW_026652282.1:65084432-65117396 GCF_009828535.3 Hylobates moloch
ATGCCCAGGCTGGAGTGCAGTGGTGCAATCTCGGCTCACTGCAACCTCCACCTCCTGGGTTCAAGTGATCTTCCTGCCTCAGCCTCCCAAGTAGCTGGGACTACAGGCATGTGCCACCATGCCCAGCTAGCTTTTTTGTATTTTTAGTAGAGACGGGGTTTCACCATATTGGCCGGGCTGGTCTCGAACTCCTGATCTCGTGATTCACCCACCTCGGCCTCCCAAAGTGCTGGGATTACAGGCGTGAGCCATCACACCCGGCCAAATTTTTAAAATTTATATAGTGGCTATATCTCCACCTTTTAAAGCTCTCAATACTCATTTCTTGCTACAGTCAGTACGCCTATCTGATGCAGTCTGTAGTGTTTTGATGAGTTCTAATTTTTTTTGTGTGTGTGTGGCTTTGAAAACACTAATCCAGCTAGTTAGAACAGAGTTTTAACTTAATAAAATGGGTAAAATCCTGCTTGTTTTATTTGGAAATAATATGTGTAGAAAAGGGAAATCTCCTATAAAACAGAGTGTGGGTTTTAGTTTATGAACTTTATGACATCTATTCTGTCAATTCGGGACTAATTGTGCTTGTTTTCTGGCTCTGTCAGCTATATTTTGATAGGTGGGGTTGCTGGATATGTGAGTTCTGAATCACTGAGGTATTAGCTGGTTTTGATGCCTAAAATTTCTTGGAATATAAATATCACCACACACACACACACAAACACACACACGCACACAGATATAGTTAAATTTCCAAAATAATTACTTGTTTCACCAAAAGCATAGTATAGTCAAAACTACTTCTGTATTGCTTTTAGTTAGGTTATTTTCTATTTGTCATAACGCTTTTAAAAAAAAAAAAAATTTGCTCATTCTGTCCACTGCTTCCTTCCTCTTTAGGGGCACTTCGTTAAAATTCCCCTATGTATCTGAAATCCTATTTGAGATACATTAATCCATTTTTTGAAATCAGCCTGTTATTAACATGAATAATGATCATTATCCATTAAGTTTAGAGAAGCAGAGAAAACAGACTTGCTTGCCAACTCTAAGTTATCAGAATTTTCTGGAAATCTCCTATTTATACTTAGTTCTAGAGAAGGGACTACATGCAGTAACTGATCTATTATTTCTGGGGCCAGTCAAATGTCAACTCCATCTCTCTACTTCCTGTTCCCTGAAACACTGTAGTATAAGAGTTTAAATAATGGCAAGATTGGGTCTACAGCTTAACCACTTGATACTAATTAGAGCTGGGTTCTAGTTTTAGCTCTGCTCTTTCTTAACTGTGTGATCTTGAGCAAGACAATTTACCACTCTGAAGCTGTCTTCTCATCTGCTGTACCATGGTAATAATATCTGCCTTTTCTGCTGCATGAGACTGTTGTGAAGATCCAGTAAGAAATGAAGATGAGAATTCTTTTAAAATCATAATGACTATGTAAGTACGAGGACACATAAAGAGCATATAGTATTAAGAATGTAATCAGGGAGGGGAGATAAAGTGCCCTCCTCAACTCATAGCAACACAGAGGATATTAATAAATATTTAAACCCCTTATTTGTGCCATAGAAAATAATGAAGGCTTGAAGTGGCGCTCAGGGTCAAGACAACACTAACTGAGGCCCCTTGAAGAGAACAGAAAGGAACTATTTAACTGGGACCCTACCATCAGTTAGTTAGGTCCAGTTTTCCAGTATAGTGAGTTATGCTTAGGGCCAAGGATCTCTGAAAAATTCAAATATCAGAGATTGACCATAGCCTCAGGGAAACAATGGAGATCCTATATTGTATAGTCAGTGTCCCCTATAAATATATTCCGTAGATGGGAAGCCGGGTCTTTAGAACTTTGGGAAGGAATGAATTTGAGACAAATCTAAAAGAACTTTACAGTTGCAAAGGAAACAGCTGAGGGCAGGAATAGGTTACCTAGCGGTATTGTTTGGCCATGTATAGATTTGCTGAGGGGCCGTTAAGGGTTCAAAGTACTTTCTTCATTCAATGCAGTTCCTACAATCCCTGGTCTGGTTAATTATGTCGAATAACCAAACCTGCATAAATATAAAATAGGAAAAACTCAAAGTCTCTTGAAAAATCATTAAACATACGTTCTGGCTCTGTTCATACTGTTTCCCTGACATGCTTGCCTTTACCCCTCCTCTCTATGTAGTTTTACAAATCATTTATGATTCAGCTTAAAGTCTATTTCCCTGTGCAACCGTATTTTCTCTCCTAGACTCTAAAGTCCATGAGGGCACCCACAATTTATTGTACTATATGACATATTGAATTTGAATCTAGTTTCTTACAGGGAAAATAAGAATTTGGTAGTTTATCTTACTGGAATGATTAGGGCCTGCATATTTCTCTCTCTATGGAAGAAACAGAGTGACTATATAATTAGTCTAGCTCTCCCAGTGTCATACAAAAATGGTAGGTGCTCAATGAGTGCCTGTTGAGTGGCTTAAAAGAAAATACATAGTGATTGGTTAGATGACCAAAAGACTCGTCCCTATACAGTTGACATCAATAAATATCACAAGGTTTATGCATTAATTCCCTCTGTCTTTAATTACTATGACAACCACTAAGAGCTATGGGCCTTAAAAGAGATTCTTACAACTAATATCTGTCATTACAGTCACTGTATTTTGGCCTATTCATTGAATTTGTTGAATATAAATAAGACCAATGTCTGGCTGGCTCTCAGTTTCCTAAGTAACAATACTCTAGTACACTCTGACTTCTGTAGTTATGTAAACGTCTAAGCTGTGCTTTAAAGATGTTTCAGGATGGTTACTTCTTTTTTGCTTTGATTGTGGTTGTTGCTATTAACAATGAATAATTTATGCATTCTTTTATTCATAGGAAAATGGTGGTATTAAGGGGTGGGTGAAGAATAAAGACAATTGTTACAGTATAAGTTATTCTTTCCCTCTTTAATCTATTTTCCCAGTTCATTCTTTTATTGCCAGTGAATTCAATAAAGTGTTGATAAAATCAAGACCTGTGTGAATTTCATCCGAGCTGTTTGCAGTACCACCTTTCTGTAACTTTTCTATTAGCCAGGACCTGCTACTGTTCTTGCATCTACTCCAGCTTGCCATTCGGAGGTTCTAGCTCACTGTTCTGAGGTCACTCTGTCTCTTCTGGATCATTCTTCCCCTTGGTTGGTGGTAGTTTCCTGGCTAGGCCCTCACTGGACTTTTGTGGGTTTGTCTCACCTGGGGAGCAACAAGAAAGTTATTGTTCTAATCACATTCTAGGCTCCAACATTTGTGAATTTGGGTTAATAGAAGAACAACCATGAGAAGGAAGAGAAGGCCACAGAAGCAACACATACAGCCTAGGACCAAAATGGGAATCAGCATACAATGAAAACTTAACATTTTTATTGGTTATTGGTGTGGTAGCTTATAGGCTGATTGCATGTGGCTTCAAATGGCATTTAGTATCACCTTTCATTTCCTTAGCTCAGCATGCCTCCTTTGGCATCCAATTAAAATGACAAAAACAAAACAAAACCAACCAACCAACAAGAAAACAACCAAACAAACAAAAAGGACAGTAACAGAGTACTTGGCCTGGAAATTTGTCTAACCGCAGATTGCTTTACCAAGCCACCGCTGTCATCCATTTCTCTATTTCAGCCAAATTAGATTTTTCACTCTCCTCTAGGCATCTCTTGGATTTTTCCATCTCTGTGACCCCTGACCCCTCTTCTCAGAATCTACTCACTGCTCCTCAGCCTATTTTTTTAAATTTTTATTTTTATTTATTTATTTATTTTGAGACGGAGTCTTGCTTTGTCGCCCAGGCTGGAGTGCAGTAGAGCGATCTCGGCTCACTGCAAGCTCTGCCTCCTGGGTTCATGCCATTCTCCTGCCTCAGCCTCCTGAGTAGCTCCTCAGCCTATTTTAAACCCAACACCTTTCACCGTAGGTCCAATCTAATCTAGAGATGTTTCCCTATTCCCATTACTCTTGGTGATGACTTTTCCTTTTGTGCTCCTATAATACCACTGGCTGTGCCACACTGATCATACTTAGCATAACTGGCTTAGAATCTAAATTTGGAAGGACTCTTAGAAATTGGCTCTATATAACAAAAGGTTAAGGATGGAGATTTAGTTTAGAAGAGTCAGGGAGGTGTGGGGTGTTCCTTAGAACATCTGACTTGATACCATATTGGCAAGATTGAGAAAATGCTGCTTGTTGATATTATGCAACATTATACATAATATTATATTCTATAAAATATATAACAAGCTGAATTATATTATTATATATTATATAATAAATATTATATATAATTATGTATTTGTTGATGTTAGGTATGTGTTGATATTAACCTCTTTAAGCAGCAGGACCTGATGGAGATAGGGAGAGCTACTACCCTCCCATACCATTCCTTCATGTAGCAATCATCAAATCCCCTTATTTCAGGGAAGGAAACAAAGCCAAAGCATTGCCAGAATGACATAGTTAGTGATCCCAGAAGTTGTATTAGAATGGGGACTCAGATGCAGATACCCTGATTCCCATGATTCCCATTCCTGTTCTCTTTCCACTACCTTATGTTGCCTTTTGGGTTATTTAATTTATGCATATGTCATTTTTGTTTTATTACCAAAACTGAGTCTCTTAGGGGCAAGGACTGAATCATATTCATCTCTGTTTCTCACAACATAGTTTAGCACAGGACTTGGGCATCAGGAAAACAATGTATAAATAATTATTGATTGGTAGATTTATTTTGTAGGCCTTTATATATTTTCTTGATAATTATTCAACTTCTATTAAACTAAATAATAATAATGCTTCAGGCAGCAAAATTAAGTGATCTCCACTATGTCTATACCAGCATTCTAAAGCAGAGTGTGGCAATTACTCTCTGTGAAACCTGGGGCAAGTCACAGTCCCTCTCTGGGGCTTGGTTTCCTTATTTTTAAAACCATGAGGGTGTAATACATGATTTCTAGGCTCCTTTTAATTCTAACATTCCAGTGAGGCTAATTTATAGAGTTTTATTTATTTTTTTAAAATATCATTAGCACAAGAATATTTTACAGGAGCAGGGTATGGCACAATAATTACTATGTTAACAAGATGCAATCCCCAAAGTTCAAACTAGATCAGTTAGCTTTCTTTCTTTCTTTTCCTTCTTTCCTCCCTTCCTTCCTTCCTTGCTTCCTTCTTTCCTTCCTTCCTTTCTTTTGTTTTTAGACTTGATTCATGACAGCTCTCTGTTTTTGGCTACCAAGTCCAATTTTGAATGTTAGTCAAACATCAAATTTATAAACTGAGTCAAATCAAGATACAAATATGAAGACAAAATGAGATTAATCAAACCTCACTCTGTCAAACAAATTGATTTCCCTTTTTCACTGTTAACTTTACGTTCCAACAATGAGAAATTATTTATTTCTATATTTTCCTACCAATGCAGTCTCAAAGAAGGCTGTAGGCATTAGAGTTGGGCAACCCCGGTTTTAAATGTCAGCCGCACCCTTAACTATTTGACTTTGGGTGATTACTTGATCTTTCAAAATTTTGGTTTCCTCACTGGGAAATGAAACTAAAAATTCTTACTTTGCAAGATTGTCATGAGAATGAAGAGAAAATATACATGAAAACTCTTAGTACAACATATGGAACTTAGGTGTGCAAGACATCTTAATGATGGCAATCTATGTCATGTGTAATTGGTATTAGTAAGGAACAGGTTTTTATATTTCACTCTTTTTTCTTTTCTTTTTTTTTTGAGACAGTGTCTCACTCTGTTGCCCGGGCTGGAGTGCAGTGGTGTGATCTTGGCTCAATGCAACCTTTGCCTCCAGGATTCAAGTGAATCTCCTGACTAAGCCTCTTGAGTAGCTGGGATTACAGGCAACTGCCACTACACTCAGCTAATGTTTGTTTTTAGTAGAGATGGAGTTTCACCATGTTGGCCAGGCTGGTCTCAAACTCCTGCCCTCAAATAATTCACCTGCCTAGACCTCCCAAATTGCTGGGATTACAGGCATGAGCCAGCAAGCCAGGCCTGTATTACACTCTTTTTATGTGCTTCTAATACTTCATTTCATTTATCTGTAGTTACTTTTGCAGTTTGGATATGAGAATGGTGAAAGAACATGAAATAACCTCCTCCCTTTGATATCCTTATCTCCATACAGCCTACCAATTCAGGTTGAAGAACTACATGAGAAAAAGATGTTAGGAGGGATGTTTAGCTTTGGCTCAAAATGAAATAGAAACATGAGAGCAAACTGTAAGCATTTAAAATAATTTGTATGAGCTGGCTCCCAGCACATGCAGGCTCTTTATCCCTATGCATACAAACTGAATTATCAATATCTAATAATAGATGCTGATTCATGGCCACATTTCATCTTAGTCATATATAAAGAAGCCCTGGGTGAGACAACGATTTCCATGAGAATTGGAACTTTCTCTCATCTAAATTTCTGAACTTTCTACCGTTTGTCTTCATATTCATTTCTTGATTTGACTCAGTTTGTAAATGTGTTATTTAACACTCAAATTGAACTTAGTGGCCAAAGACAGAGACCTGGCATGAATCAGTTTTAAGAACAAGAAAGAGAGGGGGAGAGAGAGAGAGAGATAAAAGAAGAAAGGAATGGGGGAAAAAGGAAGGGAAGAAGAAAAGAAAGTCACAAAGTCACTTGAAAAAGTAAGTCATAAAGTTGTAGAAAGAAACCAATTTACCAAGCTCAAAGTTGCCCTGAACCAGCAAAATGGTAGTAATTATTCTAATGAGAACTCAGATTGTTTTCAGGGTTCCAGGACTGGGTTCTGCCCTGTTTCTGTTTCCTCTCTGGCCCTGAATCTGTTGCTAATAGACATGCTGGCAACTGGATTTGCTGATAATTATGAAACAAAGTGCTGCTACTGTGGAGAAAAGGGCACTAGCCTGGGCGCTAAAAGACCCAAGATTTAGTCTACGCTCTTGCGCTCATTTCCTGGAATGTGACACAAATTATTAGTCCTTTCTGGACCTCCATTTCCTTTTCTGCCAAAGAGGGGACTTTCTATTTCTGCCATGCAGTGGCTTAAAAACAGAATATCATACTTTCTTAGCAAATCCCAGGCACTCTGATGCAAGTGTGTGGGGTGAGAAAACAGTAAGGTACGGAAGTCTTGGGGTAGAGGAGTGAGGGCTACAGAAGGTTCAGATTTCAAAGAAGCAAGGATTAAAGAATGATAGATGTTAAACCTGCTAACACTGCAACCAGGCCCTCTTATTCATCCTCTGCTTATCCGGATCCATGTAGACCATAAGAAACAGTACGCTGGCCGGGGGAGAGCTAAGGAGGAATGAACAGGGAACAGAACAAAGTTCATTCAAACTGAGAAGTAAGAAATGCCTGCCCTCTCCCTCTTCTCTTGCTAGAAAGTTCTACTGAAACTGGCTTCAAAACACTAATAAAAAAGGTAGGTTGCAAATCAATGTGAACATTACAATTTCATTTTTTTTATATAAGTAATGGGAAGAAAACAGACCAGAATTATAATAGTGGTTACCTCAGAGCAAAAATAATTTGTATGCTTTTATAAAGTTTCCAATTTTTTTCACAATAACCCGCTTATGAACTCCTCACTCCACTCTTGATCCCCAAATCCGATTCGTCATAGAGATCCTAGAATATCTTTTTCTAAAAGTATGTATCAGGTCATGTGAATCTCTTGCTTAGAAGCCACCAGTTGATTCCTATCACACTTATAACACAAGCCAAACTCTTTACTGCAGTCAAGACTCTCCATGATTACTTGGCATAAGACTACCTCTAGGAGCTTATTCCCTATCACCCTTTCTTCCTGGCCCAGTCTACTTCAACTATTCTTCAAATTCCTGAAGCCCACTCCCACCTTAAAGCCCTTCTGCTTACTCTTCTGCTTCCTGGTATGTTCTTCCTGCAAGTTTTCACATGATTAATTTATTGTTATTCTCATTCTCAATTTCAAAGTGACATAAGCAAAGAGGTTTTCCCTGATTCCCTTGTTAACATTAGTCCCTCACAGAAACCTGTACTGTTCCTACATACCATTTGAATAATTTGTCATTGCAATCAAACATACTTTTTTTTGTTTTGCTATTTCACACTGATTTGCAAGCTCCTTGAGGATAGGGACCATGTCCCTCTTGCTCACCACTTAGCACTGGAGAGTGTTTAACACCATTCATGAAACATATTAGGTGCTCAATGTTAGTTGAATGAACGATTCAATCAGTCAACATATATTTGTAAGAAAGACGAAAAGACAGAGGGCACATTTATGGTGATAATTCCACCTCTATAGTACATCCTTGGTGGTGTGTGTCCCCAGTATAAATGACCATTTGCAAAAAGAAACTGGTTCTAGAAAACACACTTTATTCCTTAACAGTGTGAGTTGTTATATTTTTGTGCATACCCAGTGTCTAGGTCCTCTGAAAACTTGCTGATGAATTCATAAACATTAAATACCTATTCTGCCTCATAGGTCAGCCCCTTACCCAGGAATAATGTTCTAAGCTTTCATTAGAAAGCAGAAGCTTCCTTCAGTTTCTAACAAAATGAATAAATTAGCTAGGAAGGACTTAGTTAAGAACGTTGTGGTCTAGCCTCATCTATTATTTTCTATTATGATAAATGGCAAAGAGGTTGCAATGCCAGTAAGTTGGTTTCAGAAGAACTACAACACCATACTATTTACTTACACTTTACACTCAAAGCCACACTTGAAAGAAAATTAATTATTTGAATTTGATGATAAAGGGCATGGAATCAACTTAAGTGCCTATCAATGATAGGCTAGATAAAGAAAATGTGGTACATATACACCATGGAATACTATGCACCCATAAAAAAGAATGATATCATGTCCTTTGCAGGGACCTGGATGAAGCTGGAGTCCACCATCCTTAGCACACTAATGCAGGAACAGAAAACCAAATACGACATGTTCTCACTTATAAGTGAGAGCTAAATGATGACAAGACATGGACACATAGAGGGGAACAACACACAACAGGGCCTGTCAGGAAAAAATAACTAATGGGTACTAGGCTTAATACTTGGATGATGAAATAATCTGTACAACAAACCCCCATGACACAAGTTTACCTATTTAACAAACCTGCACATGTACCCCTGACCTTAAAATAAATGCTTAAAAAATGTCTCTTATAAAAGCGTCTCTCTGATGGACAATGTAATCGTTAATATTTACACACTTTAGAGGAGGGAAATATATATTTGATAGGTCTGGAGCCAACAAGAGTAAGATTCACAATCAACTGCCACTGTGGAAAACATGGATATCATGACCCATAAGAGCTGCAGCTTAATCTGATTCCTGCAAATTACACTTGCCTATATTAAGGACAAGGCGACATACAAATGGCCAACAAGCATATGAAAATTGCTCAACATCACTAATCATCACAGAAATGCTAATTAAAACCATAATGAGTTATCCTCTTACATGAGTCAGAAGGGCTACCATTAAAAAGACAAAAAGAAAACCAGATATTGGCAAAGATGTCAAGAAAAAGGGAACTCTCATACACTGCTGGTGGGAATATAAATTAGTACAACCTTCATGAAAACCGTGTCAAGTTTTCTCAAAGAATTAACAATAGAAATTCCATTTAATCCAGCAATCCCTCTACTGGGTATCCACCCAAAGGAAAATAAATGCTAGAATGACATCTGCACTCATGTTTATCACAGCACTATTCACAATAGCAAAGATATAGGACCAACCGATGATTGGATAAAATATGGTACACACACACACACACACACACACACACAAAATGGAATACTACTCAGCCTTAAAAAAGAATGATTTCATGGTTTTTTTGCAACAACATGGATGAAAATGGAGGCCATCAGCTTAAGTGAAACAACTCAGATACAGAAAAATACTACATGTTTTCACTTACAGGTGGAAGCTACACAATGTGTACACATGGACATACAGTGTGGAATAATAGAAAATGAAGATTCAGAAGGGTGGGACAGAGATGGATGATGAGAAATTACTTAATGGATTCAATGTACATTATCTGGCCGGTGGATACCCTAAAAGACCAGACTTCACCACTATGCAATCTATTTATGAAACAAAATCACACTTGTACCCTATAAATGTATACAAAAAATTTTCTTAAGAAAGAAGAGAAGCAATTCCTTTTTTTGGAGGCTTTCCAAACAAGAAAGTCTTTTCCAAAAGGGAAAGGCAGGGTTTGTCAGCAAAAATACCCTAGTAGGTAATGTTTTTCTTTCACAGCACTCTCCTCTGTTCTTGTAATTGAGGGACTTCCATTTTAATATAGGTCAACGCTCTCCGAGTTATAGAGAGGTTGTCATTTGAGGAATTAATTATAGGGCAGGGTAGATGGGGAGGGTTGCTGGGAAACTGTCTCTCATGTTCCTAAGGTTCCTGTTATTAATCTAAATTAATTTATTACTTAATGTGGTGACAAACACTCTGGTAGTTATGTTTAAAGTTTAATCTTGCTTTATACTCACAATAGATTTCAAGATAAAGAACTGGAGTTCAGGGACAGCAAGTGACATGCCTACTGTCACACAGAAAATAATCGGTAAAGCTAGAGTATAAAATTAAGCTTGCTAACATTAGATCCTGTGGTACCATGAAAATTACTCTGCTATAGAGGCTTCCGGTGGCCCTAATATAAGCAGACATTGGGAGCTCCATTTGAGTATTACTCTGGTGCATTGCTGTCCTTAAATAAAGAATGAATATAGACACCTAGTGTACATAGGAAGTAAAAGAGGTAAGTATGGACCCTTCTCTACCTGTCTTCAGAAGAAAAAAAAAGAAAAGATATGCTGTTTTTTAAATATCAACATGTATAACAAATTGGTCCCTTGGACAATACTCATTATAGCATTTCTTTTACATTTTGTAATTGTTAATTCTCTGTGTCCACTTGACTGGGCCAAGGGTTGCCCAGATTCAACATTATTTTGAGGTGTGTCTGTCAGGGTGTTTCTGAGTGCCATTAGTATTTGAACCAATGAACTCAGCAAAGTAGATTGCCCTCCCCAATATATATATTGGTGGGAAGCATCCAATCCATTGAAGGCCTGAATAGTACAAAAGATGAAGGAAGGAGGAATTAACCCCTTTTACTTCCTGCCTGCCTGCTTGAAGTGTGACATCATTCTTCTCCTGCTCTTGGACTGAAAATTAAACCATCAGCTCTCTTGGGTCTCAGGGCTTAGGACTTGGACTGAATCACGCCACTTGCTTTCTTGGGTCTCCAGCTTGTAGATGGCAGATTATGAGTCTTCTCAGTCTCTATAACTGTGTGAGCCATTACCTCATAATAAATTTCTTCCTATGTAAATCTCTTCCTACTGAGGTAGGAGGCAGGACTTTGGTCCAGAGGTGGGACTCAGACACTGGACCAAATTGAGGACTAGCTAAAACAGGAACAAGGCGGAAGCAGCTTTCCATAAGATATGCCCACCAGTGTTCTATGTTAGCTTATCATTGCTATGGCAACACCTGGGAGTTACTGTGATGGCAACACTCAGGAGTCACTGCACATTTCCATGGCAATGACTCAATAACCCAAAAGTTACTACCCTTTCCCTAGACATTTCTGCATTAATCACACCTTAATCTACATGTAATTTAAAGTGGCCATAAATATAAATGCAAAACTTCCCTGAGCTGTTACTATCAACACACTGCCTGTGGGGTAGCCCTGCTCTGTAGAAGTCACAGAGCAGTAACACTGCTGGAACTGTACCACCACCAGAGCTGTAACACTGCTGCTTCAATAAAGTTGTTTTCTTCTACCTCTCTTTTGTCCCTGAATTCTTTCCTGAGCAAAGTCAAGAATCCTTGAGGGCTAAGCCCTACTTTGGGGCTGCCCTGCCCTGCATCACTATTGGTTCTGCTCCTCTGGCGAACTCTGACTAATACACATTCTACGACCAGCTTTCATGTAAAATGCATACTACAGCTCCCTCTATGTTTGCCAGAAAAGTTCATCTGTTGACTAGTACAGAAGGAGGCTTTATGTTCATAGTGTTTGAATTACAATATGAATTCCACAGTGCCATGGAGCACAAGTTTTAACATGTGATTTTGTTTTTAAATTCCCCTGTAGTAATGTTAGTTTTGATATAACACCTGCCCATATGAAAGAAATTCCTGAATGGGGGTGATTTACAATTAATTGTAGGTCAGCATTACATTACCTATGAGTGTCATCTAAAGAGTCATTTTTCTTACCTCTGTTAGTCAAAGTGGTTCTTAACTCTGGCTGTGCATTTAGAATTGCATGGTGAAATGCTTTTTTTTTTTTTTTATTATACTTTAGGTTTTAGGGTACATGTGCACAATGTGCAGGTTTGTTACATATGTATCCATGTGCCATGTTGATTTCCTGCACCCATTAACTCGTCCTTACATCTTATACAAAAATTAATTCAAGATGGATTAAAGACTTAAATGTTAGACCTACAACCATTAAAAGCCTACAAGAAAACCTAGGCAATACCGTTCAGGACATAGGCGTGGGCAAGGACTTCATGTCTAAAACACCAAAAGCAATGGCAACAAAAGCCAAAATTGACAAATGGGATCTAATTAAACTAAAGAGCTTCTGCACAGCAAAAGAAACTACCATCAGAGTGAACAGGCAACCTACAGAATGGGTGAAATGCTTTTTTAAAAAAATGAGGCTTAGAATTCCCCACCCAGGCATTTGATTTAAATTGCCTTGGGTATAGCCTGAGAATACATTTCTCTTTAATTGATGTAAAAATTAAATAATACAAGACTAATCATTTTAATATGTACAATTCAGTGGCATTTAGTGTATTTATAATGTCGTACACCCATCACCTCTATTTCCAAAATATTTTCATTACCACAAATGAAAACCCAATCATTAAGCAGTCACTCTGCATTCCTTCCTCTCCACAATCCTAGCAACCACCAATTTGCTTTCTGTCTCTATGGATTTACCTATTCTGGATATTTTATATAAATGGAATTACACTTTGTGACCTTTGGTGTCTGGATGCATTTATTCAGCATAATGTTTTTGATATCCATCTATGTTGTAGCATTTATCATCCCTTCATTACATTTTATGTTCAAATGATATTTTATTGTATGGATATACCACAATTAGTTTACCTATTCATCAGTTGACAGATATTTGGTTTGTGAATGTGCAGTTATGGACATTTATGTTGTTTGAGAACACCTGTTTCCCATTTTTGGGATCTATATCTAAAATTGTAATTGCTGAGTCATATAGAATTCTACGTTAAACTTTTGAGGAACAGCAAGATTATTTTTCAAAGGGGTTGCACCATTTTACATTCCTACCAGCAATCTATGAGGGTCTCAAGTTCTCCACATTCTACACAACACTTACTATACCCCTTTCTAAAAAAAAATATAGTCATCCCAGTGGATGTAAAGTGATTTCTCATTGTGGTTTTAGTTTGCATTTCTTTGATGGCTAATGACTTTGAACACCATTGTGTGTGTTTAGTGACCATTTATGTCTTCTTTTGTGAAGTGTCTGTTCAGATGTTTTGACCATTTTTAACTGGGTTGTTTCTTTATTATTGAATTGTAAAAGCGCTTTATATATTCTAGATAAAATCCCTTATCGGATATAATCTACAACCTCTTTATCCCGTTTGTAGATGCTTTTCACTTTCTTGATTGTGCTATTCGATTCACAAAAGTTTTTAATTTTGGTTAAGTCCAATTTATCTATTTTAATTTTATTTTGTGTGTTTTGGGTATCATATAAAGAATCCATTGCTAAATCCAAGTTCATGGAGGTTTATCTTATGTTTTCTTCTAGTAGAACTTAATTCTTATATTTAAGTCTTTGATCAATTTCGAGCTAAATTTTGTATATTGTAAATTTTGTATATCTTTTGTATATTTTGTGTGCCACTATCACACTGTTTTGATTACTATAGAGTTGTAGTCAGTTTGAACTATAAGTTCTCCAAATTTGTTCTTCTTCCTTCAGATTGTGTTGGCTGTTTGTAGATCTATGCAATTCCATATGAATTTTAGAATCACATTTTCTATTTCTGTGAAAAATATTTCAGATTTTGATTAGGATTGCAATGAATCAGTAGATTGCTTTGGAGAGTATTACCATCTTAACAATATTAATTCTTCCAATTCGTGAACATGGGATGCCTTTTCCAAAGTGGCTGCACAATTTTACATCCCTAACAGCAATCTATGAGGGTTTTAATTTCTCCAAATCCCACTCAACACTTGTTATTTTAGATCTCCTTTAATTTGTTCTAGCAGCGTTTTCTAGTTTTCAGGGTACAAGCCTTGCAGATCATTGGTTGAGTTTATTACTAGGTATTTTTAATGATAATGTAAGTGGTATTTTTTATTTCATTTTTAGGTTGTTCATTGCTATTGTGTAGAATTGCAACTGATTTTGTCATGTTGATCTTGTATCCTGAAACAT
The DNA here is from genome assembly GCF_009828535.3 of Hylobates moloch. Lineage (NCBI taxonomy): Eukaryota > Metazoa > Chordata > Mammalia > Primates > Hylobatidae > Hylobates > Hylobates moloch. The sequence goes on from NW_026652282.1 coordinate 65,098,945, forward strand.
TGCTTGTTTGTTGCTCTAATCAGTTTCCTTGTGGATTCTTCAAGGTTTTTTTACATGTAAGATCAAGTCATAAAAGAATAAATATAATTTTACTTAATCCTTTCTAATATAGATGTATTTTATTTATTTTCTTTCCTAATTTTTCTCACTAGAACCTCAAATACAATGCCGAACAGAAATGGTGAAAGCAGGCATACTTGCCTTGTTTCAGATCTTTCAGTTTTTAACTATTAATATAATGTTAGCTGTTTTGTTTCTTTTTGGAGACAAGAGTCTGGCTCTATCGCCCATGCTGGAGTGCAGTGGTGCGACCTAAGGCTCACTGCAAGCTCTGCCTCCCCAGGTTCATGCCATTCTCCTGCCTCAGCCTCCCGAGTAGCTGGGACTACAGGTGCCCGCCACCATGCCCGGCTAATTTTTTTCTATTTTTAGTAGAGGGAGGATTTCACCGTGTTAGCCAGGATAGTCTCGATCTCCTGAACTCTTGATCCACCGGCCTCGGCCTCCCAAAGTGCTGGGATTACAGGCGTGAGCCACTGCACCTGGCCTGGGTTTTTTTTTTGTTTTGTTTTGTTTTGTTTTTTTTATAAACACCCTTTTCCATGTTGAGGAACTACCATTCTAGTGCTAATTTGTTGAGTGTTTCTATCATGAAAGAGTGTTCTGTTTTCCCAAATGCTTTTTCTCACTCTATTATGATCATGCTTTGTTTTCCCCTTCATTCTGTTAATGTGGTGTATCACATCAATTGATTTTCATATGTTGAACAAATCTTGCCTTCCTGGAATAAATTTGACTGGCCAGGACGTACAATTATTTGAAAATATTAGTAGATTCAATTCATTAGAATTTGGTTGAAGATTTTTGCATTTATTGCAAAGGAACCAAAGGATATTTGTCTATAATTTTCTTGTGATTTCTGTATCTGTTTTTTTAATCCACGTAATGATGACCTCATAGAATGAGTTAGGAAGTGTTTTTTGCACTTTTATTTTTTGGAAGAGGTTGAGAAGCATTGGTGTTCATTAAAAACTTGTTAGAATTCACAAGTAAAGCTATCTGGTCTTGTTTCTTTTTTTCCTTCCTTCTCCTTTCCTTCTCCTTGCCTTCTCCTTTCCTTCTTTTTCCTTCTCCTTTCCTTCTCCTTCTCTTCTCCTTCCCTTCCCTTTCCTTTTTCCTTTCCTTTCGTTTCCTTTCTTTTCCAGAATTTTTGATTAATGATTTTATTTCTTTACTTGTTATAAGTCTATTATGTTCTACTTCTTCTTGAGTTAGTTTTGATAGTTTGTGTGTTTCTAAACATTTGTTTTATCTATGTTATCAAATTAATTGTTGTACAGGTGCTCATAGTATAGTATTTTCTTAAAATCATTTTTTTCTCTAAAAATTGTATTTCTGTGATTGTTTTTCCTAGTGTGACTATTTGACTGCCTTCTTATTTTTGCCTTGCATTGTATTTTTTTTATTTTTGTTTTATTCTGATTTTTATAGTACTTACCCTGGGGATTATAAATAACATTTTAATCTTGTAACACTGAATTTTAAAGTAATACTAGCTTGGTTTCAATAGTATAGGAGAGACTTATCTTTGACGTAATCAGAAAAATATGAAAGAAAATTGAGAAGGATATACTTTTCCTGACTTCGTGATTCAATTTACTTTTTTCTGAGGTTATGTCACACCTATTTTACATTTTTGATAATACTTACATAATTTCTTCTATAACTTGTGTCTAGCACCAGTGTAGCATTTCTGTCTTATGAAATAGTGCCAATTGAGAGGATCTGTAGATAATTCCTTTTGTTCCCTGGGACCAAAGTACACTACATTTGGGGGTGGGGAGTACTGTCTCTCACTGTTACCAAGAAATCATGAACAGGATTATGCAAGTCCCATCCTACCTACGGTTTAAGTGTCAGGCTCAGTATGTTGTCTATAGTAAAGCACTTAAGTTATAAGACAGTAAGTACTATTATAAATAACTAATGAGATGTAATGAAAATAAGCACTACTGATAGTACCAGCTCGCAAGGGAGCTTATTTTTGTTAAATTATGGCTTGATTGGTTCATTTTTCTGTTAGGAATTTTATCTGGAAAATAATTGTTTGTATCTCTGAACATATGTAACCAAGAATACTCCTAAGATTTATTTGAGCTTTTTCATCTTCAGTGTTTTAAAGGGTATCCAGATGCAAATGCTTCAAAATTAATACATCGCTGTAAATTTTCTTCTCAATACATTGCATTAATAAAAGGACAAGAGCTTTCATTTATGAATTGTCTAATATATTCCAAACACTTTTCACACATCATTTAATTTACTTCACGTAACACTTTTGAATGAAGGGTAGAAAAATGGTTGAGCCGGTGAGGCTGTGGAGAAATAGGAACACTTTTACACTGTTGGTAAGAGTATAAGTTAGTTCAACCATTGTGGAAGACAGCGTGGCGATTCTTCAAGGATCTAGAACCAGAAATACCATTTGACCCAGCAATCCCTTTACTGGGTATATACCCAAAGGATTATAAATCATTCTGCTATAAAGATACATGCACACATATGTTTATTGCTGCACTATTTACAATAGCAAAGACTTGGAACCAACCCAAATGCCCATCAATCATAGATGGGATAAAGAAAATGTGGCATATATACACCATGGAATAATATGCAGCCATAAAAGATAATGAGTTCATGTCCTTTCAGGGACATGGATGAAACTGGAAGCCATCATTCTCAGCAAACTAACACAGGAACAAAACCAAACACAGCATGTTCTTACTCCTAAGTTGGAGGTGAACAATGAGAACACATAAACACAGGGAGGGGAACATCACATACCAGGGCCTGTCAGGGGGTCGGGGGTAAGTGGAGGGAGAGCAGTAGGACAAATACCTAATGCATGTGGGGCTTAAAACCTAGATGACGGGTTAATAGGTGCAGCCAACCACCATGGCACATGTATACATATGTAACAAACCTGCACATTCTGCACATGTATGGCAGAACATAAAGTAAAATTAAAAAGAAAAAAAAAGCACCCACTACACATGCTTTTTGGGTTGGAGGGACATGGTAGAAAAAAGCCAAGCTAAATAAACTATGAAGTGTTAAAAAAAAAATCTATAATTCCTTATCGAGCCTATTCCCTCCATATATAGGAATCTATCCTCTGGATCTGACTTTTGTTGTATTTTGAGCTTACAATTAGTTATATGATTAAAGATTATATCCAGTCTCTAGTCCATCATTAATGACCCATTTTGATTCTGATATTTGTTATTTCCAGCTTTTCTCTTTTCCATGAATGTGCCCAACATGAATTTCAGCTTATTAATATTTAAAAATATTCAATCTTTATGTTGTCTTTTTCATTTTATTTTAACTATAGTTTTCATTTTTGCTCTTTTGTTGTTTTTCGTTATGATTCGATTGCTATTTTCCAAATATTTGAGTTGAATGCTGGGCTATTATTTCAAATACTCCCTTTCCCTAGCAAATATATATTCACTACATGTGTCTCTCTAGGAAAACCTTTTGCAAGAATATGAAAAACTTGAGATGTGTACATTGTGATTTTTCAGATGTAAATGTTTCTGAGTTTCCAGTAATACCACCTCTTCATTAACAAAATTTACTTGTTAATTGTGTTTTCTTCTAGTTTATTATTTTTTGTGTGGTAAAATACACATAACAAAATTTACCATCTTACACATTTTTAAGTGTACAATTTACTGGTATTAAATGCATTCATAATAGTGTGTAACCATTAAAAAATTGTTGAATAGGTAATAATATTCCAATTCTGGGATTCAACTTTTTAAAAACTGTAAGGTGGTTGATATTATTATCATCCCACTTCTACTTATGGCAAGAGTGGCGCTCCATGTCTATACTCTTTCCCTATAAAATATTGCTTGCCTGGGTTCTGGAACCAGACACATGTGGGCCCAAATTTTAGCTTCACTACTTTATGCTAGGATTTCCTGGCCAATTAACTAATCTAAATTTAAATTTATTCCATTGTGAAATACTTCCTCAAAAAAGTCATTTTAGTTTGAAATGAAGTTGTGTACCTATACAGTAATAGGTGGGCAATAAATGTTAGTGGCATTCCTCCTTGCCTCTGCTACTTCTAGGCAACTTTTCAGTGCAGTTAAAGCAGCTCAAATTCCATACACATGATTTTGAGATGTGTCTTGGTCTGAGTTTCATTATTTGAATGTCCAGATGCTAGATGCTTAATGACAGAGCCCCGCAATTGAGTACTTATTATATTCTCTCTGAAATGTTTCTGACTGGGAGTCGTGTCTCACTAGCTTGAAAACTACTAGAGAGCAGGACTACTGTTTTGTGCTTCTGTTAATTTTACCTGGGGCTTGAATGCAGGGTTGTGAGTATAGCATGATTTTTAAGGGCAAGGGAGCTGTTGCCATCTTTATTGACTTTGTGATCTTAGGCAAATAACGTAACATTGCTGAGTCTGTTTTCTTGTTTTAAAAAAGAGGATGATAACATAATATCCACCTTACAGATTGAATGACATGCGTATGAAGTATCAAGCATAGTGACCAACACATAGAAAGTAAATGTTCAAAAAGTAGAGCTATTATTGGTATTAACATAAATTTCAGTTATTGATAAAACATAATTGATTAATAATACTCTAAGATATTTAGAATAGCCCCATGAATGTTTTCAGGCAGAGATTTCCTTCTGGCACTAAGATCAGCGTGATCATTAAATAATTATTGCCATTCCACTTTTGTTAGTGCAGTTGTTAGATAGCCACTTCCTGAATAGCGGCAAGCACAGAAATGTTTACTTTCGCATTATTCCAAGGCTTTTGTCTTCAGGTTGGTCTGTGTTATTCAGTCCTCATAATTAAGTTAGTGACAACATATGGAAGAAGTTTTGAATCAATTATTTTACTTGTTTCACATTACAAAATAATTACTCAGCTGAGCAGTTACTTTGGTTACTATTAACAAACCGCTGCAAAAACAGGATATAACATCACTTCCCTAGGTTTAAAGCAAAAATCCCCTACCCTAGGTTTAAAGCAAAAATCCCCCACAAAAATAACTAGTACAATCAAAGCAAGTATGTGAAACAGCCACTTAAAGCTCATTAGTATTTAGCTGTTAACAGAGAAACGTTTTAGTTTTGGAATGTACTGGGTAATTAATTTACCGGAGAGCCATAGCATGACGAAGGGATAATCCAGATCACTCAAGACTATCCTAATAGGCCAAACTGCCCTATTCAAAGTGCGACTTTGACACTACTTTTGATAGGGGGGTAAATTGAACAGTGAGAGCAAAACAAATCCCCGCTACACATATCAAAGCTTAAAACATGCAGACCCTTGGGATAAACAAGTTTCATGCTCTTTGGGATCTGTCACCTGACAAGGGCCTTCTCCTTGCTTTTTACCCATTTCTAAGGCTGCATTGCTTTGCTCATCCATTTAGTTGATCAAAATGCTCTAAATGACTTTATGCAGGACTGTGGCTTCTTTGGAAGCTTGCTTACTACAAACACTCTAAATGAGGATAGATAGTTCCAAGACCCAGGGGATTGATATTTGTTGGACTCGGTGAAAATTTAAAAGGGACTTTGAAGGATAAAGGACAGTTATGATTTGGATGAGCAGAAAGGGCATATCTTTCTCCATTTTACAGACTATTTTTGTATTCCTATTAGAACTAGTTGGCCACTGTGTTGAGCATACCCTTTCTGGAACTGTTTTCTACCCACAGCTCTTGCTTTACCTTGTATCCACCCTGTGAATCTGAAGAAATAACCTGAATAAATAATTTAAAATGTTATCTTCTAAGCCAAAAAGTCTGTAGAACTAAGCTCAACTTATGTTGAAATACAGTCGTGAACACATACAAAACTGAACAAAATTGACCATTTTCTTCAAAGTAATGAATTTAATTTAATATACTTTAATCCTAGATGTGGAGCTCCTTGAAAACATTATTTACAGCACTCATGACCATCTGTATTTATATCACTCTCTTCCTCAGTTGCAGCCAGAGTACTCCAGTAAGCAATCTTCAACCCTGGAAGATAGATTTGAATGCAGAAACAATCATGTCTTTAATTTTAAAATTAGCAATAGACTGAGTACTCAGAGAGATTTGATTGCCATTTAAGAAGTTGCAATGTTTTAAATTCTATTTCCCAGAGATTCAAGCCTGCAATTAGAGAACTCTGAACAATCAACTAACTGAGCTCTCTAAGAGAGAATATGAGAGGTCAGGCCAGAGTGTGAAATCCAGTAAGTGCCTTAAATATAAGTTTAAGACCTTGAAATTTTAAGTGCAGTATCTCAAACAGAAATTTTATGTCTGCATAATAAAGAGGAACCAAGTAAATTCCATTATAATGCACTTTCCATCAATTAATTTGGTTTTAGAAATCCAAGAAAAATTATCCTAATGGTTACAGTTACCCTGATAGAAATTCCATTTCCCCCAATGAGCCATCATAAGACTGGATGGAAAGTTTAGTAAAATAAATACAAGGTCTTTTCTCTGAGCTCCACTCTTCCATCGTAGTCCCCCAAAAACAAAAGACAACAAACCAGAACATAAGGTTGTACATCAGTTCTACTTTCTCCAGGGTGCAAAAAGCCTGGCATTTTGGGTAGGGTGAATTCTCAGTAACTAGAAGCCTGATTTTAGAAAGGTATACCTGTGTCTCTGCTCTGATACAGTCCAAGAGAAACCCATGCAAAATTATCCCAATATTTTATATTATTATCCCTTTTTCCCCTCTCCCAATTAAACTATTATTCCACTCCTGCCCTGACCTCAGCTACATCTCTTTCCTAAGATACTAATGAAAGAAAACAGCTTGCCCCCTGAAAAGAACTGTAGTTTCAACATACTCAGCAAATCTCTGTTAATATGTATTATGTGTAAGGTCTCCTGTTTTATTTGACTTGGGATCAAGGCTTTAAAGAAAAGCGCAGATGTGTGCATATACACACACACGCACGCGTGCACGCGCGCACACACACACACACACAGAAAGTCTTACCTAGGGATATTTCAAATAGTTAATGCAGATTGAAGAGACACTTGTTGTGGGGCCTTTTTGATAAACTTGACCACAAACTTTGGTAGTTCTGAAAGTGCTCTATATTAGAGAGATTGAAAGTTCACAATCTATGTTTCTGAGGGTTAAAGTTTTCCTCTCATCTTTCAATGTGAGGATATGTGGCAATCCCAAGATAAGCCCTTTGTTTGTATTGATAAATTGACTGGCTTCCCTAGCTGAAAAGAATTCCTCCTTTTGTCTTCCCGATTTGTATGTAGGATAGCACAGCCAATAGGCGTTAAGACAGTCCCTTTAAAATATTTTAAACAACAACAACAGCCGATTTTATCACTATTGGTAAACATGTTGAACACATTTACTATATGCAGGGTATAGTATGAATAATTTGCAAATTGCATTTACATCATTCACTAAGGTGAGCACCCACAACAATTCTATGGGGTGAGTGAAGCAGATCTTATCTCTATTTGACAGATGAACAAAAAACATCCAGAGAATTTCATATATTTATTCAACTTAAGAAATTAAATAAGTGGCATATATGAGACCATTAATCATTAGGCTTAGCCTTTTACACACTATCTTAAAAGAGATTTGCATTAGAACTAATTGTACCTAGCATTTCTACAGGAGCTGGAGAGGCAAGACCCCAGAGTACATGCTTTGCTTTAAAGGAATTCTGTACAGTTTAAGGAGGAAGGTGCTGATCTGAAGGTATATATTAGGTTTTATGCCCCAGCATGTAAATCCTCAAGTGGAATGGGAGGGCCTATGCAGACCTGCAAAAGTAAAGAAAGGGAGAAGTTCACAGCTGTGGAAGAAATGCAGGGTGATGCATCAACCCTGGAATTTTGCAGCACTGGGGACAAATTTGCTGAGGTTGTGGCCCAATGTGGTTGATGGGAATGGAGCATGGGAAATGTATGCTTTAGGCTCTATATGCCACTGCAAAAAATTTTTCCCAGGTGGAAAGCTCTTCTAAATAAAACCAACCCAGAGGATGCAGCTGGGGAAAAAAAACAAACAAACAAACAAAAAAAAACAACTTCCAGAGAGTTAGTCTTAGACTTCAGAAATTTGTGGAGTTGGAAGTGACCTTAGAGGTCATCCAATCTAACACCTTCTTTTTATAGAGGAAGAAACAGGCCTAAATGGATGGAGGGAGGGGTAAATAGGTTACACAATGAGTTAGTGAGAGAGCTGTTGTCCCAGCTCAGCACTCCTTTTCTGTAGTTATTTCTATTTCACCCTGTTTAAAGACAGCTCTATCTTTGTAGCAAGAAAATAGCAGTCTGAGTAGAGGTACTGTACAGTTAAAGGGAAAGAGCAGTGAAAGATGCTACTGTAATTTCAGGTTTATAGGCAATCTAAAAAATATGCTTCTCCAGTTTCCCAGAAAGCCTGAAAAGTGAACGATATAGGTATGTCTGTGTGCACAGGAGATTTAACTATGGTCACAGTACAACTATCTAAGAGGAGGATAAGAGGGCTTTGGATAACAAGGGAAACAGTGGGTCATAGCTGTGGGATAACAGAAGAGTTACAAAACGTGCTTGTAATTTCACAGCTTTGGGTCAAAATTTGCAAAAGCTACATTCATCCTGGGAACAGTGAGCTGAGCATGGGAAACATATACCACTGTGGGTCTAGAGCTTCAAGGCAGAGAAGACTAGGGTCTGGGGTGGGGGATAACTTCTCAAAATGTAATAAACATCTGCTTCTGCAGTGTTTGCTATTTTACCAGTCTGATCCTTAAAAGCATTTATTTTTCTTGTAAATTGCCTCAAGGCAGGAAGCACAATATTGACAATTTGGAGATCCGCAAGAAAGAGTGATTTAAAGTTTATCAATGGATCCTGGGTGCAGGTATCTCTCAATGTGCTTTAGGACTCCAGTGAATCCTCTCTTCCATCAATTCTTTGACACTCTGTATCTTCATTTTGCCATTTCCCTAGTCCCGATTCCCTTCATCAGTCCTCTACTCAGGCCTGTCTTCCTCTGAAAACCTCATGAATCCGTATTTACCTCTCAGATAATTGCTATCAGCCCCCAAGTGGAATTTCTATTCTGTCAGAGCCGCTGATCATACTAACTTATAACATGGTTTGGATCACCGGTCAACCCTACTATGTCCGCATAGCCCTCTGAGATGTTTTTGCATCTTTAAACAATATTTATATTATTTTAGTCTCAAAATTATTAAAATAACATGAAATAAGTGTTCAAGAAGGCTTATTAAAACAAAGGAATGTCTATTTAAGGCAGGGGCAGACAAACTTTGTGTGTGAAGGGCCAAGGAGTAAATATTTTAAGTTTTGAAGGCCATATGATCACTGTTGCAGCTACTTGGCTCTGTCATTGAGCACAAATAACATTATAGACAATATGTACATGAATGAGTGTAGCTGTATTACAATAAAACTTTATTTATAAAAACAGGCAAGCAGTGTGAGGAGCTCAGCAGACCCTCTTTCCAAGAGTAACAATCATGTGGCTGATGAAAATTATAGAAAACAACCATTTAAATACTCTGAAAATTGATCTAAGTACCACACAGAAATCAGTGACACAATTATTCCAAAAAGTCTACTGAATCTCGTCAATAAGGGTCAGTGGCATTTGAGGTATGCACTGCTCCCATTCCCTGCCTTCCTCAGCTTCATGTTATGGAAGATTTACTCTAGGTTCTCTACTTGGGCAAGTGTGGCCAAGAAAATAACAGCTCCCTGTTTTTTTCCCAGCTCTACCCAGAGGGGTGCAGGAGATAGGCTTATTTCAGGCCATAGATCCATGTTGCTTAAGCCTTATTACCAGCATATGTGGCTGAGAGGACTGCGAGTTTTTCCTTTCACCCAACTCACAATCATAGAGCTAGGACTTTGCCCTGGCAGTGACAGATGATACTGGAGCCTGATTGGCCCTACCCCAGTTTTCTCATGGGACAGATATTCCATACCAGAAGAGGGAAGCCGAGAAAACCCAGAGCTACCATATTTCTCCACCCCCAGCACCTACTAGTAGAGCAGTAGTGTCACTTCACAAGAAACAGACGGTTGTCTCCACCCTCAGCTCCTGGTCATTAAAACAGCTCTGTCTAAGGAAACCCACATTTTTGGAACATAGAGTGAAGAACTCCAGGCCTAATGGCTTTGTCAAAAATGAGATTTGGTGAGCACAAATTAAGAGGCAGCTGGTAGCTCTGATATAAGTAAAACAACAGAACATCCAGGGGTTTAATAGAAATAACTAGGGAAAGAGACATCCAAGGTGAGCCCTCTGGGATCACAGTAAACTATAGGAGTTGGAAAGACTGTGTGCGTGTACTACTCATAAAGCATCTGTATTAGTCTGTTTTCACACTGGTATTAAAAACTTCCTTGAGGCTGAGTAATTTATAAAGGAAAGAGGTTTAATTGATTTACAGGTGCACATGGCTGGAGAGGCCTCTGGAAATTTCCCTTCATGGCAGAAGGGGAAGTGGAAGCAGAAGCAGGCAGAAGGTGGCAGGAGAGAGAGAAGAGAAAGTGAATGGGGAAGATCCTCTTATAACAACCATCAGATCTCGTGAAAACTAACTCATCATCGCAATAACAGCATGGGGGAAATGGCCCCTATGATCCAATCACCTCCCTCCCCCAACACATGGAGATTACATGTCCCTTCCTCAACAGGTGGGGATTACAATTCGAGATGAGATTTGGGTGGGGACACAGAGACAAACCATGTCATTCCAACTCTGGCCCCTTCCAAATCTCATATCCTCACATTTCTAAACCAATCATGCCTTCTCAACAGTCCCCCAAAGTCTTAACTCATTTTAGCATTGACTCAAAAGTCCACAGTCCAAAGACTTGTCTGAGACCATATAGTCCCATCTGCCTATGATCCTGTAAAATCAAAAGCAAGCTGGTTACTTACAAGATACAATGGAGGTACAGACATTGGGTAAATGTTTCCATCCCAAATGGGAGAAATTGGCCAAAACCAAGGGGCCACATCACAGGCCCAGTGCAATTTGAAAACTCAGTGGAGCAGTCATTAAATCTTAAAGCTCTGACATGGTTTTCTTTGAGACCATGTTTCACATCCAGGTCAAGAGGTGGGCTCCCATAGTATGGGCAGCTTGACCACTGTGGCTTTGCAGGGTACAGCCCCCTGCTCCCAGCTGCCTTCACAGGCTGGCATTGTCTGTGGCCTTTCCAGGAGCATGGTGTAAGCTCTTGGTGTATGTAACATTCTAGGGTCTGGAGGATGGTAGTCCTCGTCTCACAGCTCCACTAGGTAGTTCCCCAGTATGGACTCTGTGTGGAGGCTCCCCACATTTTCCTTCCAGACTGTCCTAACAGAAGTTCTCCACGAGGGCTTCACCCCTAAAGCAGACTTCTGCCTGGACATCCAGGCATTTCTATACATCCTCTGAAATCTCATCAGAGGTTCCCAAACCTCAATTTTTGACTTCTGTGCACCCACAGGCCCAACACCATGTGGAAGCCTCCAAGGCTTTGGACTTGCACCCTTTGAAACTACAGCCCGAGCTGTACCTTGGCCCCTTTTAGCCATGGCTGGAACTGGAGTGGCTGAGACACAGGGCACCAAGTGTTGAGGATGCACCACTGAAGCAATGGCCTGAGATGTATGTTAACCCCTTTTAGCCATGGCTGGTATGCAGGGCACCGAGTTCTGAGACTGCGTAAAGAAGCAAGGTCCTTGGTCTGGCCCACAAATCCGTTTCTTGCCTTGATGGGAGGGGCTGCCACTAAAATCTGTGACATGCCCTGGAGATATTTTTCACCTTTGTATTGAAGATTAATATTCAGCACTTCTTTACTTCTGAACATTTCTGCAGCAGGCTTAAATTTCTCCCCAGAAAATGGGTTTTTCTTTTCTATTGCATAGTCAGGTTGCAAATTTTCCAGACTTTTATGTGCTGCTTTCCTTTTAAAAAAAGGTTCAATTTTTGTCAGACAAATGCACAAAAAATAAAATGAATGCACTATTTTATGTTGCTTGTTAATACAGAGAAGTGAATTCATTGGAAAGTATTCCAGATAATCAGAAACTAAACTATTGAGGGGAGAAACTCAGCTACTTATAGAATTGTATATTTTCTCTCTCACTCATTATTTTTCCCTTTCGTTTTCAAATAATTGTTGTCTTCTCAATGAATCTCATATTTTACTCCTGGTTTGAAAATTAGCTTTAGACACATTCCAAAACAATTCTGCACTTTGATGGTCATTAACAAATGTTACCTGAGCCTGACCTTCCTGGCCAGACAGCAACCAAGAGATAAGTGTTTTACGAGGCTTCACCTTTAAAAGAGACTACATTCACCCTCAGGCACCTATACTTTTCTTTTTGTACAAACCTGTGTCTTTCTTTGCATTTCAAAATGAAATGATTTATGTTGATTTAAATATTTTCTAAACACTGGTACAGCTATAGGCTTGATATAGTGATTCTCTTTTGCCCACCTCATATCCCCTAACCCTAAATCTAAAATGTTTATTTGAAATGTTTCTCCACACAGCATGAAGGTGGAAAAGTACATATACTAGGAATTAGTCTTATTCACACAAATTCCCTGGTCATGTTTTGTGAACCTCAATTATGACAGAACTGGTTTCTTCCACTAAATTGAGCTCCTAGAACACACAGGTCATGTCTTTTTTATTTTCTTCAGAGTGTGTCTGCTTTGCACAAATTAGATGCTCAACAAAACTTGGCTCAGATTGTCACTATAATGTATAATGTATAATTGTAACTATAATGACATGTCAAATATAGCACAGTTAGAAATAAAAAGTTAAATTTATAGCAATACTGTGACTTTATTTGGTATTTTATTATAATGTACTTTTCAAACAAATTCTGACAATATATGGAGGGAATATGGAAAACAAAACTTTGAGAATGCACACATGATTAAATCATTTCATATTAAAATCTGCATCTAATTCTTCCACAGCTATTGAGGCTGATCATTTTCTAATGTCATTATTCTAATAATATGTAATAGAAATAAATCTTACAAGATATGCAAATAAGTATTAGTATATGACTTACTTATGGAAACTTGTATAGATTTTATATTGAACAGGCACTGCATATTCTTCATTTTAATTTCACTAACACTAGGTAAGTCTTTTTAATAATCTAAACAAAACTTCTAAGCTGGGAGGGGCTGCAATTCATTTTTTGATTCAATTCCAAAGTTCTTTTCAGAGTAATAAAAACATTTTCTAAGAAAAAAAAAGTTCCAATTTCAGATCATCTCTCTCAAGTTCAAAGTTACACAGATCTCTAGGGCAGGGGCAAAATGCCACCAGTCCCTTTGCTAAAACTTAGCAAGAGTGATCTTTTGCTTAAGTTCCCAAGAAGTTCCTCATCCCCATCTGAGACTGCTTCAGCCTGGACTTCATTGTCCACATCAACAAGTCTCCAAGAAGCTCCAAACTTTATCACATCTTCCTGTCTTCTTCTGAGCCCTCCAAACCATTGCAAACTTCACCTCTTACCCAGTTCCAAAGTTCCTTTCACATTTTCAGGTTATCTTTATAGAACTATCTCTATCTCCAAGGTACCAATTTACTGTATTAATCCGTTTTCACTTACTGTATTAATCCATTTTCACACTGCTGTAAAGAACTCCCTGAGACTGGGTAATTTATAAAGAAAAGAGGTTTTATTGACTCGTAGTTCCACATGGCTGAGGAGGTCTCAGGAAACTTACAATCACGGTGGAAGGGAAAACAGAAGCAGGCACCTTCTTCACAAGGAGGCAGGATGGAGGGAAGAGACAGCAAAGGAGGAAGAGCTCCTTATAAAACCATCAGATCTCATGAGAATTAACTCACTATCGTGAAAACAGCATGGGGTAAATTGCCCCCGTTATTGAATCATCTCCCTCCCTCGACACATTGGGATTACAATTTGAGATGAGATTTGGATGGGGACACAGAGCCAAACAGTATCATCATCAGAGCAGGATATAGACCAACTTGAAAACATTCCTCAAGGCACACACTGAACAGTCAGTAGAAAGTGAAAGATTACTGGCTCAAGGGGCTTAAGCACAACCTCTGGCCAATCACTGACTGAATAATAAACTATTCTGTGGTTACTACTGAGTCACTTCATGATGGCTACTAAGAATCTAGGCATAAAAATAAGATTACAATCAACTTTGGTGGTCTGGAAGACTGCACATGCCCAAGATTGTAACAAGAGAGGGAATTTCTCTCAGGGGTGGCCATGGAAGGGTTTTCTAAACCATTTATTCCAGAATGAAAATGAAGCAAATGCAAGTCCCCTGAATAGTAGAACAATCTCCAAGCCATGCACACACATAGGTGTGGAGTGAAAATCTAACTGACTCAAAGGCTTAAGTCCAACTATAAGTGGTTTATTCTGAACCAGCGAACCCAGTCTAAATGATGTAAAATGGGGAGGGCATCTGAGGAGGGACGCCAGACACTGAACAATGCAGGAAAAATAGACATCACAGAAACAGAGCAACCAAGTCACTAACAAAATAATGAGGGGTCAAACAAATAGCAAAAGCAGCCCATGCCAGAAATAAAAGGACCTCAGTATCCAGAGTTACTAGAAACTATTATTTTTTCTAGTTTTCCACAGAAAAATCACAATATGTAGAGAAATAGGAAAATATGATCTATACGCAGGAGATAAAACAAGTATTAGAAAGAATCTTGGAGAGCATCTTGGAGAGCTCTTAGCCAATATGTCAAAGCAGCTATTATAAATATGTGCAAATAACTTTTAAAAACTATGTTTAATGCATTAAATGAAGACATGAAAATGTTATATCAATAAGCAAATAATAAAAAAATTATAAAAATGAAAAATCTGAGCATGAAAACTAAGATAAACAAAGAAAAAATTTACTAGACGGGCTCAAGTACACATTTAGTCCTCAGATTAAAGAATCTGTGAACTTTAAGATAGATTAATAGCAATTATGCAATCTGAAGAACAGGAAGAAAAAGGAAAGAAGAAAAATTAAAAGAGCCTCAGAGAAAAGTGGAACGTAATGAAGCAGAGAAATATATACATAATGGAAATACCAAAAGAAGAGTAAAGAATACATGTGCAGAAAAAACAAAATTTAAATGATGCCTGTAAACTTTACCAATGTGATAAAAAAACACTAATCTTCAAATCCAAGAAATTCAGTGAATTCCAAGAATGATGAAAAGAAAGAAGTCCTCAACCAGCCACGTCATGGTCAAAATGTTGAAAGCCAAAGGTAAAGAGAAAATAATGAAAGCAGTTAAGAGAAAAACAATTACTCATGTTCAAGAAGCCACAATAAAATTAAAAATGAACTTCACATCAGGAACAATAGAAGCCATGAGGCAGTGACACGACATATTTAAAATGCTGAGAGAGAAATAAAAGATCACTGAGAAATTATGTATCCAACACTAATATCCTTCAAATATGAAGAAAAAATTAAGAACATTGCCAGAAAAACTAAAACAGGTATTTTCTTTCTGGAAGACATGCCTTGCAAAAAAATACTAATTAAGTTCTTCAGGCTGAAGGAAAGTGATACTAGATTATAATTCAAATCCACATATAAAACCAAAGAACTTAAATAAAGACAGTTATATGAGTAAGCAAAAGTGACAGCATGATTACATATATATTTCCTTTCCTGAAATAATTTTAAAAGCAAGTGCATAAGACAATATGCATGTAATTGTATTATAGAGATTATAAACATATATTTATTTAAGATATGGAGAATAACTGTATGACAGTAAGAAAATTATTTTAAGTAATAATTCAGATTAAAGGAAGGATATTGATTCTTCCAATCCATGAGCATGGGCTGTTTTTCACTTGTTCGTGTCTTCTATGTTATCTTCCATCCGGCGTTTTGTAGTTCTACTTATAGAGATCTTTCACCTCCTTGGTTAAATGTACTCCTAGGTATTTGTGTGTGTGTGTGTGTGTGTGTGTGTGTGTGTGTGTGTCTATAGTGAATGAGATTGAGTTCTTGATTTCATTCTCAGCTTGAGTGCTATTGGTGTATGGAAATGCTACTGATTTTTGTATGTTAATTTTGTATCCTGAAACTTTACAAAAACGTGGTTATGAAGTCTAGGAGCGTTTGGAGGTGTCATTAAGATGTTCTGTGTATATGATCATGTCATCAGGGAACATAGATAATTTGATTTCCTCTTTTCAAATTTGGATGCCTTTTATTTTTTTCTCTTTCCTGACTACTTTGGCTAGTACTTCCAGTACCATGTTTAATAGGAGTCTTGAGGCTGGACAGCCTTGCCTTATTTCAGTTCTTAGGGAGAATGCTTGCAACTTGTCCCGATTCAGTATTGGTTTGTCATAGGTGGCTCTTATTATTTTGAGATATGTTCTTTCAAGGTTTAATTTGATGAAAATTTTTGTCATGAAAAGATACTGGATTTTATTGACTGCCTTTTCTGCATCCATTAAGATGATCATATGTTTTTTTTTCCTTTTTAGTTGTTTATGAGATGAATCACATTTCTTGATTTGCAGATATTGTACCATCCTTGGATCCCTGGAGTAAGACCCACTCAATTGTGATGAATTATTTTTTGATGTGCTGTTGTATTCAGTTTGTGTTATGTTGTATTCAGTTTGTATTCAGTTGTATTCAGTTTGTATTACATTGCATTCAGTTTGTATTCAGTTGTATTCAGTTTGTATTATGTTGCATTCAGTTTGTATTCAGTTTTGATGTGCTGTTGCATTCAGTTAGTATTATGTTGAAGATTTTTGCATCAATGTTAGCAGGGATATTGGCCCTTAGTTTTCTTTTTTTGCTGTGTCCTTGATTGATTTTGGTATCAAGGTGATACCGATTTCATAGAATGAGTTGGGCAGGAATCCTTCTCCCTTAGTTTTTTTGGAATAGTTTCAGTAGGATTGGTACTAGGCTTTCTTTGTACATCTGGTAACATTTGGCTGTGAATACACCTGGCCCTGGGCTTTTTTGTTGTAAGGGTTTTTATTACTGATTCAATTTCATTACTCATTATTAGTCTGTTCAGGATTTCTGTTTCTTTCTGGGTGAATCTTGGAAGATTGTATATTTCCAGGAATTTATTCAATTCCTCTATGTTTTCTAGTTCGTGTGCATAGCTGTCTCTGATGTTAATAGGTATTCATAGCATCCCTGATGATATTTTGTTTTCCTGTGGTATCAGTTGTAATGTCCTCTTTCAAATTTCTCTTTGTTCTTATTTGAATCTTATCTTGATTTTTCTTGGTTAATCTACCTAGTAACACATCAATTGTATTTATTCTTTCAAAAAACCAACTTTGTGTTTCATTGATTTGTTGTATCTTTTGTTGGTCTCAATTTTATTTAGTTGTGCTTTGATCTTTGTTGTTTCTTTACTTCTGCTAGCTTTGGGTTTGGATTGTTCTTGTTTTACTGGTTCCTTGAGGTTTGATGTTAGGTTGTTAATTTGACATCTTTCCATCTTTCTGACGTGTGCATTTAATGCTATAAACTTCTCCCTTAGCACTGATTTTGCTGTTTTTCAGAAGTTTTAGTATGCTGTGTCTCTATTTTCATTTTTTCAAAAAATAATTTATTTCTGCCTCAATTTAATTGTTTACCCAAAGGTCATTTGGAAGCAACTTGTTTTACTTTAATCTACTTATGTAGATTTGAGAGCTCTTCTTGGCATTGATTTCTAATTTTATTCCACTGTGGTCTGACAAGATACTTAATATGATCTGGATTATTTTTGAATTTATTGATACTTGCTTTAAGAACAAGCAGATGATTGATTAGGCTCATTGATTGGAATAATCAATTTTTTTATTATACTTTAAGTTTTAGGGTACATGTGCACAATGTGCAGGTTAGTTACACATGTATACATGTGCCATGTTGGTGTGCTGCACCCATTAACTAGTCATTTAACATTAGGTATATCTCCTAATGCTATCCCTCCCCCTCCACACCACAACAGGCCCCAGTGTGTGATGTTCCCCTTCCTGTGTCCATGTGTTCTCATTGTTCAATTCCCACCTATGAGTGAGAACATGCGGTGTTTGGTTTTTTGTCCTTGCGATAGTTTGCTGAGAATGATGGTTTCCAGCTTCATCCATGTCCCTAAAAAGGACATGAACTCATCATTTTTTATGGCTGCATAGTATTCCATTGTGTATATGTGCCACATTTTCTTAATCCAGTCTATCACTGTTGGACATTTGGGTTGGTTCCAAGTCTTTGCTGTTGTGAATAGTGCCGCAATAAACATACATGTGCATGTGCCTTAATAGCAGCATGATTTATAATCCTTTGGGTATATACCCAGTAATGGGATGGCTGGGTCAAATGGTATTTC
>NW_026652282.1:65117446-65133667 GCF_009828535.3 Hylobates moloch
CTCCACATCCTCTCCAGCATCTGCTGTTTCCTGACTTTTTAATGATGGCCATTCTAACTGGTGTGAGATGGTATCTCACTGTGGTTTTGATTTGCATTTGTCTGATGGCCAGTGATGTTGAGCATTTTTGCATGAGTTTTTTTGGCTGCATAAATGTCTTCTTTTGAGAAGTGTCTGTTCATATACTTCGCCCACTTTTTGATGGGGTTGTTTGTTTTTTCTTGTAAATTTGTTTGAGTTCATAGTAGGTTCTGGATATTAGTCCTTTGTCAGATGAGTAGATTGCAAAAATTTTCTCCCATTCTGTAGGTTGCCTGTTCACTCTGATGGTAGTTTCTTTTGCTGTGCAGAAGCTCTTTAGTTTAATTAGATCCCATTTGTCAATTTTGGCTTTTGTTGCCATTGCTTTTGGTGTTTTAGACATGCCTATATGCCTTCACTATTTGTGTGACTTCACAAATTTGAAGATTTCACTATTTGAAGTCTTTTTGTTTCCATATAAAATTTAAGATTTTTTTCTAATTCTGTGAAAAATAACATTAGTTATTTGATAGGGATTGCATTGAAACTGTAGATTGTTTTAAGCAGAATGGTCCTTTTTAACAATATTGATTGGTATTGCCAACAATATTGATTGGTATTGGCTTAAAACAATCTACAGTTTCAATGCAATCCCTATCAAATAACTAATGTTATTTTTCACAGAATTAGAAAAAAATCCTAAATTTTCTATGGAAACAAAAAAAGACTTCAAATAGTGAAGGCATGCCTCAGCAAAATAAACATATGCAGAGGCATTACACTACCTGGCTTCAAATTATACTACAAGGCTATAGTAACTCAAATTGCACGGTACTGGTACAAAAACTAATGCATTGATCAATGGAATAGAATGAAGAGCCCAAATATAAAGCCACACCCCCAAAACCAAATGATTTTTGACACGTTGACAAACAAACAATGGGGAATAGACACTCTATTTAATAAATATTACTGGGAAAATTGGGTTGTATGTGTAGAAGAATGAAACTGGACCACTATCTCTTGCCATATGCAAAAATTAACCCAAGATGACTTAATGCCTTGAATGTAAGACCTGAAATATAAAAATCCTACAAGACAATCTAGGAAAAACTCTTCTGGGCATTGGCCAATGCAAAGAATTTATTGTAAAGATCCCAAAAGCTAGTACAACAGAAACAAAAATAGACAAATGGAACATAATTAAACTAAAAGGCTTCTGCACATCAAAAGAAATAATCAACGGAGTAAACACAAAACCTATAGAATGAGGAAAAATATTTGCAAATTATGCCTCTGACAAAAGGCTAATACCCCAAATCTACAAGGAGCTCAAACGATTCAACAAGAAGAAAAAAATTGAAAACAGGACAAAAGACATGAACAGACAAATACATTTAAAAATGTTCAGTATTGCTAATTATTAGAGAAACACAAATTAAAACAACAATGAGATATTATTTTATACCAGTCAGAATGCCTATTACTAAAAAGTCAAAAAACAACAGATGTTCGCATAGATGCAGACAAAAGGGGCCATATATATTGTCAGTGTGAATATAAATGAGTTCAACCTCCACGGAAAACAGTGTGTGGATTTCTCAAAGAACGAAAAGTAGTACTGTTTGACCCAACAATTGCACCACTGGATATCTTCCTAAAGGAAAACAAATCATTATATCAAAAAGACATTAGTACTTGTGCGTTGATGGCAACACTGTTCATAACAGCAAAATCATGGAACCAACCTAAGTGCCCATCAACAGTTGACTGGCCAAAGAAAATGTGATATATATACACTGTGAAATTCTATGCACCCATAGAAAATGAAATTGTGTCCTTTGCAGCAACATGGATGCAGCTGTAGGTCATTACCCTAAGTAAACAAATTCAGAAGTAGAAAACTAAATACAGCATGTTCTCGCTTATAAGTGGGAGCTGAACAATGGTTACACATGGACAGAAAGGTGGAAATAATAGACACTGGGAACTTCAAAAATGGGAAGAAAGGGAAAGGGGTAAGGGTTCAAAAATTACCTATTGGTTACAGGGTTAAATATTTGGGTAATGGGTACATCAGAAGCCCAGTCCCCACCAGTATGCAATTTACCCATGTAACAAACATGCACATGTGCCCCTGAATCTAAAAACATGTTTTTAAAAATCCACGGGAAGTAATGAAAAGAACTGAAATGATTAAAAAAAAAAAAAACAGGTTAATGGTGGGGGGTGCAGTGGCTCACGCCTGTAATCCCAACACTTTGGGAGGCTGAGGCAGGCAGATCACAAGGTCAAGAGATCAAGATCATCTTGGTCAACATGGTGAAACCCCGTCTCTACTAAAAATACAAAAATTAACTGGGTATGGTGGCATGCACCTATAGTCCCAGCTACTAGGGAGGCTGAGGCAGGAGAATTGCTTGAACCTGGGAGGTGGAGGTTGTGGTGAGCCGAGATCATGCCATTGCACTCCAGCCTGTGTGACAGAGTGAGACTCTGCCTCAAAAAAAAGCAGTTTATTATACTTGTTTAAAAACTCTATAGCTTCTAGCTTCTTTAGAAGCAATATGATTATATAAAGTAATAATTATAACTGGGTATAATTGATTTGTTATATATATATGCAAAAAGTAAAAGAAGAAATGAAGCTATATAGGAGTAATGTTTCTACATTTTACTAGAATTGAAATGGTATAAATCTAAAGCAGACTCTGGTAAGTTAAAATATATATTCTAAGCCCTAGAACTATCGATAAACAAATAACTTTAAAAATATAGTTAAGGATCTGTAAAATAATTAAAGTGATAAATTCAGAAATATTTGATACAAAACATAGTATTGAAAGAAGAAAGAAACACAAAATACAGGAGACATGGAAAATATTAGTAAGTTGCAAACAAATATCCAAATATATCAATGATAACATTAAATTTAAATGGAGTAAAATATCTAATCTAAAATAAAATGATTGGCAGATTTAATTAAATAGAAAAAATATCCAAGTATATTCTGTCTACAGGAAACACACCTTAAGTTCAAAGCTACAAATAGGGTGAAAGTAAAGGAATGGAAAAACGTATACCATAGAAGTCATTAACTAAAAAAGAGCTAGGGAGTTACACTAAGATCAGACAAAACAGACATTAACATAAATATTGTCACTAAAGATAAAGAAGGACATTCATAATGATGAAAAGGGTCGATTCATCAGTAAACTATAACAATTGTGAACATGCTTGCATCTAACAAGAGGACTGTAAAATACATGTCATATAAACTGAAAGAATTGAAGGAAGAAATAGGTAATTTAAGAATAATGGTTGGAGGCTTTAATACTCCTCTTTCAATAACTGATAAAAGAATTAGGCAAAAAAAATCAACAAAGAAATAGAATATGTCAGCAACACTATAATAGACATTTATAGAGAATTCCTACAAACAACAGCACAGAACATTTTTTTTTCAGGTGGGCATGGAATATTCTCCAGGATGAAGCTATGCTTGGCCATAAGCCAAGCCATAGTGAATTTAAAATTATTAAAACCATACAAAGTATGCACTTTGACCACAATGGAATCAAATTATAAATAGATAATGCAGAATATTTTGTAAATTTAAAAGTATGTATAAATTAAACAACAGACTCATGAA
The DNA here is from genome assembly GCF_009828535.3 of Hylobates moloch. Lineage (NCBI taxonomy): Eukaryota > Metazoa > Chordata > Mammalia > Primates > Hylobatidae > Hylobates > Hylobates moloch. The sequence goes on from NW_026652282.1 coordinate 65,121,120, forward strand.
TAACCAATGGGTGAGAGAGAAAAACAATATGAAAAAAATAGAAATTACATGGAGTTGAATGAGAGGTAAAACAACAACCCCACAAACATGCCAAAACTTATGAAATGGAGCTAAAGTAGTGCTTGGAGGGAAATGTATAGCCATAAGCTCTTACATGTAAAAACATTTTCAAATTAATAACCTAATATTTCACCTTAAGGCAGTGAAAAAGAAGATCAAACTAAACCTAAAGAAATCAGTAGGAAGAAAATTAGTAAGAGTGGAAATTAATAAAAGAAAGAATAGGAAAACAATAGAGAAAATAAATGCAACTAAAAATTGGTTCTTTGAAAAAGCAAAAAAAAATTGACAAACTTTTATGTATACTGATCAAGAAAAAAAAGAAGACTCAAATTACTAAAATTACAGATAAAATAGGCGATCAATTATGAAAATATAATGGATTATAAAAACATACTGTGAACAACTCTATGGCAAATTAGAAACAAATTAGATAACTTCGATAAAATGTAAACATTCCTAGCAAGACACAAGCTATAGAACTGACTTGGGAAGAAACAGAAACTCTGCAGAGACCTATATAACAAACTTACAGTGTGAATTAATAAAAATAACAATAAAAAAAAATCAACAACTTTTTACAAAGCAAAGCTCGGTACGTCATGGCTTCATTGGTGAATTATATCAAATATTTAAAAAACAAATACCAGTCCTTTTCCCACTCTTCCAAATATTAGAAGTGAAGAAAGCACTTCCCAACCCATTCCATGAGGCCAGTATTACCCTGCATTCAAAGCCAGATGAAGATATCAGAAGAAAATAAAACAACTAACTAATATTCTTTATAAATATAGACACAAATGAAATTCAAAAAAATATAAAATGGATTATAAGCTATTAACAAATAGAATTTATCCCAGGATGGAAGATTGTTTTAACATCTGAAAATCAATGTTATATATTATATCAATTAAAGGGAAAAAGACATAAACATCTCAACAGACACAGAAAAATCATTTGACAAAATCCAATACCTTACCAAGACAAAAATTCCCAACCAAATAGGAGAAGACATTTTCTCTACATGTTAAAGAACATTTATAAAAAACTCACAGCTAAAATTATATTCATGATGAAAGGGTGAAAGTATGAATGTCATTCCCCCGAGATTGGGAACAAGACATGGATGTCCACTTTCACCACCTATATTCAACATTATCCTGGAGGTCCTAGTCAAAGCACATAGGAAAAAAGAAAAGCCATCCAGATTAGAAAGAAGTATGTATAAATCATTCTACCATAAAGACACATGCATGTCAATGTTCACTGCAGCACTATTCACAGTAGCAAAGAAATGAAATCAACCTAAATGCCCAACAATGACAAATTAGAGAAAGAAAATGTGGTACACATACAACATGAAATGCAGCCATAAAACAATAATGAGATCATGTCTTTTGCGGGAACATGGATTGATCTGGAGGCTATTACCCTTAGCAAAATAATGCAGCAACGGAAAACCAAATATCGCATGTTCTCACTTATAATTGGGTGCTAAATGATAAGAACTTATGAACACAAAGAAGGAAACAAAAGACACTGATTCTACCTGAGAGTTGGAGGAAGGAGAGGAGCAGATAAGATAAGTATTAGGTACTGGGCTTACTACCTGTGTGATGAAATAATATGTACAACAAACCTCCATGACAAGTGTTTATCTATGTAACAAATCTTCACATGAACATCCAAACCCAAAATAAAATTTAAAAAAATTTAAAAAACTATATTCACAATTGACAAAACCTATACAAAGAAAAGGAATCTACTACAAAATTATTAGAGATAATAATAGTTCTAATAGTTCTAAGAAACCAGTTCAGCAAGATTGCCTCATGCAAGTTCAATATACAAAAATCAATTATACTTCTATGCTCTAGCAATGAACAACCTGGAAATGAAATTAAGAATATAATTTCACTTATAGTCATTTATATACAAATTATATAATACAAATAATTTGTAAAAAATTTAAAACAATAAAGAAGTTTAGGAATAAATTTAACAAAGAAGTGCAAATTTAACAAAGAAATACATTGAAAACTGCAAAATATCATGAAAATAATTGTAGGTAAGTTAAATAAAGAAAAGTCATCCATGATCTTGAAAATGAAGAATGAATTTGGAGAAATCACAATTCCAGATTTCAAAACTTAATAGAAAGCAATAGTCATCAAGACAATGTGTCACTGGCATAGGGATAGACATATTAGTCAATGAAATAGTTTTGAGAGTTTGGACATAACCCATACATCTACGGCCAAAATAATTTACTGCAGAAAAATAGCCCTTTTAAACAAATGGTGCTGAGAGAACTGGATGTCCACATGTAAAAGTATGAGATATAAACAAATGAAATAAAAATGGGTCATAGAACTAAATATAATAGGTAACACTATAAAAGTCTTAGCAGAAAACATAGCAATATATTATGATTTTGGTTTAGACAATATCTTCTTGGTTACAACAGAGGAAGGTATAAATGGTAGAAGAGAACACTGACAAGTTGGACTTTATCAGAATGAAAAATCTTTATATTTCAAGGGGCACAATCATGAAAATGAAAAGATAATTCATATACTGGGGGGACACATTTACAAATTATATATCTCCTACATGTCTTATATCCAGAATATATAAAGAACTCTTATAATTCAATAGAAAAAGACAAGTAAACGAATAAAAATTTGATAAAGAACATTAACAGACATTTCTCTAATGCAGATAAACAAATAGCCAATACCCATATGAAGTTGCTCAGTGTCACTAGCCACTGGGGAAAATGCAAATCTAGACATAAGAAGGTACCTGTTCTCCCTCACTAGGATGATTATAATGCAAAAGAGAGACAACAAGTGTTACCAAGGATATGGAGTAACTGGATCTCTTTTTTTTTTTTTTTGAGACGGAGTCTCGCTCTATCGCCCAGGCTGGAGTGCAGTGGCGCAATCTCGGCTCACTGCAAGCTCCGCCTCCCGGGTTCATGCCATTCTCCTGCCTCAGCCTCTCCGAGTAGCTGGGACTACAGGCGCCCGCCACCACGCCCGGCTAATTTTTTTTGTATTTTTAGTAGAGACGGGGTTTCACCGTGGTCTCGATCTCCCGACCTCGTGATCCGCCCGCCTCGGCCTCCCAAAGTGCTGGGATTACAAGCGTGAGCCACCGCGCCCGGCCGGATCTCTTATATATTACTGGTGGGATTGTTTAATAGTGCAGCTACTTTGGCAAACAGTCTGCCAATTCTTCAAGAAGTTAAAGGTTTAACACATAGGATCCAGCAATTCCACCTTTTTATATACAGTCATGAACCACATAATAATATTTCAGTCTACAATAGACAACATATATGAATGTATTCTCATAAGGTTATAACAGAGCTGAAAATTCCTATCACCTGGTGACATTATAGGCATCATAACATCATAGTGCAATGCATTACTCATATGTTTTGAGTGATCTAGTGTAAACAAACCTACTTCTCTGCCAGTCATATAAAAGTATAGCACATACAATTATGTAAATTACATATTTAATAATATATAACAAATGACTATTTTATGATTTATGTATATATTCTACTCATTTTCGGATGTATATACTGTCTTTATTTTAGCATATACTTTTACTTATAAAAATGATTAACTGTAAGACAGCTTCAAGCAGGTACTTCAGGAGGTATTCCAGAAGAAGACATTGTTATCATAGGAGATGACAGCTCCATGCATGTTATTGTCCCTAAAGACCTTCCAGTGGGACAAGAGGTGGAGGTGGAAGACAATGATATTGATGATCTTGACCTTTTGGAGGTCTAGGCTAATGTGCATGTTTTGTGACTTCAGTTTTTAACAAAAGTTTCAAAAGAAAAAAAAAAAAAAAAAAAAATAGAAAAAAGCCTATAGACAAAGGACATAAAGAAAGAAAATACTTTTGTATAGCTGTACAATGTGTTCGTATTTTAAACTGTTATTACAAAACAGTCAAAATGTTTAAAAATTAAAAAGTCTGTAAAGTAAAAAAGTTACAGTAAGTTAAGGTTAACTTATTGAAGAAAAAAATATTTTGAATACATTTAGTGTAGCCTAAATATACAGTTTATATAAACTACAGTAGTGTATGATAATGTCCTAGGCCTTCACATTCACTTATCGCTAACTGACTCACCCAGAGCAACTTCTACCCCTCCAAGTTCTATGAATGGTAAGTGCCCTATAGAGGTGTGCCATCTTTTATACCATATTTTTACTGTACCTTTTCTATGTTTAGATACACAGATACTCTCCATTGCATTACAATTGCCTACAGTATTGAGCACAGTAACATGCTGCACAGGTTTGTAGCCTAAGAGCAATAGATTATGCCGTATAGCCTAGTTGTGTTTTAGGATATACCATCTAGGTTTGCGTAAGTACACTTCATGAGTTTTGCACAATGATGAAATCGCCTAAGGACATATTTCTGAGAACATTTTCCCATCATTAAGTGACTGAAAACGTACTCGTGTAAAAACTCATACACAAATAAATGTTTATAGCAGCCAATATGGTTTGGATATTTGTCCCTTAAAAATCTCATGTTAAAATGTAATTTCCAGTGTTGGAGGTGGGGCCTGGTGTAAGGTGCTTGAATCATGGGGGTGTATCCCTTACAAATGGTTTAGTGTCATCCCCTTGGTGATGAGTGAGTTCACTCAAGGTCTGGTTGTTTAAAAGTGTGTGGTGTACCTTCCCACTCCCTCTCGGTCCTGCTCTCATCATATGAGATGCCTGCCCCACCTTTGCCTTCTCCCAAGCTTGTAAGCTTCCTGAGGCCCTCACCAGAAGCAGATGCTGGCACCACACTTCTTTTATTATCTGTAGAACTGTGAGCCAATGAAACCTCTTTCCTTTATAAATTATGCAGTCTGTAGTATCTCTTTATCACAACTCAAAAATGTCCTAACACAGAAAATTTGTACCAGGAGTGGAATATTGCTATGAGGATAACTGAAAATGTGGAAGTGGCTTTGGAACTGGGTGAAGGGCTGCAACTGGGAAAGTTTGGAGGGCTGAGAAGAATACAGGAAGCTGAGGGAAACTTTGGGACATCTTAGAGATTGGTCAAATGGTTGTGATCAAAATGCTGACAGTCGATGGACAGTGAAGTCCAAGCTGATGAGGTCTTAAGTGGAAATGAGAAACTTACTAGGAATTGGAGCAAAGATCACCTTTATTACACCTTAGCAAAGATTTTGGCTGCACTGTTGTCCATGCCCTAGGGATCTGTGGAAAATTGAACTTAAGAGTGATGAGTGGCCAGGCTCAGTGGCTCACGCCTGTAATCCCAGCACTTTGGGAGGCCGAGGCGGGCGGATCACGAGGTCAGGAGATCGAGACCACGGTGAAACCCCGTCTCTACTAAAAATACAAAAAAAAAATTAGCCTGGCGTGGTGGCGGGCGCCTGTAGTACCAGCTACTCGGGAGGCTGAGGCAGGAGAATGGCGTGAACCTGGGAGGCGGAGCTTGCAGTGAGCCGAGATAGCGCCACTGCACTCCAGCCTGGGCTGGGCGACAGAGCGAGACTCCGTCTCGAAAAGATAAAAAAGAAAAAAAAAAAGAGTGATGAGTTAGGGTGTCCGGTAGAATACATTTCTAAGCAGTAAAACTTTCAAGATGTGGTCTAACTGCTTGTAACAGCCTAAGCTCAGATATGGGAGCAAAAAATGACTTACATTTGAAGCTTCTATTTAACAGGGAAGCAGAGCACAAAAGTTTGGAAAATTTGCAGTCTAGCCATGTGGTAGGAAAAAAAAGGCTGTTTGCAGGAGAAAAGTCTAAGCAGATTGTGAAGCAACCACTTGCTAGAGAGATTAGCATGACAAAAACAGAGCCAAGTGCTGATAGCCAAGACAATGGGATAAGGGCCTCAAATGCATTTCAGAGATCTATGAGGCAACTCCTCCCATCATAGACCCAGAGGCTTAGGAGAAAAGAATAGTTTTGTTGAACAGGCCTGGGGCACCACCTTAGGAGGCTGCACCATGTATCCCTGCTGCTCTAGCTTCAGCCATAGCTCAAAATGCCCAAGCTACAGCTCAGGACACTGCTTTAGAGGGCACAAGCCATAAGCCTTAGTGGCTTCCACATAGTGTTAAGTGTACAGATGCTCAGAATGCAAGTATGAAGGAACTGTGGTGGCTTCCACCTATATTTCAGAAAATGTATCAGAAAGCCTGGTTGCTCAGGCAGAAACCTGCCAAAGAGGTGGAGCAATGACAGAAATACTAAACCCAGCATGACACCCATTGAATCTTAAAGCTCCAACATAATCTTTGACTCCATGTCCCACATCTAGGACACACTAGTGCAACGGGTGGGCTCCCAAGGCCTTGGGCAGCTTTGCCTCTGTAGCTTTGCAGGCTGCGGCCCTCGTTGTGCTCTCATAGGTTGGAGATAAATTTGAGGCTGGAGCCCCCACAGAGACTACCCACCAGGGCACTGCCTAGTGGAGCTGTGGGAAGGGGGTCACTGTCCTGCAGACCCCAGAATGGTAGATTCACCAGAACCTTGCACCCTCTGCCTCTAAAAGCCACAGACACTCAACCCTAACAAGGGATGCAGTCTGGAGTCAAGGATTATGTTGGAACTTTAGGATTTAATGACTGCCTTGCTGGGTTTAGGACTTGCATGGGGTCTATTGCCCCTTTCTTTAGGCTGATTTCTCCCTTTTGACATGGAAATGTTTATCCAATGCCAGTATCACCATTGTATCTTGGAAGTAAAAATCTTGTATTGATTTTACAGGCTCATAGGTGGAAGGGGATGATTCTCAGATGAGACTTAGGCTTTATACTTGACATTAGAACAAGTTAGGACTTTGGGGACAGTGTTGCTAAAGGATTGTTGTAGTTTGCAATGTGAGAAGGACATGAGATTTGGAAGGCCAGGGGTGGAATTATATGGTTTGAATATTTGTCCCCTCCAAATCTCATGTTGAAATATAATCCCAAGTGTTGGAGGTGGGGCCTGGTGTGAGGTGTTTGGATAATGGGGGTATATCCCTCATGAGTGGCTTAGCACCATCCCCTAGGTGATAAATGAGTTCACTTGGGATTTGCTTGTTTAAAAGTGTGTGGCACCTCCCCCGATCCTTGCTCTTATTCTTTCCATATGAGAAACCTGGTCCCCCTTCACCTTCTGCCATGATTATAAACTTCTGAGGCCCTCACCAGAAGCAGATGCTGGCACCATGCTTCTTGTACTGTCTCAGGAACCATGATCCAAAGAAATCTCTTTTCTTTATAAATAACCCAGCCTCAGGTATTTATTTATAGCAATGCAAAAATGGCCTAACACAGCAGCTTTATTCATAATAATTCAGAAGTGAAAACAATTCAAATGTCCATACACTGACAAATGATTTAATGAAATATGGTTTATCCATACAATGGAATATTATTAGGCAACAAAAATATTGAAGTACTGATACATGATACAATGTGGATGAACCTTGAAAACGTTACAAAAGTGAAATAATTCATTCACAGAAAGGCAACATATAGTATGATTCTATTTACATGGAATGTTCAGAATGGAAAAACAAATCTATAAAGACAGAGTATATTAGTTGTTGTCCATGAGTGGGGAGGTGAGGGGAATAGGGAGTGACTGCTTATGGTTTATTTTTAGCCCTCTGTGCATGTTCCAAAATTTCATTATCATGATAGTTGCATCACTCCGTAAATATTGTAAACATAATTGAATTGTATACTCTAAACAGATTATTTATGGTATATAAAGGCAAGATTTGGCCTGCATGTCATACTTTACCAGTTCCCGACCTAAGTAGTAGAATTCCAATTAGTGGGACATGAAAGAATAATAGGCAGGGATAGGACAATGGTTTGAAGGGAATTCTTTAGTCCTTTCTAAGATACATCACATTGGTGAATATATACAAATATAGAAAGAAAGGGAAGCAAAGTAGATTTTCTTACTTTTCCCCAATAAAGATACATCCAGCATTAGAATTACTAGCTATTTTAGTTCCTTCACAGTCATGTGCTACTGAAATACATTTCTTGTCCTTTTCAGAAGGAAGGTGATGAGATCTCTGTATACGGTAGCAAAGAGATTATATTAGTGATTGATACCTGAAGAATGAGAAACTATGTAGTCACAATCAGAGTGAATTTGTAAATTCCTGCACACTAACATGGTAGCTTTTCACCTAATAATGTTAATAATAAGTAACATGTATTAAAAGTTTCCTAAGTGCTTTGTTTATATTAACTTGCTTATGCCTTATGACATCGCCTTAAAGTAGATTCTATGTTATCTACATTTTACAAATGAGGACAATAAGGCATTGAGGTATTAAATTGTCTGTCCAAGATCAAAGAGCTAATGAGTAGCAGAACCAAGTTTGGAGTACAAGTAGAACTCTAGACACTTTAATTTTAGCCACTGTGCTATATGACCATATGATTTCAAGTTTGGAAAGGATAAAAAAGATTAATAAATTCAACTAGTTTTTCAAATAGTTTAAAATTATTCAAATTATTTATTCAAATAAAATATTACATAAAAATTATCTATGTAAAACATTTTTACATGGCCCATTGAGTTGATGGCCTGGAGTCCTGCCTTTGTGGATCCCCCAGAGATTTTTCAAACATTTTGAGAATTTGATGTAGCCTAAATTTTCTTCCTTTACCTAAATCTCTCTATGATATTTCTATTTTAGTCTGCTCGGGCTGCCATAGCAAAATACCATAGGCTGGGTGGCTTAAACAACAGAAATTGATTCTCTCAAAGGTCTGGAGGCCGGAAAGTCCAATATCAATGTCCCAGCAGGATTCATTTCTGATGAGGGCTTTCTTCCTGGCTTGCAGGTGGTTACCTTCTTACCATGTCATCACATGGAAGAAAGAGAGAGAGAGAGAGAGAAAGCGAATGAGAGAGAGCAGGCAAGAAAGCTCTGGTGCCTCTTCCTTTTATTATGAGGCGACCAGCTGTTTTGCATTAGGACCCCACCCTTATGATCTCATTTAACTTTTTTCACATCCTCTAAGGCCCCACCTCCAAATACAGTCACACTGAGGGTTAGTGTTTCAACATAACGAATTTGGGAGAGGGACACACAATTCAGTCCATAGCAACCCCAGTCATAAATACTCTAGCTTCTGTTTTCATATGTTCATGAGAAGGAAAAGTATTTGCTTGCCTATGCTGTCCTTGTTATTAATAGCTTTTGACAAAAATAATAATTTGAATGATCTTTCTTACATTCAGCAAGTATATGTGTTTTGGGAGTTTGTATACACAGCTTCTAATTCTTCCTTTTAGGATTGTGTTGATAAATCTGCTCACATTAAGGGACTTGGCTCTGTAGCTGGTGCATAGTACTTACTCAATAAGATGTTATTATTATTTTGTCTAACAGTCTAACAGACACTGAATTATTTACAGGTAATTATGATATGCTCCATTCAAAACTCCCATATTCTTCTCTTCTACACGCTAAACATCCTCAGTTTTTTCAACTATTTTGTCTTGTAAAAACTTTTTTTAAACCATTTTTGATGCTTTCTTATTGTATTCTCTCCTGAAGTATAGCTGCCTGAACTTCATAAAGCTATTTTAGGAGTGGTCTGACTATCTCAGAGTAGAACAGAGCTGCTATCTCCACTGTTCTAGACAGTTTATTTTCATTAATACACACTAAGGTAATATTTAGTTTTTTGTGGGTTTTGGTGGCTATTGATCATTTTTCACTGAGCTTGAGCTAAGAGTCAGCTGTAATTACTCAATCTTTTCTACATGCGATACTGCTTACCCACATCTCTCCTGTTCTTTAAGTGATCGTTCACTTTATTTTTTTTTTTTTTGATATGAGAGTCAAGCAAGACACTTTTCCTATTTAAAGTCCATTTTACTGTAGCCAGCCCTTGTTAAGATCCTGCTGGATCTGCAATGATACAACTTACCAAAGCTCCATCACAGTTCCAAGTTTGCTGGTAGGCCTTTCTTGTAGCACAGAGAAATACTGAGGCAAAAAGCGAGACCCATGGTATAACTGAGACATAGTGTTGTCAGCTTATATCTGTGTGCAGCTGGTTGCTCCAGCAACAACTGGAATACAATGTAGGTCTGAAAAGATGGGAGGTATCTAATACATACCTTACTTAGCTATAACCTTGAACAATCATCTAAGAATTTAAATGCTTTGTGCTTAATTTTCCTCATGTATAAAGAGAGTACAGTAATCTGCTCTATCTATTTTGTAGGGCTATTGGATAGAGGAAATAAGAGACAAGATATGACAAGAAACATACTTCAGTTTTCATTGTTTGAGCACCTGAATCCAGCAATGCTTGAAGTCCTGAAATTCTTAGGTAGATGAGCCAACACATTTTTGTTTGGTAAACTCAATTTGAATTGGATTTCAGTCACTTGCATATGAAAGCGTCCTGACTGAAATCTGGGGTTGGGCAAAGGATGACTGGGTCAATGTAATAATAATCTCTGTGAATTAGAGCGCCTACTATTTTTTTCTCTCACAGAAGACATATAGAAAACAGAACAAAAAGAACAGTGATGAGATGTATACATGAGGAGGCTCCAGAAAGTGGCAGATGGTTTGGGGTTCCCCTGTTGAATAGCTGATTAATAACGACAGAAAGCACGGCCTTTTGGGATGAGAAACCATGGACTCAGCTATTTCCTACATGGGGTAAGGGAAGCATCTTAGTTACTACTGTGGGACTAGCATCTTTTTGGGCTAACAGAAAAGAACTGAGTTTGTGCTCTATCTAGGTCTCTAGACATGACCTTTGTTTAATAGGTGATGGGAAGAAAAAATAAAATAGTAAATGCTAATACATGTTGATAAATGATTTCAAGTAGCTTTGATCTAATAAAAATTAGAAAGCAGGTCAACATAAAAAATATCATCTCTTGCTGAGTATAATTTCCAAAGCAAAAACACTGGGAAAATGTGCTCAAAACATGTAGGTGCATTCCAGATTTTAAAGATGGAGACTGGTGATGTGCACACAAAACTTGAAATATAAATAGCTATTTTGGGTGTGATTATTTTACTCTAATAGAGAGTTTCAAATTAGTTTCCTTTTCCCCAACAAAAAGGAGCTTCAGCAAACCCTTGAGATTAGAAGGGAGCAATAGAAGCAACTTAGCCCAGTTCTCTAACCCAAGGAAGAACTGCTTATTCCTGATCAATTTTGATTTTCTACTGTATTTAAGTAATATATGGAGACTATACTTATAACATACTTCACCTCCATATGTCCCAAAAAAAGCATCTTTGAAATCTACTGACCTCTGCCCCTTTAAGTCAGAGCTAGGGTACAAGGCAGAAAAATCAATACACTGTAGCCTACAGCCAGCTCTACCTCCTTGGTCATCCAAGAATATCTGTCCCTTTTTAGAGTTCTGCACAGATACAGAGAATGTTGCCTATGAAACTCTCTTATTCTTCACTCTGGCTAAAATGAGTCTGTTCACCATCTACACCATTAACTCATCTTTTCTTCTTCCTTTTTCCACAATTCTCAGTCTTTTTGTATTCCCTTCACACATAGCCCCCAGTTATCTATCCTCATTCTATTTCCTCTGTTAATTTATTTTTACCTCACTGTGCTTTTGAAACAGGACCAGGCAGGCATTCATGAGTTGGTGGGGTTTTGCCTCTTTCATCTTTTACATTCCTGACATAGCCAATTCTGTTTTTTTGTTGTTGTTGTTTTGTTTTTGATTGTTTGTTTGTTTGTTTTGAGATGGAGTCTCGCTCTGCCGCCAGGCTGGAGTGTAGTGGCGCGATCTCGGCTCACTGCAACCTCCGCCTCTGCCTCCCGGGTTCAAGCGATTCTCCTGCCTCAGCCTCCTGAGTAGCTGGGACTACAGGCATGCCCCACCATGCTGAGCTGATTTTTGTATTTTTAGTAGAGACAGGGTTTCACCATGTTAGCCAGGATGGTCTCCATCTCTTGACTTCGTGATCCGCCCACCTCGGCATCCCAAAGTGCTGGGATTACAGGCGTGAGCCACCACGCCCAGCTGACATAATCGATTCTTTATGGGCACATGCAGAAGTACAGACAATTACTAAAAAACAGATATTCCAATTTAAGTACTGCAGACATGGCTTTAAGTTATTTTACCTTTTTGGGTATTTATTTTGTTAATCCTATTAAGTTTAAGCTAAAATTCCAAAAAGTTTTCTATCAGACTAATTCACTATGAAGGTAGATGGTTTGGGAGTTCCCTAGGGTTCTCAACAAGTCAGTTTTGATTTTAAATTCCTTCTTGAATGATTTTCTTATTCTCCCACTAATCCCAGCTCCTGTTACATGCTGCAATGTAAAACAGAGTTGACCAATCTTAGCTTTCATGGAAAACATTCTATATTGGGTCCTCAACACTCATTTCAACACCTTTCTAGGTTGGCTTCTTGTACTATTAAGTCAGAAAAACTGAACTCTACATTACATGGA
>NW_026652282.1:65133703-65246987 GCF_009828535.3 Hylobates moloch
TATATAGTGACATACAACAAGTGACTCAGGTTTGGTCAAGTGAAGAAATATTTATGATACCTGGAGATGGAAGAAAGCAGTATGAGGCTGGAGCCATTATGGGAAGATTGAATATTCTGGAAAGAATTATGACAGAGACATTTCATTCCTTTAGAGAATCTGGGAAAACTGTCACATGCATTCCCAAATGTCGTAAGTATTGAGTGGTGGACATTGACCACACTAGTGTTGTTGCTAGAATACTCTCATGGTATGACTGGGCATTGACCTTGGCTAAGTTGTTCCTGTCTGTGTGGCATTTAAGCTTGGTTCTTTGTCTCTCCTAGAGATTTGGTGATTTATCTAATAATCTTTAGTTAATTATTTTCTGTCTAAATTAAATAGAGTTCATTTTAGAGTGTCTATAATTAAAAACCTAACCTATGTAGCTTAAACCTTTTACCCCAGCAATAGTGGTTAGAGTCATTTGAAAATACATCAGCGGAATGATTTAGAGCTCAAAAGGCTTCCTTGCACAGAAAGGACTAGAGACAGCATAGACTAAATACAGAAAGGGCTTTCAAAATAAGCCCTTTTAAAATATTCCTTATTTAAAAATCCTTTATTATTTAAAAACTCCTTTCTGTATTTTGTCAATGGTGTCTCTAGTCTTAAGGACATCTGATCAGATCCTTTCCCAAATACTAAATAGGGGAAAGACCAAAATGTATACTATTTAGAGAGATATGGTAGTGAAGAAAGAGACTGTCTGGGACAACATAAATACCACCAAAGCAAATTTGAGAAATTGGGTTCTAGTCTTGGCTTTTCCACTTCCAAGCTCTAGAAAATGAGCAGGTGTCTTCTCTCTGGGCCTTAGTTATCTTAAAATAAGGTCAGTAATTTCTAACTTTTTTGGGTCATGTACTATAAAGAAGGTTATGGTAGCAATAGAACCTTTTTTAGTAAAATACATACACAGAGTTTCTCTTTCACACACACGTGCACACACACAAACATTTTTGTACAATTTGAGATTTTTTAAGCTTAAAATTACATTAAATATCATGGATGCAGCCAATATAGTCAATATTTTCTTTCCTTTTTTTTTTTATCACCCTTCCTCTCCTGCCTTTACTCAGATCTGAATGTACCAGCATAAGCCTGTATCTAAAACAAGAAGTACTCACTTTAGCACCTACAGTGACTCTCAGAAGAAATATCAAGGCAATTAGAAAGACATACATATGAGAGTTCATCTCTCAAAATAATTAACACTGAACTAACTCTCATTATGCCATATTTGGACAAGGTTTGTAACTCACTGGGCTTCAATTTCATCACCTGTGAAATGAGGAAGTTGGACAGATCAGCGGTTTGTAACCATTCGGGGGATTACTATCTGATAAACCCTTATGCCGGGCCCTTCCTGCCAGGTTGCACTTCCTGATAGCAGAGAGTCTGAGGTGGCAATGTTCATTAGTCCTGTGATTCTTAACATGTTTTTGGTCCCAGACTCCTTTAAGAATCTGATTAAAACTATGAACTTTCTCTTAAGAAAAATGCACATAAGAGTGCCAACAAGATTTCATAAATGCTTTCAGGGATTCAAGGACCGTCTGAAGTCTATGCATGGCTCACCGGTAAAAACCTATGCCCAGCAAGATGTCTAAGAATCCTTTTACTTCCAATATTCCACAAGTCTCTAATGTGGTCAGCATGTTTGGCTTAAGACAAAATTGTGTGGTAAATACTTTTCCATACTCTTCTCATTTCTCTTTAGTATTCCTTTCTTGTTAATTGTACTGAAATTGCCAGGGTCTCTACTGAGAGTGGATTTACCTGATAAAGTTACACTAACTCCTAATAAAATCAAACCTTAATGAGGAATTTGAGGCTACACATTTACCCTTCCCAACAGAGTTTACTTCTGCAAAAAGGGCACAGAAGCGGAATAGCCAAAAAGAACACACTTGAAATATTAGCTTTTCAAACCAGTGGCAGGTATGTGAGTGGGTTTTTGTGGGTTATAACACTTGCATTGAGTATTTTATTGTGTGTGATAGATGACCTTCCACTCTGTCTATTCATAACAGTGTTTCTTTCTCTGTAGGGCCTTGTCCACATGTGCATACAGGAATGCAGGCTGTATAAAGTGACTTTTTGTGGGCCCCAGCTGAATCTCCTATCACCAAGTTCTGCTTATTGCTAATTGTAAGGACTTAAAATCAATAAAAATAAAACCACTCCTGGCTTGGATTCTTGTCTTAGTATGTAGATCCAAACAACACTCCTTTGCTCTATTCCCCTGAGTATTACTTTTGATTGGAAAATCCAGTGTTCATTTGCACCTAAACTATAATTTTTAGTATAATATATTCTGGACATTTTTCCAATAATAAATTAGGTTCCTTTCAGGCTTCAAACTTGCCCTAACATGCAATCACATCATTAATTTTTATTTCAGGCACTGTATTTTGAACCATTTATTCCTGCCTTTATCTTATGCATAAAAATAGAAATTAAATTAGCAAGTTAAAGTTTAATACATTGGTTTTGCAAACAATCATGATCTTGAGAAAAGTGGCATTTTGCATTTGGACACTGGAGCTTTTATCTGGTACAGAAACCACTTCCGACTCATTCCCCTTCACTTTGTTCCTAGACTCATTATATTTCTGCAAAATAAATTATATTTCCCATCATATTCTGTAATCAATTCGGAGACTATCCCCTAAGGAAAAACAAAACATACCAGTAGCAGATTGAACTGAAAACTCTGGCAAGGTAGGAAGGAGTTTACCCGGTGGTCAACCCTGTAACTGCTTGAAATTAGGGTACTGAGAAATATACGATCTCTCTAATGCTGCCATAACCCCATCATCCCAAGCCTGGGGATTTTTCTCTTAGCCCTGTGAATTCGCTGAATCTATATTAACAAATTCTTCCTTTATTTTCTGATTTTTAAAAAATGATGATTAAAAAAATTCAGTTGCAGTATTGTACTTTACCAAAGGTATCACTATAACCTGAGAATCGGCAGTGACATTCTTTGGCTTGAAATCTCCTTCATTTCACAACTCCAAATACATACTGAGCATTTTTTTTTTTTTTGACTATCAAAGTTGTTTAATTTGGGGAAAGTTACTTAACATCTCTGAGCCTGTTTTTTCAACTATAAAATGGGGTCAGAATTAAGCTTAAAGTATGGAGTTGTTTTGATGAGTAAATAAAATAATGATTGTAAAACACATTAATATCAAACACAATGCCTGGCACATTGCCAACTCTCAGGCCATAAAATACCTTTGTCATTCACAAAAAAGTATTTTTACTTAAACAAGGAATGAATATAATTAGTACTTTAACTCATAACTCCCACCCCAAAATAATTTGAATAACTGATTTTTAAAATGTTTTTTAATCCTTTAATTGTAGCACTCTTATATTTTATTGATGTTGATTAGTTAATTCTATGCAACTGCAAGGCCAGACATAAAGCACATTGCATATTATAGAATGCTAAATAAATTTTAGTCATGATTAAATCATAACTATTAAAAATATTAAAAATTCTTGGAATGGGAGGATCCCTTGGATTTAAAATTGTAGGCCTGGTGGTATGAATGTTTTAAAAAACTACATTAATCATAATCTATACTGTACCATGTAATCTTTTATTTACAGTATAACGAAGAAGCCAACTTGAGACCTAGTAATTTTAGAATCACAAGGTAAACATTAAATAATAATGAAACATTGATTATAAAGGAAATTATCTCCTCAAACCAATATTAAGAGCTGAAACTTTTACTTTGCTTCCACTTTAATATATTTTATATTTTGGAGTTGCTCTATAGGGAAAGAATAAAATAATTATTTGGGTCTCTATTCTTAATTTAAGAAGGCTTAACCTTTTTCTTTTTCTAGATCTTTTAAGAAGATCTAAATGAGTCAAAATGTCTCCTTCATACACATATATATATATATGTGTATGAAGGTATATATATATATATATATATATATACACCTCTGGGTATCCTCATTTTCCTCCTGATTGCTTCCACCAAATAAGCTTCATATATATATATGCAGAGCCATGAAGTATAGTTGAGTCCATTTAATATTTGACCTTGCCTCTGTAACTAAAGAAAAACCCTTGCCACAGATAATGTAACTACAAATAAATCACTGTTTCATAGATGCCATGAGACATTGGCCAGATGGAAAAGATTTTGGTAAAAACATTCTCTTAAGAGTCTAAAAACCCTGTTTCAGATCCCAACTTTATCATTAATTAACTGTGAGACTTGAACTGGTTTCCTTCTTTCTTACTTTCTTCATCTTTAAAATGAGAGCTTAGACTATAACATCACTCATATCCCCTTCAGCTCTGATATGCTATAATTGAACCAACTTGGAGTGAAAGATCAGAAGTTCCTATAGGATTACTTCCTTTGGTTCTAGTCAGGCTCAAGCTTCTTGACCTAAATAGAAAAGATAAGAGCAGTATCACTCAGGGAATTTCACCACTGGGTGTTTTATTTCAAAACACATGAAATTTGGCTCCTGTGAGCTCTGAGGCTGAAAATTCAAAAGATGTGTGTTTCACAAAAAGAGAAAGACATTGCTGCTTCCAAAGCTTATTTGGTGGAAGCAATCAGGAGGAAAATGAGGATACCAAGAGGTGAGCCAGTAAAACGTGGCAAGAGCTATGGGTTTTAAGAAATACAAATAATATTTCTGTTCTTTACTTACTAAAATCTTGTGATTCTTAATAGGCCAAGCCCAAACCCTTCTTCTCCTGGAAGACTTGCCTGACTTCTACAATAAAACTGTACCCATTACTCTAGCTCTCTGAGATCCTTGACTTCTCTGAAATCTTACAGCACTAGATATGACTTAGGCCCTTATTATATTCATGTTGTCTTATATTTGGGACAATTGCATTACATATATATATATATAATCTACTTAATTGGATTCTAAAGAGTTTCTGGGACATGGCATCCTTTCCTTTGCCATCAGCCCTCTGCCACCCTGTCCTTTATTCTCACCTCCCCAGTTGAATTTGATCCACTGCTCTACACTTAAGAGTTATTCAACATATGTTTGCTGAATGGAGCTAAAGCTGTGTGAGGAAAGAGTACATCACAATAAACTCTAGACACACTAAGGCAAGTCAAAAAAATATTTCTGTAAACAAACAAACATAGTATTACCCACATCATCTGCCAGACCCCGAAACAGAGAATCGGAAGACAACAGGGCAATATATTTCTGCCTGTTGTAAACATGTCTGGCCCAATACACATTTAGATTAATTTACTCTTTGGCTGGGCTCGGTGGCTCATGCTTGTAATCCCAGCACTTTGGGAGGCTGAGGCAGGTGGATCACTTGAGGCCAGGAGTTCAACACCAGCCTGGCCAACATGGTGAAAACCCATCTCTACTAAAAATACAAAAATTAGCAGGCAGTAGTGGCACATGCCTGTAATCTCAAGCTACTCAGATGGCTGAGGGATAAGAATTGCTTGAACCTAAGAGGCAGAGGTTGCAGTGAGCCAAGATCGGACCACTGTACCTCAGCTTGGGTGAAAGAGCAAGAATCTGTCAAAAACAAAACAAAAGAAAAAAACCTTTTTCTCCTTATATTTTTCTCCAGTTGCTCAAGACAATTCTCACTAAAGCTAGCCTATGACGAAATTGTTATTTTGCTTTTGGCAGTTGTTTTCCTATCCTTGGATCTCTTCAGTTTTCCTTTATATCCTGTTCTCAACATGTACTCCTACCTTTACAGTTCTAAACTCATTCACACCAAGGTTTTCGAATAAGTATATTTCTAGGAGAATGAGAATTTTAAAATCAAGACTTCATTAAGAAAGAAATTCTTGCCTCTAGAGGACTGGTGTTTCAGGCAAAGTGGAGGTGATATTTTGAGG
Source organism: Hylobates moloch (assembly GCF_009828535.3). NCBI lineage: Eukaryota > Metazoa > Chordata > Mammalia > Primates > Hylobatidae > Hylobates > Hylobates moloch. The sequence continues at coordinate 65,139,625 of NW_026652282.1, forward strand.
TGGAGAGCCCTCCAGGTATTCCCTATAATATACCACACAGGTATGGCCTGGCATGAGACTGGACCTGCAATAACATGTTTCTTTCTTCCATGGCTTATGTGAAAATTCCCTTTACTCTGATCTAGAGATATTACCCAAGTCATGGGTATTACCTCCAGTTGCTTCCTGTTCATCTACCTTTGGGAGTGGGGAGGGGGGTGTTAGGTGCCTAATACAGTGTGGCACTGGTCTCAGGGGTCTGGAACTCTGGGACTCCTTGGAACACCATCTTCAAGAGCCTGTGGCAATGGGTCTGGGCTGCAGAAAGCCAATCTCTTTTCATTGGATCCTGCCTAACCACTGAGAAGAAATGGGGGTTTACCTGCACTTCTTGGTAACAGGGACCCTGAGGGCAATGGGAAGTGGGTGGACAGGAAGTGGAAGGTGGATTATAGCTCCAGATTCCTCTTAAGAAGTGGGGTATTTAATTCAATGTCAGAATTTTAGAAGTTTGTGTATTCAAGAATGCCCTAGGCAGAGATCATGCTCACCTTCACCTCTTCTACTGGCAGCTTTCTAGGGAACATTCTTGAGAATGTTCACTTTGATAACTGAATGCAAGTGAGAGGCTGTGAGAAAAGATCACCCAAAGATTGTGGTGGCCCACTATCTATGCAAGCAACTCGAGGGCTCCTAGCTTCAGCAAAGGACTCCATAGGCAAATAGGCTGTGTGTTATCATGAGCTCAAAGCTAAGTGCAACCACAGAAGACAATGCACTGTGGCCCTCGAAATAGAAAGGAGAATTTCTTTTCCTGAGTGTGAAGCTTTGCAGGCTCTACATGCAGCCTGTAGTGTAGCCCTGCATCATTAACGGGGGTGGGCGGGGGTGGAGAGAATGAAAGCAAGAGAGCATGCTGGCTGCCCCCTGGAAAACGGAAATGTTCAGTGTACACAGAGAGTGGCTTGCATATTTCACTCTGACATCCTACTACTATGCTTTTCAACATGATAGTGGTTAGATATTCCTGATAATTTTAATTTTTTTTCCTTTTGCTTTCATAATTTTTCTTTTGGTTTTCTTTTATTTTGTATTATTTTTACTTTTATTTATTTTCTTCCCTCCCTCCTTCTCTCCCGTATTCATTCATTTTCCTTCCTTCCTTCCTTCCTTCCTTCCTTCCTTCCTTCCTTCCTCTCCTTTCCTTTTCTTTCTTTCTCTTTCTTTCTGTTTCTTTCTCTCTTTCTTTCTCTCTTTCTTTCTTTCCATCTTTCTTTCTTTCTTTCTTTCTTTCTTTCTTTCTTTCTTTCTTTCTTTCTCTTCTTTCTTTCTCTGTCTCTTTCTTTCTTTTTTCTTTCTTCCTTCCTTTCTTTCTTTCTTCTTTCTCTCTCTCTCTCTCTGTCTTTCTTTCTTTTTCTCCTTTTGCTAGTGAAGGAGAATTGGATTGGTTATTTTCAGAACAGGGAGCCTAAATTGATGCACAGATCAGTAGCATCCTTGTTGGAGTGGCCATCACATGAATTCTTTGGAGATCTCTGAAGAAAACAGAAAGAAACTGAAATGGTAGGTTCTAATTATTTATGCATAATTAGCTCTCATCTGTGCATTTTCCCCTTAATATCTAGAACTGGACTCCACACAAGGAACTGTACAACTTGTCAAGTCTAAGCATGGTTATGGATATAATGAACTTGGACCATCCTTAAATGTCATTTCGTTGGTATTTGAACAAACAAAAATAATTGTATGATGGGCTGCCAGAGGAGGGAGGCAACTTTAAACTTGGGAAAATATAAGTTTGACATGGAGAGATTTTTAATAATGTGTTTAGCTCAGTTGATATTGAATAAAACAGTCCTGTGAACATTTGCAATTTAACCTATTTTGTATTAAGTAGAGTTGCTTACGTAAAAGTGCAGGACAATTTTTATCTACTCTTTGCTAAAACTCTTTGGGGGTGCTATTTTTATCTGCTGCGTAATTAAACTGGTTAACTTTGTGTCCTTCTCAAAATGAACAATTATTTGAAAAATGAGAGAGACAATATTTCAGGACCTTAGCTAATATAAATGCATGTTCCTATCAGCTTGTGTAACTTACTTATTTTCACTGTAAAAGTTAATTGTTGTAATTAATGATAGATATAAAGATTCTGTTTTCAAACACATTTAAGAAAACTTGTTTATAATGAGAGAAAGAGGAAATAAGATAACAGGCACAGTTGCTCTGTTTTTCATAGATAAGCTCTATCTACGATAGTAAGTAATCAGCACATTAAAAAATCAACAATGGTTAAAATGATTTTGAATTTAATTTACATTTCTAGATACTCAAAATTGACTTATTTTGACAAAATGTAAGTGAAATTATTTCCTTGTTTGCATGCTGTCTCTTTTTTGTGCTCCAAGAGAAAATGTTTAGGACAGTGCCTTTTGACTTTAAACCGTATGATGATACTATAAATTGTGTGTAACTGCTAGGAGCTGCATTCAGAGACTAAAAGAAAAAAGTCACGAATTCCTATGTGAGAGAGAGATAGAAATGAGGAGAGATGTGGTACAACATGACCCAGGATTAAATCTCAAATAACTTTCCTGCTCCTTCCTCTCCGGTCAACAGTAATGTACACGGACTTTATTTTATACTGCTCAAAATTTTTCATAAAAGAAAAAGTTATAATATTATTCAATAAGCAGAACTATATGCTTTAGAGACCTTTGGATCATTCAGCAAAGAGTATTTTGTTTTTCCTTTAGCTTCTGTAAATATCAGATATAAACACAAAAACATTAAACTTATAGAGAGGATTAAAGTTCTTCCACCGAGGGCAAGATTATACCAGTCACACTGGCAAACATTTGGATATACCAAGAAGTTTGTGTCCAAGAAGGATATACTTTTAATTGCAGATAATGTGCTTTGCGCTTGTGAACACATGTACTGCTCTGCTTTGCTATATATTTGTAATAATATTTGTGTGAGACAGGAACCACCTAGTGTACCTATTTTGTTGGGGCCAGATTAATATGATGCTGAATAATGTAAAGATGAATAAACACAAAGTGAGTCATAGACTGCTCCCGATATCTCACTGAATTTCACGTGAAGACCCCTAGGAATGAATGCACTTCATTATGCCCCTTTGTACTAGGTAACTGAAAGGAAGAGGACAAAGAAACACACCTTCTGCATTCCGCTCATAGATACTTTTGGCACCAATCAGCTACCCAGAACCAAAAAGGGAAGTAAACTCCTTTTCCTGATCTCCACCCAATCCTGATAAAAGCAGGGCACAGAAGGTGCCTCTTCCCTTGCCCATTAAAGTGACTCCCCACCCAAAACCTTCTTTTTATGCTATAAGTCTCAAGAATCAGTCTCTAGATCCCTAGTCAGAGAATAAGACATTGTCAGAAACAGATTCAGCTCTTGTCACTTTCAGAGTAATGGCAAACATCTGAGACTTTTATGCTTTGGGAAGCAAAGTAGGTTCATAGTGTACATTGTGCAGTTGGAAAAAATGAGACTCATAGAGGTGAAGTGACTGGGTCAAGTATCTCTGTCTGTTTGTGACAGAGACAAAGGTAGAATCCAGGTCTCTTCATACCTTGTCCAGTGTTCTGTTCATTTCTCCTTGCTGACTATCAAGGTTTGTGGATTAAGAGACATGCATTATTCATTGGGAAACATTGAAAGATTTCATTTTGAGAGCATTCAAGAATCTCTCAGTAACAGGCACACTTCAGGTTTCTCCCAAAGGCCTTAATATTGTAACAGACCTTGAGTTGTTGGGCTTTACCACTGTTTCCTTCCAAGAATAAGAAAGAGTTTTTCCTACTGTGCTCATAGAAAAAAAAAAAAACAACCCAAAGTGCAAATTGATACTAGATGCTGTAATACAAGATTAACAAAGACCTGGCCATATACTGGAAGTGTATGTGCTGTATTGAGTGTCAGAGCAACAATACAGCCAATTCATTAGACAAGAGAGAGTATGCAGGAGGTCCTGAGGTCTAGGAGATTCCAGATTTGAGAAAGGAGTGAAGATTTTAGGGTATCTTGTCTGACAGAAACAGACATATGCGGTTGACCAACTAAGGTGAGAGTGTGAGGAAGATAAATATATACAGTAAGTGATAGTATGTGAATCCTGAAAAGGAATACAGTAATTAATGGCTTGAATATTGCTAATGTTTGTCATATAACTAAGTGCTATCTGAGATCTGAAAATTAAAGTGGGTTCTTCTGGTATAGCCTTTGAAAGATAAAGAGTGTGCTCCAGAGGCATCATTTTCCTTTGCAGCAACAGCTGCATTAGCAGCAACCAGAGATCAAGATGCAGACAGAGCTCCTGACAAATAATCAGATATGCAAGATATTAGCCAAAATCAAGTCCGTATAGACTCTGGAAACTTGGTTATGGGTCAAGAAGTTCACTAAATTTAGTTATCTAGTGAGGAAACTAAAATTTAACCATTATCAGGTTCAGTTATGTGGGTCATGCAGAAGCATGACTTGTGCCCACCGTGGGAGCCAGGGTTGCCAATTCAGACTCAGTTGTGTCTTGGATAGCATAAATACTATCTCACTGGAAACTAAAATATATGCAAATATCTCACCAGGTCAAAAGTGCCCATCAACTCCTTTCCTACTTCCAGACATAATATTTGTTTCTTCAAAAAGCTTTTACAAAATGTCACACTACTTAGGGCAGAAAATAAAGTTTTCTCTACATTCTCAGCAATGATGAAAGGCTTTAATATTATTATTATTTAGCTAAAACTTTTTTCAGCTTTACTTGGCAGATGAGATTCAGTATTTCTTATAAGCTAATCACATGTTACCAGATATTTCTTATAAATCAATGACTATTTTTTGAGACAGGGTCTCACCCTGTTACCTTGGCTGAAATGTAGTGGCATGATCACAGCTCACTGCAGACTTGATCCCCTAGAGCTCAAATGACTCTGCTACCTCAGCCTCCCAAGGAGCTGGGACTATAGCCATGGACCACCACGAAAGGCTAATTTTTGTACTTTTTTTGTGGAGACAGGGTTTTGACTCGTCTGGAACCCTTGGCCTTGAGGAATCTCACAATCTTGGCCTCCCAAAGTGCTAGGATTACAGGTGTGAGCCCCTGCACTCAGCCCCAGTGACATATTTCTGTATGATAAAATAATTCTTACAACTTAAGTGTAGGATGACAGTGATGAAATCCTTTACTGTTCAAAGTATTTAATCTATTTTAGGTAATACTGATGACCTATAAGTTACTTCTTTAAAACTAATGGTGTGCTGAAAAATGAATAACATGTAGAAGATGGACTGATTTATTATTTCTCACATATGTTTTTACAATTAAATATTATGAGAAAAATATATATGAGATGAAAGAGCCCACAGAGTCTATTTTTTTAAATTTACATTTTATTTTAATCTATAGTTTTATGGCCCCTATTAATTTTCATACTGAAGGACTTACTCATTTAATTTTCTAAAGACATATTTCTTTGACTTTTTTCCCCACATCCTTATGACAATAGCATTCTGCTTCTGTATTCTTTGGTCCAGTTTTTATTGGGATCTGTTATTATTTTTACCTTTTTCTCCCCTTTATTTTTATACCTTATAATTATAAATGTATCTATTGACTTCTCCCTCTTCTAAGAAAGTTAGGGTTAAAACTAGGTAGTACTGATTTTGTAATACTTCATAAAACTAACTCAATTTAACAAAGGAAAGTTCAGTAACTTGACCTAGCATTAGCCTCTCTGAGGAAGAACTACTGACCATAGAAATAGTTTTGTATCAAAAGTCACAGTGCATATCAAGACATCTGGTACAGTAATACCTTTCTCTCTGAAATGCTATGACTTCTAAAAGTTTATTAGGGTTAAAAAGAGAATTCTACCTAGCTGAAGCAGAGTATGACTATAACAGACTAGACTGTAAAGTGGCTGGTCTAGATAATCCATCCAGATTATTTAGGGAAGGCAGATTTGCGACCCAAGTTATCTTGAGTGAGTGATCATATATTGGGTTTGGGGATACCCAGTTTTGCTCTGACATCTTGCTGAAAGGCTCTTTTGATCATGGAGAATAGATTAAACTTCCCTCAGTTTTTTTCTTTTTTGCCATGAAATTTGGTTAAGCAAACACTATGAGGACATTCTGTAACCTGCAGAGAGAAAAGGGCTGTTTTTCAGAATAGAGACTATAACCTGGATTATATTTGATGTATAATTACTTGTTAATGACTGATTTAGTTCTAAGTTACAGTTTTAAGAATTTTTCATTAAGAAATACTATCTTTGTGTCTGTTTGGGTCTTTCCCGGGAAAGATTTACTCAGAAATTTTACAACTAACTGATCTCTGGGAATCATTACATTTGAAAATATCTGTGACATAGTCCCATAGAGAAAAATTGATCGCCCCAGGTTATAAGTTATTCCTTGACTGGGACTTGGGCCAAACATGAATGGCCAGAGTAAAACTATAGGCTAAATCAATATCTGAAGAATATGGGCATGGTGGTTAATCAGGATGGCCCCTCCTCAAATGCTGTGAACCCTCTGTTGTGTGGGCTTCTTGAATACAATACATAGAGATGCAATCTTCTCTTCATAATTTTCATTTAGTGACACACCTGGACACTCATTGGAAAAATTTTGGACACACAATAGAAATGAAAATCAATAGTGAATCACCCAAATATAGACCCTCTAAAGACTGTATGATGTTGCTTTGAAAATTTTAAATTTAATCTATTTAACATTTGCATGCATTAACCCACTTTTCATATTGGGTCAAATAATATGAAATACTTCTAAGAAGTGGTGATCAGTTCTTTATATTTTTCTGCAAAATTTCAGTACATTAATTAAAAAGATAGAATTGATTTGGTTTCATATGTAAACATTTGTTTTCAAAATAAAAAATTTAATTTCATATAACCCTTTCCTGAGTGAGTAATTATATTTAGATTGTAATAATTTATTTTAGAAGGAAAATTAGGTTTTATTTGCTCAGTCTCACTCGTAAGCATAATGACTTTATTTTCTTCACGGGGAATTCTGAGCCTTTGGCCTTTTTCTATTCCCACATCTCTGGGAGTTCAGTCTAGTTTCTTTAGCAAAGGGAAAATAATAGTTTTCTAATATGATTTCGGATTTTGGACGTACATTTAGGAGTTCCCAGAGCCTTCCCACAGCTCCTTACATGAGTTTCAAAGCAGGTCCAAAGTCTCACCATGAACTAAGGGTCAGCATCAGATTCAGACTATCCTTGCTATGGATTTTTTTTCCCTGTAGAGTTTATACTGTATTCTAAATCAAGTATATTTTTAGTAATAACGCTAGAAAAAGCAATAAACTATCTAAGCAGCTACTCAGAATCTAAGATTTAGCAGGTTTTTTGAGCTTATCTACTACTGGCTCTTTTATTTTTAGTGTTCTATCATCAAAAGTAATATATATTTTTAAAATTGTACACTTAACGATATACTAAGCATTAGGCAAGATGCCTTACATCATTTTGACAACAACTACATTTATTTTCTCCATTTTACAGATTAAGAAACTAATGTTCAAGAAATTACTTAACTTGCCCAGTGATATACAACTGTTTTTTTCAACACCACTTTACTGAGGTATGATTAGCATACAAAAAGATGTGTATATTTAATATATATATAACTTGGCGAGTTTGGAGATAAATATATACCTGGGAAACCACCACCATAATCTATGCAATAAACATATCTATCTTGGTTGAGTTTCAAATCCAGTTCTGTTGATTGTCAAAGCTCTTTCTTTATGTTTTGCTGTCTCCATACGATGAAGCTATAACTCACTATCTTGTCCCTTTCCACTTGAGAATCAAGAGAGTTGGTAATAGAAGAAATCAAGATGTACCCATTTCGAAACAGGCTGTCCTTTTATTGGATTTAGGCTAGGTGAACAAGGAAAAGGAGGCGGGCAATAGGGAATAAAATGAATAAAATTGAGAATTGTAAGAAGCAAAAATTAAATGTTTTATTTATCTTCAACCATTCTTTATGATGTGTTTACTGTTTCTACAGGATATAACCCCTGCCCTCTTAGAGCTTATTTACTTGAGGAGGATAAGCTAGCACATATTAATTCTGATTATACAAAAGAGATTCAGGAAGAAGGTGTCTGACTTTATGGAACTTTTTTCCTTAAACAGAATCACCATTCATCTACACTTAAACTGACATAATGTAAAAAGAAAATCAGATTAGAATTTTTGCTTTATTCTACATAATCTAATTTATGGCATGCTAAGGTTTAAGAGCAAAGGTTCTGAACTCCAGATATGAGCCTCTGTTAGAGATTAGAGCACAACGTGTGGTTTTAGATGCAAGTTAATATCAGCAAAAGGAAAGGGCTCAAAAAATTGTACACAGAGGCTCTCCCAAACAGGTCTGTAGCAATAGATTAATTTCCGTGTTTACTTGTTTGCTGGCTTCCTAGCGCATTCTATATTGGCTATAAGGAATTCGAATTTGGGGGAAAATATGAAATCCTTCATATGCAAATCAAGTTTACACATCAACCATCAGAAAAGAGGATAGAGCCATTTTTATATTTGTGAGTAAGCTTTTTCCTTAGGATCAAGGACTTGGAGTTATAGGATGCCTGTTCTTGTTTCAGAGCATACTCTGTGGCTACATTACAGAGAGAATTAACTGGAATCTAATCGCATGCTTAAGTTTAGGAGCTCAGTGTGGTAACCATCTGATCCAGTGAGTTATAGAATCTTGAGTTAAAAGAACAAAAACACAGTAACAAAGTTTTAGGCTTGTCTGTCTCCTGATAATGCCAATTATTTCCCACCACATTCTTTTGCTCTCTACACACTCGCCTCCTCTGTCTGTGCTCCCTATCCAAGAGGAAAAAGAGGAAGAACCTTGGGACATCAATTTCTACACTCTCTTCTAAATTATGCTTTCAGCAGGCACCAATCACAGCCTTTGGGGCTGACTAGAGGTATAAACCTGAACAAGGTACTGAGCTCCCTCATTTTTCAGTTTCTCTATCTGTGAAAATGGTATAATTGAGGGCACTTCTCTCTCAAGGGTATGGATCACATGCAGATACTGAACAGGTACTTTGTATTTCTTTTACCAGAGCTCCTCTGTACAATTTGCAAAATACCTTGTGCTACTGGATTGAAATCACACTGGGAACATTGAGTTGTACTTGCCTTTCACCAGACAGACAAATTTCCCTTTGCACATGTCAGCATTATGCCTGGTTAAGCTTGCAGATTGAAGTGCTTACAAGGAGCAAAATAGTTCTAAAGCTTGCAGCTGAATCAATGAGAAAGAGAGGCATAACTTTTATGGATCAGTGAATAGCTGTTTTCAGAAATGCTGTATGGAATAGTCCAACCACTTTAAGGTCTGGTGTATGTTTCTACTCTAAATATACGGCAGCTTTCTACAAAGCATAGCGTTTGACCTGCCCAATTTAGCAACTGATTTTACACATCTCTCTTTTATTCTGTTGTGTCACTTCTGCTAGATTTTCCAGGGCAAGGGCTATGTCTCATTTCTTGTTATCTTCTGTGATATCTAGCATGATGATTTGATTTACAGCAAGGTATTTTTCATCTCATCACTCCATTCTTTTGTCCTAGCTTGATAGTTTAGCAAACTGGAGCAGCAGGAAATGGGCCAAAGAGTAAAAAGAACATTTGTCTTATTTTAGTCACTTTCTTCCAGTCTTGAATGCCAGCAGAAATGAATGAACTCAATGTAAAGAGAATATCTGTGTTTCTGCATGGGGTAAAGTAGAGTTAGAGAGAGAGATGGGGAACGGACAGGAATAGGTTGTGGTTTCTTCTGCATACAGTTAAGAATATTGGTTTCTATACCATTGTAGAAAAAAACAAAGGGATACTTGTTTCTGGTGATTTGTACACTGGTATTTGATGTAAAAAATTGACAGTCTTTAACAACATAAAGCTTACATTTAGATAGTCTGACCATATGAAGGAAAGAGAAATAGCTACACACATAGTATAGAATGTGTAGTAGGGAGGAAGTGTGATGTGAGGAAATGAACAAAGGCCTTTTGAATTAAAACTTAGGTTCTAGTTCTGATTGTGCCATTAACTTGTTATATAACTCAGGATGAGTCTTACTTTCTTTGGGCCTCAGTTACCTTGTTTGTAAAAAGCAGAGCATTCATAGCGATTGATACAAAATTAGCGAAGGTTTAATCAAGATTAATAAAGTCTAATTTTTATTTAAAATGCTGAATCAGTTCTTCCAGAAAATGAGAAAATATTATAAGGCTCATTAATCATTATCTACATCACCATTGAACTTATCATGAACTAATCATGCTACCCAAGGTGCTCATTAAATATGTGCTGACTGAACTTGTTGAATTACTCCATACGTAGGCTGAGGAACTCAAGCTGACTATAACCTCTCCCCTACTCTCCTTTCATACTACTGTGATCCTTTTCATCTAGATCTGCAATGGTACCCATGTTTTTATTTAAGAAAGGCTGCTAGGAAAATCCCTGCACACTCCCTGTGAATGTCCTGGATACTATTTTCTAGTTCTCTCTCATTAATGCATTAGCTTAAATCCACTTATCACATCGCAGTAGTTTTAAGCATAAAAGTAGAAACACTGGCTATAAGGGATATTTTGATGGGGAGTAGTCTGTGAGAGGAACAAATCTGTGCCAACTAGAAAAGTCTGCTTAGGACTATGGGTCTTGGATTGGATATGGAGCCCAGGCAGCTAAAGTTGTGGTGTGAGGATTCAGTTAGGCCTGAAGGATAATGCACTGGGGAGGAAGAACACAGGGATTCTTTGTATCTTCCCCAATATTTATCAACAATTGGGCCTATCTGTCTACTCAAACTTTCTACTAAACTTAGACTGTAAGAGCACAAAGTAACCTCAGGGATAATCTAGTAGCTCCCTCATTCCGCAGACGAAATACCGAGGTCAAGAGATAGAAGGGACATTCCCAAGGTCACACCACTAATTAGTGATGAGGCCAAGACTAAAAGGTAGGTGTCATATGTCTCTGATTAGTGCTCTTTTCCATACATCCTGTTTCTCTCAGCCTAAATGACTTGTCTTGGGAGTTGAAAAAGCTTTCAAGTAAAGCAGAATAAGTTTAAAGTATATGGCTATCCTGGAAAAAAAATAATGAAGTGACTCTCTAAAGCAAAATCCATTCTTTGATATCTCACCTGACTCCTGTCCATAAAGTATAACAAATTAAATGATTAAAAATTAAACAGTGCCTAAGAATATTCACTATTTCAATAAAATCTGCTTCTAGCCAGCTACATTTGTCTAGTATTTATGATTAATCTGTGACCCTGCTCAGTCACTAAACTCTGTCCCTGCAGACTATTACTCTATTTTGATCTCACATATCTGACACACTAAAGTGGTGCTGTTCTGGTTCTGTTTTCACAAACAACAAACTACCAGCAAGGAATATAACTTTGTCACTTTGTAACTTACTGCCTAGGTTTTCTTTCCTAGTCCCCATGATAAGCTGCTTTGGATTCTTCGGCCTCTGGACCTGCCTTTTGGTTACTCATCTTCTACTTGGTCTGTTTCTCCCACTTTTTTACCCTCTCTCAAGGACAAAAAATAATTTTAAAATTACTTTACTGGGTGTTTAATCCTGATCACTATTTTTTTCCTCATCAGGTCTTTTTAAAAGGATTTATTAAGGAGTTTTAATGTGTCTAGTACTCTATTTACTAGGTGCTAGAGGAAAGAAGAAAAGGATACGTAGGATTTATTGAGCACTTGTTATGTGCCAAGCCCTGACTTATTGGTTTTTACTTATGATATCTCATGTAATCTTAACAATGTTCCCCAGGAGTAGGCATTATTATTTTATTCATTTTACATGAGGAAGAAACAGAAAGAGAGAGAGAGAAACAAAACAACTGGTTCAAGATTACTCAACTGAAGCTGGCATTAGAACACAAGTCTCTTTCAAAGGATTGCTTCAAAAGTTATCATTCTAAATAAAAATCATCGTGTTAAAAGGATTAGCTTGAAGCAAATTTGTGTAGATGGAAAATATTTCATTGGGTGCCTTCTCTCTATCTTTCCTGCCTTAAACTTCCCTTTGCAGAATCCTTTGCTAACCCTTATGATCTGGCATCTCAGGTAATCCTACTATGTTACCCACTTAAGGCTGTCCCCCTCTATGTTCCTTTAATTCATTCTACCAAGTAAATGTATTATTTGTATTTCATTTCTTCCACTTTCTAAAGGAAAATCTAGCTTAGCTGATTGATTACAGTTAAAAGGCTAATATGTAACCCCTTCTTGTAGTATTTTCACTTTATCAGTAGATTCCTGGACACATAGTTTCTTAAAGGATTGAATCTATAATAGGACATTTCTGGCAAGGTGACAAGCTTGGACAAGTGATCTTTAGGTAAAGCAGAGCAGAGGAAGCTGGGGTATGGTTTTTGGTGTCCCTAAATCACTATACATAAGAAACTATCTACAAGCATTTTAAGGTTACATGTAGGGCAGCTTTGTGTAGAAATTAATTTTTCTCCTAGCATCAGCTGTGCTGACAACCACTGGCCAGCTGGATCTCCCTCCATATGTATTTAATAATCATTGAAACAGTTGTGGTCATGCCAACTATTTAGAAAAGATCACTAACTGAGAAAAAGACAGCTTTTACCCTTCAACTGTATTGTGAGTTTAACAAGAGGCTATGGGATTTTTCTAACATAGTTCACCACAGTTAAGGGCTTCTTGTGACCAGGGAGTGACACATGAACCTTTCCACCAACATTCCTACCTTCTCTCACTCTTTCCAAAAGCTGCCATGTCAAAAAGAGATGTCAGATGCTAAAGGGATTCTCACTCACTCTACTTCACTACCACTAATGACTAAGTGTAACTCTCTATACTCTCCTTTTCCTGTGGTAATTGATTTTTGGGATCTCAGCATCCACTTGCTGAAATTTCCCAGCCCTCTCTGAGCATCTTCTCCATGCTGCACCTGACCATTGCTTTTCTATGTTTTTCAAGGCATGAATGAGTTAATCGTGCCAGATTCTCCAACGCTTCCTCAGGAGACCCTATTGCTCTGATTAAGAAGTTCCATCAGCACCGAAGAAAACAGCAGGTAGTCAAATACAGTCCTGACTTCTATTTCGGCATCTTTCCTAAAAATAATACTATTTTACCCTGTGGGCCCTGTACAGACAATTAGAGCCTTTGCTAGCCCCCTGTTGCACATTTGCTGGTCTACTTGATAGATTACCAAGCAATAGCCTGGTTCTAGCAATCAAGATATACAGTCTTACAGAACACGAAAAGCTGTAGTTTCTGGAGTATTTGATAAAATGTGGCATTCTTTTCAATAGTGCTCTGCTGAGTCTTTTTTGCCTGAGACAAAGAAAAATATCAGTCATACTGATCCTGTCTTTATTTACTATCTTGATATTTCGTTTACTGTGAATATTTCCATTCATTTCAATTTAAAAAATACTGCATTGAAATAATATTTCTCTTCATTACTGAGTTGTTTTTCAACCCCTTAAATTTTGTGTCCAAGGAAAGTGCCTCACTCATCTAACACTAGTCCTGGCGCTGATTTTTATGGGCTGTTTGACCTACTTTTTAGCTTTAAAGGGGATTTGGGAAACTAGGGTACACAGCCTTTATTCCCATTTTGAAAGCAAGTCTATGCACAGATTAAATAAATGCTTCCAATGTTAAACTTTTATATAATATAATCTCACCCAGCACACACCGGCCACTCTACATGCACACAGTATTGTAATATGTGTGTATGTTGAGAAAGGTGATGCTGTTTGTGGAAAAGAAAAATTACAGTAGCTGTAGGTGAATCACTTGAATGCTTGGCGAATTTCTATTTATTGATTGGTAAGTATCAGGTTAGGGGCAGATTTGGAAGATGCAGATTCAGAGCAGCAAGTGTTTATTCTGTTTGCTTTTTAGTTCTTTGTCCGGATGCCTGCTTTTAGAAGAAGTGTGTTGCCCAAGGACAAGCCTTGATATCTAATCATTGTAAAGGAACATGTCTAGTGCTTGAGCCTAGTTTGAAAAATCAGGAACAAAAGGACTGTACAGTTCACCTAAACATGGGGGAAAAACACCTCAACCATTGTAGCATTGTGTCATACTTCAGACCAGGAGGTCAGAGTTCTACCAGCTAATAAAACTCCTGTAGTGCACATATCCCCTTCATGTTTAACCCAAGTATTTAATATTAGTTTGATGCAAAAATAATTGTGGTTTTTGCAGTTAATATAGGGAAATGGCAAAAACCGCAATTACTTTTGCACCAAACTAGTATATGGGTTTATTTGGTATCTGGAAGCCAAATTAAAGCCACCCCATTTGTTTTCTTTGTTTTGTTACATCTCTTAGGCCACCCCATTCTTTCTTTCTAGTGAGACTTTCTCATAAAAGGGAAATGAACCTCTGTTCAAGACCACTTGAGCCCTTTCCCCGATGTAATCAGGATGAGTACAGCTGAAAGCTCAATGAGACAGGGATAAAAAATTAGGCACCTGTCTGAAGCATATCTTTTGTAACATTCATATATTAGTGATTCATGTTAGGTAGGGTAGCCTACACAGACAGTGGCATATTTCTTTTTCTTTTTTCTTTTCTTTTTTTTTTTTTTTTTTATGGAGTCTCGCTCTGTCCCCAGGCTGGAGTGAGGTGGTGCAATCTCGGCTCACTGCAACCTCTACCTCCTGGGTTCAAACGATTCTCCTGCCTCAGCCTCCTGAGTAGCTGGGACTACAGGCATGTGCTACCACGCCCGGCTAATTTTTGTATTTTTAGTAAAGATGGGGTTTCACCATGTTGGCCAGGATGGTCTCAATCTCTTGACCTCGTGATCCACCCGCCTTAGCCTCCCCAAGTGCTGGGATTACAGGCGTGAGCCACCACACCCAGCCAACAGTGGCATATTTCTATTGTCAAAAGTTAATGAGTAAAAAAAAAAAAAAAAAAACCACTAAAAAGAATGAATAAGACCTACTATTTGATAGCACAACAGGGTGACTATGGTCAATAACTTAATTGTACATTATAAAGTAATGTAAAGACTGCAACTAGATTGTTTGTAACTTGAAGGATCAATGCTCAAGGGAATGGAAACTCCATTCTCCATGATGTGCTTATTTCATATTGCATGCCTGTATCAAAATATCTCATGTATCCCACAAATATGTATGCTTACTATGTACCCAGAAAAATTTTAAAAGATTAAACATAGAAAAAAGTAATAATCTATTGGCTAAAATGAAGTACTATACCTCTGTTGGAGGTATTAACAGATGAGATTTCTGGTTCATCTTTGCAATCCTGTTATGATACAAAATTCAAATTAACTGGGGGAAATTCAAGTGCATTTTCATTTATAAATAGACATGAAAATTCGTAATCAAGGTATGATGTCTAGTTACAGAGAGAGAGAGAGACTAAAAGAGAGAGACCCAACCATTACTACTACCAAACAAAAAACGAAACAAACCAAAACAGCAAAACATTTATTCATAGATGTATAAAGATATTCATGAAAATTTATTAAATTATTTTTTCCTAGATACATTAGATAGCATTCAGCCTTTGGCCACAACGTTTGTGTATGCATACAGTTGTCTTCCACTGCCTAAAATGCTAAGAATTAGTTTATTTTATATATTTATATAGTACTTACTATAGAGCTTCATAAATATTAACTCATTAAATATTCATAGAGGTAGGTACTATTATCATCTCACTTAACAGAGGAGGCAACTGAGGCACAGAAATGTTTAAATAACCTGCCCAAAGCCTCACAGCTAAGAAATGGCAGAGATAAGGTTTGAATCCAGTAAGACTGGCTCCAGAGTCCATGTTCTTTTTGCCTACTATAAATCATGCCTTATTATTTATCAAAAATTTGGATATTATGTAATATTATATACCCATACATATGAATAAATGTATATTGCATGGACAACCAAGGCTATTAAAAACTCAGAAGTAAAGTGACAAATTATTAGAGCTAAAATTCCCTCTAAAAGTTATCTGGTTTAATATGCTTATTTTAGAGAAGAAATGGGGACCCAGAGAAATTAAGTGACTCTCTCAGGATCACACAGGCATTCAATTGCAGAGGTAGAACAAGAATTCAAGACTTTTCACTCTCAGTCTATGACTAATTTAAGTAAAGAGCACAACTTATATTTTCAAATAAATGTCATCACTTTGAAGGTGACCTCACAAGGCTGTATGCTTATCTTAATGATGCTGTATTTCACCAAATATTCTCATATTCTTTGAAATTGTCTTGAATAGGTTTGAGCTGATCAAGAAAAATGAGGCTTTAAACAATGTCATCATATCATGCTTTTGAACAAAAATGACATTTTTTTCTACTTGATCTCTAACTTCACTGTTCAGACTGGCTATGCATGGCTTTTGATTGTTTCCCAATAATTTATCTACCCTTAAAAATCAAAGATTTGTCACCCACAAAATTATTCTAAAGAAAGTGATGCATGTTCTGAGTGTAATTCTAAAAGAGAATTCCAAAAATTGAAATATGCATATAGACCTTCAAAGTGACAAGTTAGGAGAGACAAACTCATTTGGATTCCTGCTTTTTAATAAATTTATTATTTAAATAAAATATTATTACTGTGGGGAATTCCATGTCCTAAAAGTTTCAACTCACTTATGAAGTATAGAAAGTACTAAGTGTGTGTGGTGTGTAGGATGTGTTTCTTGGGTAACTTTTCTCACATTTAGAGGTTCCAAATGAAGATTACTACTCATTCTCTCAGGCAAAAGAGATTTCATGAAGATGTATACCTTGGTGTGGTATATGGAATGTGATGATAGCATACCTACAGAGGTTTTCAGTTAAATAATTCAGGTAAATAAAGCAAGAAAATAGGCAAAGCACAAGTTAAATCAGAATAATATTATGGAGAGGGTCAGACAAACTCAATAGAAGTCTAAATAGAAGGCAGTGAAGAGAGAAGGGAGGAATTAAAGAATACTTCAGAGTTGAAACATTGAGCTATTGGTGGTATCAGTGATGTTCCTAATGTTAGGAAGGGCAGGGCAATAGAAGTGTCTCAGTTTTAGATAAATTTCCACTTAAGATTGCTAGTTATTTGTTTTAACCTTCCTTGATCCCATCTGGGAAAGCTTGTCTAAATGACAGATAAATAGATAGTTAAGTAGGTAAGTAGACTAGAGGCCTATCACAGAACAAATGATGAAAGTGCATAACCACTTGATGGTCATTTTAAAATAAAAATAACCAGAAATTGCATATTTGTAATTAAACTGTTACTGATGTAATTGCTGAAACAAACAATTGGCTTTCCAAACCGTCAGGGTTATGTTTCTAATCTCTTTGCACCTGACAAATACTCAGGTTGGTAGGTACACCGAAGGGGCATCTGAACTCAAGCTATTTGCCATGACTTAGAGGTAAACATCATTACCCTAACACTTGTTTAAATTTTACAAAGAAAACAGGCAAAAAATACATTGAACTTGATTTAAATCAATCTCAAGAATTGGCTAGTTGCTTAGTTTTCACTCTAATGAAATAAAATCATAAAAAAAAAATATTGCAAATAACATTATTAACAATTCTCTTATTTATGGTCATAAGTTATGGTTTAGAAATACTTTCTCTGTTTAGATTTTTACACCATACATTTAAGGGAAAGAAGTTAGAAATAAATAAATAGCAAGCCAATGCTTAACTTACATATAAAGTCACCCTAGCCCAAATTAATTCCATAGGGCCACTGGTGTTCTGGAGTCTAGCCTTAATCTCTGAGTAAATAATGATGTGTGGGGTAAACAATTAGCCCATGGCACAAATAAAAGGGAGCAAACCAGCAGGTAAATTTAATTTAAAAATATTACTTTTTCTCAACTGTAGGTTTTGGAGGCCAGTGTCTGTTCAACATATTTTTGGGTACTTGCCAAGTCCTCTAGCTATGGTGGGCAGGGACTTGTCATTTCCTGCCAGATGAAGGCAGCAGGCTATGATAGGGAAAATAAAAATAGCACTACATTGCCACAACGAAGTGTGGTCTACTCCATTTTGGTGCGTGTGTGTGGAGAGGAGGTGATGCTTTTTCTTCAACTGACTTGCTTTCGTTTTTACTTTCTTTGATTGTAATCCAATGTGGCTGCATAAATGTATTTCCACAAGAGTTGAGATTTTTAAATGAGGCAATGACTGTGTTTTGAGTTGTGTACTCTGCCTTAGCTCATGGATTGCAGATAAAGATGGTAATTTTCTAGTTGGATGATTTTTTTAAAGGTTAAATGGACACGAAGCTAGAGAAGTCATTGTTGCTGCAAAGGGGTTGGTTTATTTTGCTTGTTATTAAAGTTATTTCAGTTTACTTCACAAACACTTAAGTGAACACATTGTGATTATTTGGGGGAAACCATGCAGGAAATCCTAATCAGTTCAATGGGCAGTGTTCAAAGCACTTATTTTTATCCATTGGCAGGTGACCAGTAAGGAAGAGCAAATTTCCCGGCAGATAGGCTTGAGGGGAGAGGAGAGACAAGAGTGTAAAGAAAAAAAATCTGAATGCAACTATCAGTTTAAAAAAAAGTTTTTAAAAAAGTGTCTTTGAAATTTTCAAATGTAAATGTTTTTCAGTGGCCAATATCAATAAGTAAAACAATAGCTAGAAATTACTAAATATGCCTTTAGATTTTATAACTTGAATGGCCTTTAAATGCCCTACTGCAAAGATGATACAGAAATGGACAATTTAAAATAATGGTTCTGTAAACACACAAGGACAGATGTAGTACCTGTTTAACAGGTGTTTCTTAAAGATCTACTAATGGACATTTAGTAAAGGTCTATTCTAATTGTTGTGAGGAATGCATAAATTAATAGGACAGTGTCCCTACTCTCAAAGAGATTAGAATCTAGTGGTTGTGTAGACAACTATCTCTACCATCAAAGAGGTTGAACCATATCAGGCTATGGCACAGGAACATTCAACGTACTATGGGAAAAGGGCCAATTCCAATGTAAATGATTCAAGGAAGATTTACGGGAAGAAATTAGATAATCAAAATTCTACTATTAGGAATTTTCCCACCCATCAGGTGAGAAAGTGTTGCTGGGAAGCCGGAAAATAAGGATGTTCAAGTTAAAGTCAGATAGAGACGTCGAGGTAGACACTGTGCTAGAACAGTCTGGCATGGTGGAAGCCTAGGGCATTTGAAAGGGTGCAATAATAAATCAGGCTAGAAGGCAGAACAAGGCTTAGAATGTTCGGTTTTTTAGGCCATTTCAGTGTGGACACTTGAAAGATTTTACACAACTTAATAAGATAATTCAACCTGTATCTGATAAAGGCAACTGCAGAAATATGTCAGCCTAAAATAAGAAAGTCTTGCTATTTAACATATTAAAAAGGAAGTAGGGCGATTGTTCATGTCAAAATTTTATAAAAAGAGAAAATACGAATTTGTTTTTGCCTTCTGAAATACTGCTGAGTGTTACTGATATATACTGAAAAGGTACAGAAAGTTTACTTTTGCCAGCAGGATATTTACTAGTCTATTAATTTTAGGTAGGAGACAACACTGTGTCCTTTGAGTTAACCCAGAATGGAAGTCCATAGTCTTTCTGCAAGAACATCTGGAAAGATTGGGAAAAAGGGATTTTTCTCAGTTTCCTAGATGATTTGTAACTCAAACTGTAGACTACAAGAAAAGAAGGGATAATATATTTCTGTTTTTAAAGCCAAAAAACAAAAGCAGACATTGAGTCCTCCTTCATTAGATCCCAATATCAAATTGTATTGCTTTTTATCCTATGAAATAAGGAGTCACCAAAATGAGCGAAATATTGCAAATAATATAAATCACTGAAAATTTAGTAACAAAATATTATGCAGTGAACACAAATATGTAACATTCCATTCGAATATTGTCCATGCATTAAACTCTAGGGCCTCACATGATCTCAGGCAAGACTTGGGATGAAGTCTGCTATCCTTTAGGACATTTTATACATCTCATACAGGAGAGCAAAATGTGTGGCTCTTTGTGAATCTAGTACCTAAAAGATTATTGTGGGAAGAACAGAGGGAGCCATATGAAATGGTCCTATATGAATGGTTTTCACCACTTCCTTCCAATCAATATATATGATGCCATCTGAGAAAAATGTGACAACAGTTCTGATGAGGACCTACATTATTATTTGATGTTCGATATTTCATACTTGGGGCATCCTTGTTATAGACTTGGAGTAGAGTGAGCTCCAAATGAATATGTCATTACCTGAGTACTTGGGTCATGGGTACAGTAGATGTGCCACAAGTCTTTAAGGTTAATCTAGGAATCTTTCCCCGCCCCCACCACACCCCTATACCTTCCTTTGGAGATAGTTCCAAGGTACCACCTACTACTCTAACATTTTACAATTATAGCTCTGTTCTCAAATGTAGTAAGTAGCTTAGAAAAGAAAAAGACCATGTAGGAGATGCATTAGAAATTATGTGTCACCTTCTGCTTCCACCAAAACCAGGTGGCTTGTGCCAGACACAGAGTTGTCATCACTGGTGGAAGATTACTTAAAGAGTCCAGCCATCTTTATTTTTAATGACACTCCAGTGTCACTAACCAGAAGGATATTTCTGAGAGCCACAAGTTGCCAAAATGCTTGGTTTGTTTCTACTAATCAGGAGGGTTATGCCACTGGAAGGAGAAATATAGGCCCACAATACTGGTTCTTTGCATGTCATTACTGCTCGGTGACCATGGAGGCTTATTTTCTGAATTGAGGGATAAAATAAATTCTTCCAAAGTCTTGCCTAATTGATGATATCCACTCTAAAGGCATAGGAAAAATGGTAGAAAATTGAGAAATAACGAACTAGAATCCTGTTTAGTAGGAGTAGCAGAGGAAACATGCTACGAAGATCCAGAAAATTAATACAAATCTAGCAAAAGATAAAACTGTGCCACTAGGGGAGGCTTATTTTCAATTATCTGGAATAATAGTGGTCAATGTTTTGTACCTCCCTCCCATACCTCCCTCAAAACTTAATCTAAGGACAGAGTCTAGTGTCTGTCATTTAAAATGCAAGAATGAGATACCTGTATTTTAAATTAATTGTGTCGTTATTGAGACATAAAATGTTTCATGGGCATTTTTTGTGTAATTACTAAAAGCTCCATGTGCACTTTTTAGAGTAATTACCGAGAGGCCAACAATTTGTTTTTGTCACTTGTATTTTAATTTTTAAAATTTAATTTTTAATATTTTTTAATATTTAATATTTTAATATTTAAATTTTAATTTAATATTTAAATTTTTAAATTTTAAATCATTTTCATTAGGATTCCTCCTAAAAGTTTCTGAAAACCCTAATGTCTGCTTAGAGGCTTCCGTATTTTTGTTGTTGTTGTTCTTTAAAATGAAATGCTATAGATTTTGGATAATGTATTGTGAAGAAAATGGCTCCCAAATATAAGTAAAGCACAAGTAAACGTGGAGGAATACAACGAAGCACTAAGACAAAAAAAAAAAAGAAAAAAGAAACGAAGCTGATATAGTAACTGAGCTTAAAGGCCAAAGGTGCAAAAGCTCTGGGATCTACTGGGATATATTGCATATGCTCCAGAAATTCTCAGTTTGTGTGAAGTACTGACATTTCCAGGGAAAGCTTGCCAAGCTTAAGTTCCTGGGCCCCATCTTTAAAGGTGTGAGTCTGGCATTTGCAGCCTAAACCCTATAGGACAAAAGGCTTATCCTCAAGAAAAAAGGAAATTGGGCCCAAACCAAGTGGGAAAGAATATTTACCTTCCTTCTTCTTAAAATAAGGATTTTTCTCCCTTAAAATCACACCATATGGGGTAGCCACCTATACCAACAATTCTGGCCAGAACCTGGAGTGAGGCCTTGATAACTGGTTTTATTTTCCATTCCGTGCTTGGTCTTTCTACCAGACCTCATAAGGTTGGTTTACTCCTCCCTTTTCACAGGCTATTAATCGTGTGGAGTAGTGGATAGGGCACACTCTCTAGGAGAAAACTGCAAGAGAACTGAAAAAAAGTGAAAGGGGCCAGAAGGATCTGATTATCTTGGAACTTAGTTTATTTTATGTAAGCTTGGAAGCCCATAACTTTCCTTTAAAAAATCCTGTTTCTTGTCCAAATGTTCATGTTTTCTCTGAGACACAAGGTGAACATTCAGAAAAGCTGGAGGAAAATCCCCACAGCCCTGTCAGCACCGAGAACAGGAAACATACAGCTTTCCCACTGTAACATACTAACTTGTGATCTTCTCATCACTTCTACTAAGTGGAAATATTTGAAATTTAATGTGTAAAAAGGAACTCTGTAAAATCGTGACTTGCCTCTTAAGAGTTGGAGTACACATACCTAGAGTGCTAAAAACAAAAGATACTGATAGCCAGCCAGATATTTGGCTACATGTAATCCTAAGTTGTCTTCTCAGTGTTTTATAGTATCCATCAAAAGTGATTTAATATTTTCACTAGTCTTTTAACCATGTATAGATAAACAAGGTGTGTGAACCACTATGAATCACAAGTTAAACAGTAGTCAACAAAATGGAGTTGTATAAAATTGTTTGCAAAAGACCATAGTATATATAGACTTAAAGCGATCTTTTTTTTTTCCTTTTCTTTTTTCTTTCTTTTTTTTTTTTTTTTTTTGAGACGAGTCTCACTCTGTCGCCAGGCTGGAGTGCAGTGGCTCAATCTCAGCTCATTGAAATCTCTGCCTCCCGGGGTCAAGCGATTCTCCTGCCTCAGTGTCCCAAGTAGCTGGGATTACAGGCGTGTGCTACCACACCCAGCTAATTTTTGTATTTTTAGTAGAGATGGGGTTTCACTATGTTGGCCAGGATCCTGACCCCATGATCCGCCAGACTCGGCCTCCTAAAGTGCTGGGATTACAGGTGTGAGCCACTGCACCCAGCCTAAAGGCTTCTTCTTACTACACTAGGCTCTGGTTTAGATCTAAACTTACACCTAAACTTAGTTGAATCTAATGGAGTTTCGTCTACATGCAAAGTAACTGTGCACTTTGGAGGTGGAAGATTATAATGGTCATGAAAACACTGTCTTTGCTGCCAGCTGCTCACAATTTTCTGGAATGAATAAGAAAGGGACATATTTCTGACACAAATAAACTGCTTTGGGATTTCACAGGTAGGTGTAATCACAACTAGGCAAGAGATCACAAAAGCCTCATGAAGAAGGCAGCATTTTAAGATAGTGGCCTTGGAGGACAGGCAGGATTTCAACAGGTAAAGATGGGATAGAACAATTTAAGCAGAGAGAAAGTCAAAAATACAGGCAATGAAGATAGGAAAACGCAGTGAATTCCTGCAAAAACTTCAGTTTGGTTATGTAGCTTAACAAAATAACTGAATTGGTTTTGGTATTGCCCTTTATCACTCGATGAAGATTCTCAGATTTTAAGGCTCTCCAATTTGGTTATCTGCGATGCTTGTTAAAATGTAGATCCTTTGGCTCCACTCTTTGACAAATAAGATTCAGTTGTCCATCTGGGAATACACATTTTTTTTTTTTTTTTTTGAGACGGAGTCTTGCTCTGTCACCCAGGCTGGAGTGCAGTGGCGCGATCTCGGCTCACTGCAAGCTCCGCCTCCTGGGTTCACGCCATTCTCCTGCCTCAGCCTCTCCGAGTAGCTGGGACTACAGGCGCCCGCCACCACGCCCGGCTAATTTTTTGTATTTTTAGTAGAGACGGGGTTTCACCGTGGTCTCGATCTCCTGACCTCGTGATCCGCCCGCCTCGGCCTCCCAAAGTGCTGGGATTACAAGCGTGAGCCACCGCGCCCGGCTGGAATACACATTTTTAATAAGCACTCCAATTAGCCCAGGGGCCAAATTTTGAGAAACCTTGCCTAAGTAAAAGGAGAAGAATAAAAATAGACCCTGAGAGGTAAAAGCAGTGTAAGAATATGCAGCCTTTTTTTTTTTTTTCCCAAATAGATGGTAGGGGCAGGGAAGCGAATAGTAGCTAAAGGTCTTGTTAATTTCAGTACAGGTTGAATAGCCCGTGAGGTCCTCAATACCAATTGGTTTGCCCTATTCTCCAGAATATGAAATGATCACAAATTAAGAAATCTGAGAAAAGGCAATATGACTGGTGATGTGAGACTGAGTGACAACCTTCTTGCTGTCTCCAAGTAATTAAAAGAGCACTTCTCAGAGCAGAGACACAGAATGCAGTCTGATTAAGAGGAAATGGCTTTCAGATCTCAGTAGAGAAATTTAGACTTAGCTAAGTAAAATAACTTCCTGGCAAAAAGGCAATGTTCACAATAACTGCATTGTCTGTCTACACATATGTGTTTCCTCTCTTCATGAAATTGACCTATGAGGGAACTCATAGAAGATGTTGAAGCTAAGATAAATTGGGAGCCTGGTTCGAAGTGACATCCAGGAGCACCTCTCTTTAAAATTTATTTATTTAAAAAAGTGATAGAATACTCAGTAGGGCAAAACTGGTGAATTTCCTAGGGGAACTAACTAGGCAAATACTTTTCAAAGCATTTTATAATTTGAAGATTTTCAAAAGTGAAAATGAAGCCCTGAGATTTGCCTGTGTGCTGATCAGAATTAGGAAGAAATTGTTCTTTTCTCTTCTGTCCAGAACTTGGGATTACTCATGTGTCATAAAGGTACAATTGCCTCTGATATACATGCACACAGCTGTTCAGTTTAACAACATTTGCAGTCACTTGCAGCACACTAGGTCTGCTTTTTCTGGGCTTAATAAAGTGTGCACCTAACCAGAACTGTAATATAAAGTGGAATTTTGAGCAAGTGGTTGCTTATTACCTGTGATGGGATGGTTTCTGGACAGGGCTTCACACCCCAGATGGCATCTCTACTTGCAATTAGTGTCTCAAAGACCACCATTAGAAATTAGGCAATTTAAGCTGGGCACAATCCCAACACTTTGGGATGTTGAGACAGGAGCATCTTTTAAAGCCAGGAGGTGGAGAGCAATTTGGGCAACAAAGCAAGACCCCAGGCCGGGCGCGGTGGCTCACGCTTGTAATCCCAGCACTTTGGGAGGCCGAGGCGGGCAGATCATGAGGTCAGGAGATCGAGACCACGGTGAAACCCCGTCTCTACTAAAAATACAAAAAATTAGCCGGGCGTGGTGGCGGGCGCCTGTAGTCCCAGCTACTCGGAGAGGCTGAGGCAGGAGAATGGTGTGAACCCGGGAGGCGGAGCTTGCAGTGAGCCGAGATTGCGCCACTGCACTCCAGCCTGGGCGACAGAGCGAGACTCCGTCTCAAAAAAAAAAAAAAAAAAAAAAAAAAAAGACCCCAATCTCTACACAATTTTTTTTTTTTTTAATTAGTAGTATACACCCGTTGTCCCAGCTACTTGGGAGGCTGAGGTGAGAGGATCGCTTGAGCCCAAGAATTCCAGGCTGCAGTGAGTTAGGATCGTGTAACTGCACTCCAACCTAGCAGACAAGACAGAGCAAGACCCTGTCTCTTAAGAACAACACCGAAAAAAGGAATTAAGCAATTTGATCATCTAGTATTTTTAATCATTCATTTTATTTAGTTAAAACTCGGGTGCACATTTTGAAGGGAGAAAGTTTTAAGGTGCTATCAACTAACATCTTCATAGATAATGAAGCTTGCATATAGTAGGTCTCAGCAAAATGATACAAAAAGCCATTTCTAATATTCATTTGAACGAGACTTCACCTGGACAAGCAACCAGAGACCTAATATTGCTGGAAAATACTTTTGAAACATAAGTAAAACTAAGTAAAGCTTCAGATTTGGATGAACATATACATATTCATAAATAAAAAATAATAATTTCCCATAAGAACGCCATATGAAATAGTTTCTCACTTACATATGGCTGAAAAATTAGCATGCTGAATTCAGGCAATCAATTCCCTTTCTCTCTACTTTTTTCCTCGTACCAAGAAAGTAAGTACAATTGAGGAAGTACGGTATACTGAAGAAAAAAAAATCTGCCCAAGGAGCTTGGCATTTCCTTCCAATAAGTGTCTCATTTAAAATTGGAGTCTGTTTCAGTCCCTGTTAAAATATGGATTTTTTTCTTGTGAAAGGACAATCTCAAAGAAAAGTGGTATTGTTTGCAGTTGTGCTTCACTGTTTTTTATAACACCGTCTTTCTGTCTTCCTTACCTGAGAAATCTCAGGTATTTAATCTCTTCAATCCAAAGGCATATTATGAATCACTCATCAAGCCTTTTAAGTAAAGTGAGGATCATATCTTTGAATAAAACGTGCTGTTTCACTTACCGTGAAATTGAAGTAAAATAATAATAACAATTTGTTCAGGGGCTCAATGACGCACACTTCAAACCACATGGATTTGATCATTCAAGGCAGGATGTTTCATAATTCCCATTTCATTTTTGTTCTTCCCACACATATCTTTAAAGTTAGTTAAGTCCTCCTAGATTTTGGCAGCCTTAAGGCAACTATCCAGGCCCCTAAGCTGAAATTTACTTACCTCAGAACAAAGGTCATAGACCCAGCTGACTCAACTTTCTATGGATTTTGATTCTCTGCTCTGGTGCTACATCTGTTGTCTCAAGTAATTAAGAGGTGATTAACGACTCTTGTAAATGGGATTATTTAAAGAGAAGCTGGTTGTCCACTTATTTTTAGGCATATAGGAATGATTTGGATCAAATGATGGTTCAAGGACAAATGCTGGGCTGGCTATTTCAAAACCAAATGGAGAGCTTTGAAAAGATACAAATTGCATACTGTACCCCATGAGTACTCAATCAGAATCTCTGGAGGAAACACCCAGAAGCTTGTATTTTAACTTTTAACCTTCCTCAGGTGATTCAGACAATCAGTAAGGTTAGTAAAGCAGTAGTCCAAATCATAGCTTCCCAAATGTTAATACACAGAAGAATCATCTGAGTTCATTGTTAAAACGCAGATCTTGATGCATCAGGTCCAGGGTGACGCCTGAGATTTTGAATTTGTAACAAGCTCCCAAGCGTCATTTGTTCATGGATTTTGAGTAACAAGGGGCTAGATTACTTCTCATGTTCTTTCAAGCTATGTTTTTCTGTGGTTATAAAGTGCCTTGTGGAAACTGCAGCATATACCCTTCCCTTACATAAGAATTTTTCATTCAAACTAGAATATTTTTCTGAACATAGGCTTTTTTTTTTTTTTCAAAGCTGGGCCAGGAAATAATTGACTTATTTTCTTTTGCTTGCAGCTCTGCCTTTGTTTTCTACTTTTTAGCTTTTGACATATAGCTGAAAAAGTCCCAGAAAGCTGATCTTTCCAAGTTAATCATCCCTGAAGAGTTGCGGACTCATTGTGCACTAAAGCAATCCTTTCTTCTATGTGAGCCAAAAAAAGAAAAACGGCCTGCCAGACACCTGTAAAGAGAAGGCTATCGTCATATAGGAATTTGAGGAACTGCTATATGGTACATTCCTTTTCCAAATGGGAAAGAATCACCTCTCAGGATGTCCCAGAGAGGCTTAAAATAAACAAGAGGGGAAACTGCTCTTGTCATCTGTGCTTGTACACTAGACTTCCATGTAGTTACTCTAGACAAATCTAAATCAAAAATGCAGATAGTTCTTTGAAAAATCCCCAAATCATATGTAGAGACTCAGACAGATGTGGTAAAAACAGGAAGGTTATTTTATACTTCGTATCTCTAACTCACTGGAAATCAATCTTTTGGAAGGAACAGCAGTTGATTGTGAATTTAGTTTTGAACCACCATTAGGCAAAGATAGTTTCTCTAGAGAGAATCATGCCTGCTAATTACACGTGTACGGGGCCAGATGGAGACAATACAGATTTTCGATACTTTATTTATGCAGTGACATACACTGTCATTCTTGTGCCAGGTCTCATAGGGAATATATTAGCCCTGTGGGTATTCTATGGTTATATGAAAGAAACAAAACGAGCTGTGATATTTATGATAAACTTAGCCATTGCTGACTTACTACAAGTTCTTTCCTTGCCATTGAGGATCTTCTACTACTTGAATCATGACTGGCCATTTGGGCTTGGTCTCTGCATGTTCTGTTTCTACCTGAAGTATGTCAACATGTATGCAAGCATCTACTTCTTGGTCTGCATCAGTGTGCGACGATTTTGTTTTCTCATGTACCCCTTTCGCTTCCATGACTGCAAACAGAAATATGACCTGTACATCAGCATTGCTGGCTGGCTGATCATCTGCCTTGCCTGTGTACTCTTTCCACTCCTCAGAACCAGTGATGATACCCCTGGCAATAGGACCAAATGCTTTGTGGATCTTCCTACCAGGAATGTCAACCTGGCCCAGTCCGTTGTTATGATGACCATTGGCGAGTTGGTTGGGTTTGTAACTCCGCTTCTGATTGTCCTGTATTGTACCTGGAAGACGGTTTTATCACTGCAAGATAAATATCCCATGGCCCAAGATCTTGGAGAGAAACAGAAAGCCTTGAAGATGATTCTAACCTGTGCAGGGGTATTCCTCATTTGCTTTGCACCTTATCATTTCAGTTTTCCTTTAGATTTCCTGGTGAAGTCCAATGAAATTAAAAGCTGCCTAGCCAGAAGGGTGATTCTAATATTTCATTCTGTGGCATTGTGTCTTGCTAGCCTGAATTCATGTCTTGATCCAGTCATATACTACTTTTCCACTAATGAGTTCCGAAGACGGCTTTCAAGACAAGATTTGCATGACAGCATCCAACTCCATGCAAAATCCTTTGTGAGTAACCATACAGCTTCCACCATGACAACTGAATTATGCTAAAACAAAAAACCAAACTGAATGTGACCTGAAATGCAAGTACATCAGAACATATCTGCAATACCCAAGCCACAGGGAAGAACTTGCAAAACAACACAGCTTTTCAATTCTGCTCTATCTTACTGCTATGGGGAATTCACTTCTTCAAAGCAGGACATATTTGGAGCATTATGATCCACCATTATTGATGTTGACATGTCCATGTAGTAATTTTTCATCAAGTCTGTAAATCTTAAAATATCAAATTTCTGTGACATCCTATAAACATATGCTCTCAACTGTAGTCAGTACTTTTAGCTGTGAACCTCAGGCACAAAAAGATTATTAGCTTGGAGCCACCATAAACATTTAGTTTTGTTGCAACAGATACTGAGTCTTTATATTCAGAGGAAATGTAGGTGTCTTTTTATATTAGTAATCACAGTTTACATGCCATTTTCATATGTTTGGTTATATTTTAGTGGGATAGATGGTATATTACCCTGTGTAAAGAAAATGTAAACATAAGATCATTTTTATCTCTCAAGTGTGATTACTCTTCAGAATTTGAAGACTAAAATAGCTATTTTCTTCATTTTTGTGTCAACATGAAACATCATTTGTCACACCTGTTCACAGAATGAAAATCTGAACTCAGGCCTCTGGCATATTTAAACTAAGAACAATATACATATTTACATACGATAACCCTCTGTGACTGGAAAAGATGCCGTGTTGCATCTACCTAGGACAGGTAGTTTGTCAAAGTCCATACAAGGTGACTCAAATGGGCTCTAGGCCCAGGAGAAAGCAGAAAGGTGACAATCGCAATTCTGCTCTCTTACACTTTTTCTAAAGAACACTTCTGGAGATGTATGGACCCGCCTAGTAGAGATACACTGAGGTAATATTGACAGGTTCCTGCACTTTCTGAGCCTATGGAAGAAGTAGTGCACTAATGAATCATTAAACCTGGGCCAGAGTGAAAAGATGAAGCAAAGTTGGGTAATCCTTTTAAAATTCTCATCACATTGTATTTCTTACTCTAATACAAGGACACTTAGCTTAGACTGCCAAGTCACTTACACAAGCCAGAGTAAGTCTCTCTGCCCCATCATTGCATACATATTACAGTCAGTCACATGGACCCTAGAATCCACATTGATTTTTTTTGGTCTAGCTTTGCCCCAGACATACCATCCTAAAGCCTCCAAAGCCTAGCTCTTAGCAGCTGGGGAAGGCAATTATTTCACCTCTTGAAAAATGTATAGAAGATTAATTTGGTCAGCCTTTGGCAACCAATGGCCAATGATTTGCCTACTACCTGTTTGGTACTGTGGTGTGGGAAATAGACCCAGGATATTAGTCTTAATTAAATCTTACGTTGTAAGTATTAGAATATTTTGAAACATGTTTTAGCAAAAAGCTCTAACTTTAAGAAAGTTCTACTTAAAATCTGTGTGCTATATAATGAAGATACCTTCTACATCTCACAGATGGAATGTAGAACCCAATCAAAGGCTTTATCATATTTAGAGGAAAGGGGTTGTTTTAGGCATACAGTTATGATACTAATACATTAGGGGAAAACTGGTGACATCAAAATGAATTCTAATATCTAGACTGATGGAAAGTTTTCTAAAGTTTTCTTTGGACGAGTGTTGATTTTACACATATGTTGCTATTAAGATAATACCCTATTAAAAAACTGACTTTGTGCTGCTAGCATCTATGTGTCTCTTAACTATTCATTGTAAGGTATATGTTTTGATGTGTTAAATAAGTTTTCAATAAGTGTTAGACTGTATTTTAAATAGGACATCTATAACTGTGTCTTGTCTCTTTGCTTTAAAGTGTCTTTTGTTTGACTATAATTTAGTGTTGCAATAGGATTGCAAGTAACAATTTTGTGGAATTGTGAAATAACTGTGGGTATTTTTAATGTGAGAGTCTTATCTATACTATTTGTGCTTACTATTGTCTAGATTAGCATGAATTACACTTCTTAAGGTCACTTTGGAAGATGCTTGATTTGATTTAATTAACATATTGATTTCACTTTGACTATTTTTTTAAAGAGGAAGGGAACTATTTTCAGGAGATGTTTGACCTTCTTAGATGAATGGTTGAGGGTAGGGCCCATTTGTTAGGCAGTCCATTTACATCATTCCAAAAAAGGACCAGTATTCAGTGTTATGCTGCTTAGCTGAGGACACCCTTTTTCCCCAGGCCTGCCCATCTACGTTTGTATTCAGTGCTCTGATTTACTTTATTCACCCCTTATCCCATCAATATGTTTTGTCTTCTGCTTGATTCCCTTGCTCTCCCAGGCAGCAACCTGATCAATTCATTCACACCATGGTGCTAATAGCTAATGTTAGGTTCATATTAATTTACCCAGGAATATCTGAATTCCAGGCTTTAGGACTAGGCATTAAACCAAAGTGGTGACTTTCAATGGAAGGCTAATACATACTGGAGCAGACAGACTGGAGGGAAAGATATTTTGAATAAAGTGGGTCCTACAGCACTGCCTTTCATATTGCATACAGTAAGCAAACACCTACTTTGGTTACCATAATGGGAATGCTGACTTTTAAGAAATTAAGAAATGTATCTACGAACATGGCTATCAGTTTCTCAGATGTCTGCTCATCTGCTTTTCATTTTGCCTCTCTCCTTTCCTACGTTGGGTCTGATTTTCAGGGGAAAGTCTAAACTAGTAGCTTACTAATTTAGGAGTACTGCTGCAGCTACGATCCAGACAGCAGCCTCTTCTCTGAACTTCTCCATTCCATGGCTTATCCAGACTTCTCATTTATCACTCTCTGGGTTCCATGGAATTGTGGTGCAAAGAGTAAACACCCTCAACCACAGTGATGTATACTTCAAGATAAATAATTCCACATTTCCTATATAAAGTTGTTGAATTTTGATTCAAAAATGCATAAGTATTCCAATAAGAAAAACTTTGAATATGTAGTGATTTCTATGTAAAAATATTGTTATTATAATTATATTCAAATGATTTATATGTTTTCATTGTCACTCAGTTAAGCAGCCAATTCTATTAACTGGTAATTCCACAAAGAGAAGCCGTCTGCCCCAGGAGCAACACACCAAGCTGCCTTGGTCTGAGAGGGTGCATCTGTGGAACTCTTGCGCAACTTACATTTTATGTCACCTTTTGATTTTACTCCCAAGATACTGTGAAAATGTTGCACTTGGAATTTATTTATGGCTATAACTTATAATATTCATTTTAATAATAAAGATTGTCTTTGTAATTACATAGAAATTTTCTGCCTCCAGAAGTCAATGTGTACTTAGTCACTTCTTTCAACACACTGATAGACTTGATGATCTTTGTTAGTGTTCTCACATGCATGGATAAAAGTCCCCTAAGACTCTATTCTCACCTTTTCACTCTTTGAGAGGTGCAGTCTATTCTCGAAAGGAAAGATAAACCACACCCCCAACTTCACCCCACTCTTGCCACTCACTCTGTCCATAGATAGACATTTTACTATTCATATTCTGCTAAAAATTATTCCCCATCTTCACTGTGGACCAAGTTTATGAGAACTACTTAAAGCTCTATATTTGTAATGATGGAACAGAGAGAATCTTTTCTTTTTAAAAGTCTTAAGGGTTGTTAAGATGTGGCAGTCTGAATTTTTCTCTGGATTGTCAGGGGAAAATAAAAACTCATCCTCTACTGTCCCCCTCTGCTCTTCTCAAAACAGATCCACTTAAACAAAAAAAAAAAGGGTGAAGTCAAGAAAATTGTCTCTGACCCTTCCCTCAGCCTGGCTGTCTTTCTTCTACTTCAGTAACTCCCTCATCATCTCACCTATATCCCTAGCACTTTCAGCACCCCAAATATCTTCTATAATAACCAAATTTTTAGGAATTATACATTTTGGCTGTTGCAAAAATATTTTCCTAGGAAGTGGTGAAGGGTTTCCCAAAGAATAATTTTTGATGCTTTGGTAAACCTAAATAAAATAATGGGATATAGATACCAGACATGCCCCATGCTTCAAATGCCCTCACATTTTATAGAGACCACTTCTGTGCCCTCCTGAAGTCCTTCCAGAAACAACTTCACTGTCTTTACCACCATATTTTGATGGAGCGGTGGAGGTACGAGAGGAGGGAGTGAGAGATAAACTCTCAAGCAAATGTGGCTATCTTCACTTGCTTATTTCTCAGTTATTAAAGGATGTGGTATGGGGAGGGGGAGAGCGAATTGTAATTTTACTGAACTTCACAGACTATTTCCTCTTCTTCAGAACTCCTTCAGCCTTAACCACTACTTGATTTTTCCCAATAACTCAAGTAATAGATATATGCCAATACTCTATTTTTTCTATTGTTTGGGGAATAATTATCTTCATCCTACTTCTTACTGCAATGCATATCTTCTGATTCAGGTACAGACATAGCCCTATTCAAAGCCTTCCATTTGCCTTCCTATATCTCTTCAAAGAATAATAGAAAAACTGCTCCACAGAGAAGGCTGTCATTAGGCCTGCCCTTCTGACTCCAGCATTTACTTTTATTGCAGGAGCTCTTGAAGTTTGATTCTGGCCCATAATAGTGAGATTTTTTGGACTTTTCTAAACAATGTTGAGTATCTACAACTTGTAGGAAGACTTGTAGCATTCATTATCTTTTAAAATGCTACTCTAATAAGAGGACAAAAATAAACAAAAAGAGTTTGAAGAAATGATGGTTCAAGTTATGTCATTGGCGTGGAAGCATAGAGGAAGTAGTCATACTATAAATTACCCACATTATCTTGGCATAAAGTAAAACCCGTAATAAGAGCTTAAAAATGTTCTGAAATCACATTACTGCCCTCTGTCATTAAACGAGTTTAACCTTTTTACTAAAATATATATAAGGAGATAATACTATGAAAAAAGTAATTCGGTAAACTTTTTACTATGAAAAACTTCAAACATATTCAAGAGAAGAGCAATAAATATAATGAACACCCATTATTGAAATTCAAACAATATCAACACGTGGCCCAGTCTTTTTTCTTCTATGTCTGCATCCAATCTCCTACTCCAGTTTATATTAAAGTGCATTTCCCTTACATAATTTAATCTATGAATACTGTAGTAAGTCACAGTACCATTTAAATGAATTGTTTAATGTATGATCAAAAGGTGCCGAGGAATAAAAACTGATTTTAGTTGTATTCAGTAAAGACATCAAATGCTAAATTCCAAAAAGTAGAAGAATTTCCCTTTGATTAATCTGAACAAGTTTAAACTCAGAAAATAACATTTATTAACCTGAGTCTGTTTTTTTTTAGGTAGGTGTTTCTTCTACTGCAGAAATGTAATGAAGACTAATGTTGAATTCAGTTCAGGGTCTCCTTGGTCCAAATTATGGCTCCCATGAGAAGGAGTCCAGTACACTCAGCTCCACTGACTATAAAAATACCAATGTTAACAGATTACATTTCCACATTGTAGTCAAAATGGTCCACTAAACAATAGTCATAAAGTAGTATTAGAATGCATCTATGTAAATGTACACTCTGCAATGTTTCTGAAGCTTATGCCATAGTTATTTGTACTCTGTGAATACTGCTCATACATAGGTGGGTAGACTTCTGTAAAGTTTCCCTCAAGCATTACACATTTTCTGCCTTTCAATTTCTTCTGACAAGAATAGATTAGTTAGGCTATGGGTTCAACTGTGGTTAACAGAAATGTAGCTTAAACTACATACAAATGTATTTCTCTTTCATGGAAAAGTATTAGCCAGCAATGGTGGCTTTTCTTTGCGAGATGTTTTAGACCTAGACTTCTGTATTGTGACACCAATATTTCTTGGGTATTCCTTTAATCTGAATGGTGCAAGGTATTGTTTAAAAAATTAATTGGGGGATCACATCAAGTTAAAATACTTCTGCACAGCAAAGAATATAATCATCAAAGTGAAGAGACAACATGCAGAATGAGAGAAAATATTTGCAAACTACCCATTTGACAAGGGATTAATAACCATAATATATAAGGAGCTCAAACAACTTTATAGGAGAAAATCTAATAATCTGATTCAAAAATGGGCAAAAATTTTGAATAGACATTTCTCAAAAGAAAACATACAAGTGACAAACAGTCATAAGAAAAGGTCCTCAACATCACTGATCGTCAGAGAAATGTAAATCAAAACTATGATGAGATATTATCTCACCCCAGTTAAAATGAGTTTTTTTCTTAAAGACTAGCAATAACAAATGCTAGCAAGGATGTGGAGAACAGGGAACCGTCATACACTGTTGGTGGGAATGTACATAGTGGTGTTAGTACAACCACTATGGAGAAGAGTTTGGAGGTTCCTGAAAAAAGCAAAAATTGAGCTACCATAAAATCCAGCAATCCCACTGCTGGGTATATGCCCGAAAGAAAGGACACCAATTTATCAAATAGATATCTGCACTCCTGTGTTTGTTGCATCACTGTTTACAAGTAGCTAAGATTTGGAAACAACCTAAGTGTCCATCAACAGATGGATGGATAATGAATATGTGGTACATAAACACAATGGAGTAATATTCGGCTTAAAAAGAATGTGATTCTGTCATTTGCAAAGACAGATGGAACTGGAGAACATCATAGTAAGTGAAATAAGCCAGGCACAGAAAGACAAACATCATATATTCTCACTTATTTGTGGGATCTAAAAATCAAAACAATTGAGCACATAGACATTGAGAGTAGAAGAATGATTACCAGAGGCAGGGAAGTGTGATGGGGGTGGTGTTGGGGAGGTGGGGATGGTTAATGGGTACAAAAAAAAAAAAAAAAACAGAATGAATAAGACCTACTATTTGATTTTACAACAGCATGACTATAGTCAACAGTAACTTAATTGTACATTTTAAAATTACTTAAATAATGTAATTGGACTGTTTGGAACTCAAAGGATAAATGCTCAGGGGGATGGAAACCCCATTCTCCATGATGTGCTTATTTCACATACCATGCCTGTATCAAAATATCTCATGTACCACATAAAAATACACACCTACTGTGTACTTACAAACATATATATATATTTTGAGATGGAGTCTTGCTTTGTCACCAGGCTGGAGTGCAGTGGCCCGATCTCAGCTCACTGCAACCTGTGTCTCCTGGGTTCAAGGCGATTCTCCTGCCTCAGCCTCCTGAGTAGCTGGGACTGCAGGTGTGTGCCACCATGACCAGCTAATTTTTGCATTTTTAGTAAAGATGGGATTTCACCATGTTGGCCAGGATGGTCTTGACCTCTTGACCTCGTGATCCACCCTCCTTGACCTACCAAAGTGCTGGGATTACAGGCGTGAGCCACTACACCTGGCCACCTACAAATATTTTTGAAATTAAAATAAATAAATAAATGGGAGGTCCTTATGCAGAAATGTCTCTAGTGTCTTGGGCTCCTACATAAGCAAAGTGAAGCCCAATGTAACAGCAAAATGAAGCTTAAACTTAACCAATCAGAAACTGCCAAAACCCTTTAACTAGCGACTTTCAACCCAAATAAAGCAAATTCCTATCTGTAGCCAATCAAGTGATTTCTTTACTTTGCTTCCACGTTCAAACTATAAAAGCCTGCTACTCACACTACTAAAGCAAAGCTCACTAAACCTCTTCTGTTTCTGAGTGCTGCCCAATTCACAAATTGCTCTTTGCTCAAACAAACTCTGATAAATTTAATTTGTGTAAAGTTTTCTTCTAATCATATCTTATCACATTTATATTGTAGCTAGTATGACTGAGAAATGAGGAAAAGGAGGCATGCCTCTTCCCTTTAAGTAGATGACTAGAAATTGTGAATATTCTTTCTGCTTGCAAACCACTGGCTAAAACTCAGCTATGTAGCCCTGCCAAGCTGCAAGGGAGGTTAGAAATTATAGTCATTATTCAGGTGGCCATATGCTATTAGATATTACTTTATTATGGAAGAAATGAAAAATAAATATGGGGACACAGTGTGTCCCTATCGTTCTAGGGATATCAAAGGCACCAGCAATGTCATCTGCCCTAAAGATGCCATCTAAACTGCAAACCCCAGTAGACCTTTGTATGTTCATTCCATTTTTTAAAACCACCACTTTCCTCTAATAAAGCCACAACTTTTCTTCCCCGTCGGGGTTACCCAAACCCTCCAATATCACCTATACCTACAGCAAAAAAAGCAGTAGCCTCTAGAAAATGTGATAATAGTGGTGCCCTGGCAGTGTATGAACAAGGTTTAACATCAGCAAGCTGGAAAATCAAAGAGGAGGATATGTGGAATGACTTTACTGATCAGTGTCCCACCTATGCTTTCTTTGCTCTGTTCCCAGAGAGGAAGCAACACTTCCTTTCTAACCTCCCATGTACGAGTCAACTCAGATATATAGCATAGCATTGCCCCCAAACTTAATTACTCAAAGGAATTAAAATCACTTCAAAAGTGTTTTGCAGTAACTGTTCCCTCTGCCTAGAATGTTCTTCCAATAGCTATCTTGTCTCTTCCTTCAGTTTTAAAAGTCCTTCAGTTCTCAAAGTTGACACCCTAGCTAAAGAGTTCCCCCATCCCAGAGACACAAGTTTATTTCTAATATGTTACTTTGAATTTTTCCCTCATGACTCCTAATTTGTAATTATTTTTAAAATTTGTTTCTTGTATGTCTGCCCCACTTGAATATTCAATTTGTTCATTTTGTGTCTGCAATGCCTAGCTCACTACCTGCAACATAATAAACATGCAAAAAATGTATGTGGAATGTATACATAGATAATAAATCTAAATAAGTAGAAATCTGTTATCCAGCACTCTTTGTATGGAATGCCATATCAATTGATAGTTTATGGTTCATAGCATACAATAACAGTTCAGATTCATGGTGCTAACCTAAGGTCTTACAAAATTTTCAGGTACCATCCAAATCATATCTAAGAGGAAATATGTTCAACTATTTTGTGTCATACATACCTCCTTGTGTTTGTGTGGTATAATATAGAATATGTCTGGTGTTTGCTCAGAGTTCTCTGCATAGAATTAAAAAAAAACATTTGAATTTCCTGAGTGGTAACAGTGCATTTGTTAAGCTAAAGAAGTAACTCAAGGGAAAGAGGGCAGCTAGATAGCTTCCGGATGGGGGCTAGTCACCAGAAAGTCCAACCATGTGATTAGCGAGTTTGTCCAAGCTCCTGGGAGGGGAGATAGGCTGGAGATTGAGTTCAATCACATGTCCAATCATTTAATCGATCATGCCTACATAATAAAACCTAGATAAAATCTTGGACGTCAAGGCTCAGAGGAACTTCCTGGTTGGTGAACATATTAACATACCAGGAGGTTGGCACACCATGTCTCCACTGAGACAGAAGCTCCTGCACTAAGGATCCTTCCAGATCTTGCCCTATATAGCTGTTCACTTTTATCATTTATAATAAAATGGCAATCACAGAGTAGCACTTTCAAGAGTTCTGTGAGTAATTTTAGTGAATTATTTAACCCAAGGAGGTTACAGGAAGCCCCAAATTTGTAGGCCACCAAAGAGAAGTGTAATTGGCTTAGGCACATCTGAAACTTGCAGCTGGCATCTGAGGTGGTAGTGGTCTTGAGGACTTGCCCCTGTGGGCTCTGCATTACTTCTGGGTAGTTAGTGTTAGAATTCAACTGAATTATAGGGCACACAGTTGGTGTCAGAGAACTGGTGTCACAGCAGGTGAATCTCAATATTACTATATATTTAAGAATAGCAAGACCATTCCCATTTATCTGTCTGTTAAAGCCAGCAGAGAGGTTGTTATAAATAAACTTCTGTATTCTTTCTTAGGTAAATAGTCTTTCTAACACAGGGAGCAAAAATTAAGAGAGCTAATTTATTTGATCATTGCCATTGCCAGTAGAATACTGAAGTCAGTGGATGAAACAAATATGATGAAACTGGTAGTTTAACCGGTAACTAGTAGTCTAACTAAATTCTACCGTTGATTCAGTGCTGTCTCAGAAACAAAATTTGATTTTCTTTGCAATAGGCACAGCTCTGGATGAAAATGCTCGTCTTTCAAAAGAGAATCATACTTGACTTTTGTGTACCTTAAAAACATATTATCCCCTCAATGAAAATGAGTCATTTGTCTGGGTTTTAAGCTGTCGCATGTGTTTGTATTTTAAAACTGTCTAAGCATGGTTTCATTAAAGCTGGTGCCTGAGCCAAAATTGCATTATGGGTAATCAGCTTAGGAAAATCATAATGATTTACCTGCCAAAATTATACAGAAACCCAAACAGAAAGAGAGAATTGGCTTTCTCAAAGGTATTGCCCAGGACAGAAATTTATTACTTCCTTACCAATCCATCCAGCCTGGTTGTTGTTCCAATGGGACCTAGCCAAAGGCATGTAAAAATCATTATTAAAAAATCCAGTCAATGCTGGACTTAAGGTAGAAATTAAATAACAGTCTAGTTTTTTCTTTACCAACTATAATTCTAACCCCTTATTTCTGAGTGAGTACAAAATACTTCAGTTTTTCTCCTATTACCAATCGTATTACAGGGTTTGAGGCCTGAACCTGACCTGGTGTGGACAGGGAAATTCTCACCACTAACTCTGCCACTGCCCAGTTCAGCTTCTGAGTTGAACATGGTGATCATGTGCTAACAAATCATCTAATGAGATAGTTAACCCCAAATCAGTAGCTTGTATGTAACAGCTCTGAAAAGATAATTTGAATTTTACTTAGCAGTATGATCAGGTAGTTCACACTTAAAGAGAGGTTTGGGAAAGCAATATAGTCAGAATAGGATGAGACTGAGGCTTAATTAAGCCCTTTTCAGTTTCCTTGTCTGCTGGTTAACCTCATCACAATCTGTGTCACTGGCTGTAT
This sequence comes from Hylobates moloch, assembly GCF_009828535.3. Lineage (NCBI taxonomy): Eukaryota > Metazoa > Chordata > Mammalia > Primates > Hylobatidae > Hylobates > Hylobates moloch. Next base: position 65,179,352 of record NW_026652282.1, read on the forward strand.
TTTAGATTTTCAGTTAGAGAGACCTCTGGGAATGACTAAGCTGATTCCTCTAAAATGGGTATGTGAAAAAGATGGGGGCAGAAATGTGTGTTTGGGAGACTAGTGAGAGAGTGAGGAACATTAAAACTGCTAGAGAAATACAAATATTTAAAAAAGGAATGCCTAGTAATATAACGTACCTAATGTATATATTTGCAGAGCTGTACTTTTTTCTCTTTCTGGCTGTGAAAATGCAGTCATGTGCGATATAACAAAGTTTTGATTAATGATTTACCACATATGCAATCGTGGTACCATAAGATTATGATATTCTTACTTTATCTTTCTAAGTTTAAATATGCTTAGATACACAAATACTTACTATTATGTTACAATTGCCCACAATATTCAGTATTGTCAGTCACGTGCTGCACAGATTTATAGCCTAGGATCAATAGGCGATACCATATAACCTAGATGTGTAGTAGGCTATACCCTCTAGGTTTGTGTAAGTACACTCTATGATGTTCTCACAAAGATGAAATTTCCAAAGGATGCATTTCTCAGAATGTATCATTATTGTTAAGTGACACTTAAATACAAAACAAAGCAATAGACTTCATATTTATGATAAACTACATTATGTTCTATCTTCAACATTAACTATGATAGAAAAAGTTGTTGATGTCCACTCTTCCTACTAGTTAATTACTCAAATAGTTAAATATTAAATAAGTGCCATGTAACATGCTTTGTGTTAGACAACAGGATGTGAAGATAATAACTACAGAGCTTGCTTAATAAGGCTGTCTCTGCTTCTTTACATTGCATTTACTTCTCAGCACATGTTAATCTGGCCTTTCTGTCACGGTTTCATGTATTTTTCATTCATCCATAAACAAATATTTTTGAGCATCAGTTAATGGCAAGTACTAGTTAGGTACTGGGAGCTTACCATCTAGATTACACAGGGTCAAACTTAACTATACAGTCGACCTTCTGTATCTGTGGTTTCTGCATCCTTGGTTTCAACCAACCATGGGTTGAACATATTTGAGGAAAAAAGCAATAAAAAATAACAATATAACCATAAAAATTAAGGCAAATAATAATACAGTATAACTATTTACATAGTACTTACCTTATAATAGGTACTGCAAGTATATAGAGATGATTTAAAATATATGGAAAAATGTATGTGGGTTATATGAAATATTATGCCATTTTATATAAGGCACTTAAGTATTCTTGGTTTTTGGCACTGGGGGGAGGTCCTGGAACTAATTGTCCGTGGATACCAAGAGAAAACTATATTTATATTTATATATGCATTTATATTTTAAGGTAAAAACAAATTTTATTCTCAAATTGCTATTACTTTTATTCATTTCTAGTCATGATATTTATTTATTTATTTATTTTTTGAGACCGAGTCTCACTCTGTTGCCCAGGCTGGAGTGCAGTGGCGTGATCTCGGCTCACTGCAACCTTGGCCTCCTAAGTTCAAGCAATTCTGTCTCAGCCACCTGAGTAGCTGGGACTATAGGCACCCACCACCATGCCCGGCTAATTTTTGTATTTTTAGTAGAGACGGGGTTTCACCATTTTGGTCAGGCTGGTCTCGAACTCCTGACTTCAGGTGATCCACCCACCTCAGCCTTCCAAAGTGCTGGGATTACAGGCATGCTCCATTGCACCCAGCCTAATCTATTTTTAAACTATAAATGACATTAAAGAGGGATGTGAGACTGTTTTCATCTGTTTGTTGAAGAGGTTACGTAAGGGTTAAAATGAAGTTAAGAAAGATGTTATTAAAGTGGGTCTTGAGTCTATTATCCTGAGAGTAAGTTGTCTTAGGAGTTTTACCCCTTTCTATCTCTTCGTTGAAGCTTGAGTCTAGTCTAACAGAGATTTGCACCAGTTATCTGGATCATTGTAGTAAAAAACTGGCTTATGTGAGCAAATGAGGTGATACTACTTTAAAAGAAAAACGAAATACTCTTATTCACAGGAATTCAAGCTGAAATTTAAAAAAATTTTAAACTATCATGTATAATTTGTACATATTTGATATGATACTTTTAACTTGGGCCAATATACTAATCTTTCTGAATTGCTATTATCACAATTAACAGCTTTACTATTTATGCTTAGAAAAACCCACAGACTGTCTTCAGGGCCTCAGTTTATTTATATGTTAGCTCAAATTACAGAATTATAATTTCTAAGGACCATTCTAGTATTCAAGGTTTGTGGTCTTATGAAATTATCTGATCACCTGTATAATCAGAAATGTTACTGAATGTTTCCTCATTTTTAATTGGGTTTTTTTGTTCCTGTAGAGTTGTAGAAGTTCTTAATATATTGTGGCAATTAAAGCTTTAACAGACATATGGTATACAAATATTTTTCTCTCATTCTGTGGGTTGCCTTTTCACTTTTTTGATAGTGTCTTTAGAAGCAGAAAATTTTTTAACTTTTATAAAATAAAATGTATGCATATTTTTGTTTTGTTGCCTGTACTTTTGGTGTCTTATCCAAGAAATCAGTGCCAAGTTCAATGTTGTGAATCTTTACCTCATGTTTTCTTCTAATAGTTTTATAGTTTTAGCTCTTACATTAAGGTCTTTGATCCATTTTGATTTTTCTATTTGATTTTTCTATTCTACAAAATACATCATTTTAATGGGGATCAAATTGAATCTAGATTGCTTTGCTAGTATTAATGACTTAACAATATAAGTCTTTCAATCCATGAATGTCAAATGTCTACACATTCATTTGTGTCTTTTACACTTCTTGCACCCATGTTTTGTTTTTTTCAGTGTACGAGCCTTTTGCCTCCTGGATTAAGTTTATTACTAAGTAATGTTTCTTTTCAATGCTACTATGAAAAGAATTGTTCTTAATTGACTTTTTGGATGTTCTATTGGCAATGTAGAGAAGCAAAACTGATTTTTGCATGTTGATTTTGCCACTATGGTTCAATTTATTAGTTTAAACAGTTTTGGAGTTTTTTTGTGGAATACTTATGGTTTCTATGTATAAAATTATGCTATCTCTGAACACAGATATTTTATTTCTTTCATTATACGTTTCATGCCGTTTATTTTTTATTTATTTGCCTAATTGCTCTGGTTAGACTATCCAATATTATGTTGAATAGAAGCACTGAAAGAATGCATCCTTACTCCCGATTTTAGAATAAAAACTTTCAATTTTTCAACACTGAGCATGTTGTTAGTTGTGGTATTTTTATGTAGGGCTATTACTATGTTCAAACAGTCTCCTTCCAATCTTAATTTGTTGGGTGTTTTCACAATAACAGGGTGGTTACTTTTCCCAAATGTATTTTTTTGCATCAATTGTGATTATCATGATTTTTTCCTTTATTCTGTTAATGTGGTATGTAACAACAATAATTTATATTTATACAAATTCAATTATGGGTAAAAACATAAAAATTATATTTTTAACCATTTTTAAGTGTAAAATTCAGCAGTTTTAAGCATGTTCACGTTGCTGAGCAACAAATCTCCAGAATATTTTCATTTCGTAGAACTAAAACTCTATATCCATTGAACAGCAGGTCTCTATTTCTCCCTTCCCCCAGCCCCTGATAACCACCATCAACTTTCCATTTCCATGAATTTGATTACTTTAGATACCTCGTGTAAGTGGATTTATACCTTATTTGGGTTTTTTTGTAGTTGGTTTATTTTTCTTAGCATAATTCCTCAAGATTCATCTATATCATAGCACGTAACAGAATTTCCTTCCATTAAAAGGCTGAATTGTATGGTTTTGCCAACTTTTGTTTATCCATTCATCCATCAATGAACATTCAGGCAGCTTCTACCTCTTGAGTTTTGTAAATAAAGCTGCTATAAATATGGCTGTGAAAATAACCTATTTCATATTTACTCAATATGTACTCAAAATGGATATATACTGAAAAAGGGGATTATTGAATATTAGGGTAATTTTTTATAAAAATTTTTTTGAGAAATTTCCGTGTTCCTTTTCACAGCAGTTGCACTACTTTACAATCTCACCAACAGTGCAAAAGGGTTCCAATTTGTTTGCATCTTCACCAACCGTTGCTATTTCTGTTTCATTGATAGTAGCAATTCTAAGGGATGTGAGGTGATATCTTACTGTGGTTTTGATTTGCATTTATCTGGTGATTAGTGATGTTGAGCATCTTTTCATATGCTTTTTGGCAATTTGTATATCACCTATTCAAGTCTTATACCTATTTTTAAATCAAGTTTTGTGGTGATGTTGAATTGTAGAAATTCTTGATATATTCTGTATACTAACCCCTTATCAGACATATGATTTTAAAATATTTTATTATTGTAGAGTTTGCCTTTTCACTTTGTTAAATGTGTCCTTCAATGCAGAGGAGTTTTTGGTTTTGAGGTAATCTCATCTGACCATCTTTGTTTTTGTTGTCTGTAATTTCCATGTCATGGCAAGAAATCATTGCCAGATCTAATGTCATAAAGCTTCTCTCCTAGGTTTTCTTCTAAAAGTTTTATTATTTTGGGTTTTATGTTTTGGTCTTTAATCAATTTAGGGTTATTTTTACATATTAATATTACATAAAATCAGGATTCAACTTCACTCCTGTGTGTAGATATCCAGCTTTTCTAAAGCCATTTGTTGAAGAGCTGTCCTTTTCCCACTGAGTGTTCTTGCCACCCTTGTCTAAAATTATTTGATCATATACATGAGAGCTTATACCTGAGGTTTCTGATATAGCCTATTGGTCTATTTGTCTGTCTTCATCCCAGTACCACACTGTTTTGAGTACTGTGGTTTTGTAATTTTTTTTTTAAATCAGAAAGTGTGAGACTTCCAGATTTGTTCTTCTTTATCAAGATTGTTGTGGCTATTTGAATCTCTCCAGATTGCATATAAATTTTAGCATAGATTTTTCTATTTCTGCAGAAAATGCCATTGGGGCTTTTTTAGGGATTGAATTGAACCTGTAGATCATTTTGGTTAAAACAATTGAATTTTGTGTGTCAAAGTGCTTTTGCAGTCCCAGAATAAATCCTATTTCTTTATGGTGTATAACCTTTTTAATATGTTGCTGAGTATGTTTTCCTAGTATTTTGTTGCAGAATTTTACACCTATATTCAAAAAGATTATTTTTCAGTAGGTTTCAGTCTTATAGTCACTTTGTCTGGCTTTGGTATCAAGTTAATGCTGACCTCATATAATGAGTTAGGGAATATTCCCTCATCTTCTACTTTTGGAAGTGTTTCATAAAAATTTGTGTTAATTTTTCTTTAAATTTTTGGTAAAATTTACCAGTGAAGCTGTATGGTCCAGGGTTTTCTTTTGTTGTAAGGTGTTTGATTATGGATTCAATCTCTGTGATAGTTGTAGGCCTATTCAGATTATCTATTTCTTCATAGTTTATTCTTGGTAGTTGTGTGCTTCTAGAAATTTGGAATTTTTACCTAGGTTTTCCAACTTGTTGACTTATCATTGTTCATACTACTCTCTTATAGTCCATTTTATTTCTGTAAAATTGGTAGCAATGTCACCATTTTAATTTCTGATTTTACTTCTTTTTGTATTTTATCTTTTTTCTTAGTCAAAATACCTAAAGCCTTATTCATTTTGTTAATCCTTTTGAACAACCAACTTTTGATTTCACAATGTTTCCCTGATGTTTTTCTACTCTCTTTTATTTATCTCTGTGCTGATATATTTATTTCATTCTCTCTGCTAGGTTTAGATTTGGTTTATTCTTCTATTTCTACTTCCTTAATGTCTATATTAAGGTTGTTGGTTGATAACTTTCTTCTTTTATAATGTATGCATTTAAAGCTATAAATCCCCTCTTAACACTGTTTTCTCTGAATCCCATAAGTTTTGATATATTGCATTTCTGTTTTCATTTGTCTCAAAATATTTTCTCATTTTCTATGTGATTTATTCTTTGACTCATTGGTTGTTCAAGACTGTATCTTGTAATTAGCACATAATTTTGAATTTTCTAGCCATCATTCTGTTATTGATTTCTACATTTACTCTATAGTAATCAGTAAACATATTTGGTTAAATGTAATTTTTTAAAAATTATTAAGCCTTCTTTTGTGGCCTTGCTTAAGTTCTAAACTTGGAGAATGTTCTATGTCCACTTCAGAAAAATGTGTATTCTGCTGTTGTGGGGTGAAGTGTTCTGTATATATCTCTTAGCTGTGGTTAGTTTATAAGGTTGTTCAAATTGTTTATTTCCTCACTGATCTTCTGACTGGATGTTATATCCATTATTGAAAGTGTGACATCCAACCCTTCAGCTATTATTGTATAGCTTGTTAGTTTTCCCCTCAATTTTGTGAAAGTTTGCTTTATATATTTCAGAATTCTGATGTTTGGTGCATATTTGTTCATAATTATTATATCTGTTGGTAAATTGACCTTTTATTAATATACGATATTCTTCTTTCTCTCTTGTAACTGTGACTTAAAGTCTATTTTTACTAATATTGGTATAGCCACAGCACCTCACTTTACACTTTCTGTGGAATACCTTTTTTGATCTTTATTTATTTATTTTAAAATATTTATTTGTTTGTTTATTTATTTTTAATTTTACTTAAATTCTGGGATACGTGTGCAGAATGTGCAGGTTTGTTACATAGGTATACATGTGCCATGGTGATTTGCTGCTGTTATCAACCCACCATCTAGGTTTTAAGCTCCAAATGCATTAGGTATTTGTCCTAATGCTCACCCTTTCCTTGCCTCCCAGACCACAACAGGCCCCCATGTGTGTCGTTCCCCTCCCTGTGTCCATGTAGTCTCACTGTTCAACTCCCACTTATGAGTGAGAATGTGCATTGTTTGGTTTTCTGTTTTTGTGTTAGTTTGCTGAGGATGATGGCTTCCAGCTTCATCCATGTCCCTGCAAAGGACATGATCTCATTCTTTTTTATGGCTGCATAATATTCCATGGTGTATATGTACCACAATTGTAAATAGTGCTGCAATAAACATATGTGTGCATGTGTCTTTATAGCAGAATGATTTATAATACTTTGGGTATATACCCAGTAATGGGATTGCTGGATAAAATGGTATTTTCTTTTTTGAGAAGGAGTCTCATTCTGCTGCCCAGGCTCAAGTGCAGTGGTGCAATCTTGGTTCACTGCAACCTCCGCCTCCGAGGTTCAAGCAATACTCTTGACTCTGCCTCCGAAGTAGCTGGGACTACAGGCATGCACCACCATATCTGGCTAACTTTTTATATTTTTAGTAGAGACAGGGTTTCACCATGCTGGTCTCAAACTCCTGATCTCAGGTAATCTGCCCAACTCGTCCCACCAAAGTGAATTACAGGCATGAGCCACTGTGCCCAGCCCTGTTTCCTGACTTTTTAATAATTGCTATTTTGAGTGGCGTGAGATGGTAGCCATGCTCAGAAAACTGAAACTAGACCCCTTCCTTACACCTTATACAAAAATTAACTCACTATGGTTTAAAGACTTAAATGTAAAACGTGAAACCATAAAAACCCTAGAAGAAAACCTAGGCAATACCATTCAAGACGTAGGCATGGGCAAAGACTTCATGATGAAAACACCAAAAGAGATTGCAACAAAAGCTAAAATTGACAAATGAGAAGTAATTAAACTAAAGAGCTTCTGCACAGCAAAAAAACTAGTATCAGAGTGAACTGGCAGCCTACAGAATGGGAGAAAATTTTTGCAATGTACCCATCCAACAAAGGTCCAATATCCAGAGTCTACAAGGAACTTAAAAAATTCATGAGAAAAAAACAAACAACCCCGTCTAAAAGTGGGCAAAGGATATGAACAGACACTTCTCAAAAGAAGACATTTATGTGGCCAAAAAACGTATAAAAAAAGTACATCATCACTGTTCATTAGAGAAGTGTAAATTCATCATTTTTTTAATCAACCTATAATAAATTCTTAGATCTAAAGTGAGTCTCTTATAAACAGCATATAACTGGATGGTGTTTATTTTCTCATTTATCTAATATATGCCTTTTTATTAGAAAAGGTAGTCCATTTATATTGAAATAAATTGCTAATAGAGAAGAACTTATACTTGCCATTTTGTTATTTTTTCCTGATTCTCATTTATTCCATTATTGCCTTCGTTTTTAGCAGTTTTTAATTTAGTACCATGTTTTGATTCTCTTCTTTTTTTGTATATATTTTATTGATATTTCCTTAGCGGTTACCATGGAGATTGTACTTAACATTGTAGAGTCTTAATAATTTATTTTTTAATTTGCACAAATTTAACTCTAATTGTGTACATAAACTGTAATATTATACTGCTCCCATTCCCTTAGACTTGAAGGGAAATACCGAATTCTAACAGTATTCATCATCTGCTAAGTGAAGAGCTCTTGGGCCCTGAATAACCAACAGAAATACTCAGGTAATATATTGATGGCTTTGGGTGAGAGTCTGAGACTAGCTTGCCTTAAGTGAGATTCAGCACATTCCCACCTGTAGTGGCTGTGGGACGAGACTCGTTTTGCTTGAGAAATCAGAGGAAAAAGTAAAGGGGACTTTGTCAAGCCTTAGGTACCAGCACAACCACAGAGAAATAAAGCACCACTAAGTGGGCTCTTAGGGTTCCTGATTTCAGGACTTGGCTCTCGGATGGCATTTCTGGGCCTGCCCTGGGCCAAAGGAGAGCCCACTCCACTGAAGAATATAAGTCCCAGGTCAGGCAGCATTCACCAAAAGCTGACTTAAGAGCCCTTGAGTCTTAAGGGGACATTAACTGTAGCCTGGAAGTACTCTACATGTACCTGTGGTGGTAGTGGCCATAGAGTGAGGTTCCTCTGCCTTTGAAATGGGGAGGAAAGAGTAAGAAGGACTGTATGTAGTGGTTTGAGGACCAGATCATCTGCAGTACAACAGAATACGAGGTAGACTACTAAGATTATTGAGTCTAGTCACTGACTCTGAGGCAGCACCACTGGACTGCTCAGGGACTGGGGGAACTCACCACCCTGAAGGGAAAACAGGCCTGGCTTGCATTGCCACCTATTGATTGTAGACCCTCATGGCCTTGATTGAACCTACTCATTGGACAGGGAGTGGTTACAGCAGGCCATAAATAAGATACAGTGCTGTGCTAGCCACAGGTCTGACCCAGCACAGCCCTAGTGGCCACAGGGCTCCTTGTGTCACTCCAGTCCAACTTCAGTTGTCTCATAGCAGAGAGTGTTTGGGAGAAATTAAGGGACAAAAACAAATGTTTCACCTGTTTATCCAGAGAATTCTCTCAGATATTGTCCAAGACTATCAAGGTAGTAACTCTATGAGCCTGCAGGAACCACAGCGCTACTGGGCTTGGCATGCCCTGTAAAGCAGATACAGCTCAGATCACAATATCCAAGTCCTTATGGGTATCTGGAAAGCCTTCCCAAAAAAGATGAGTAAAAACAAGCCCAGACTGAAGACTACAATAAATACCTAATTCTTCAATGTCCAGACATAGATGAACATCTACAAGTATCAAGACAATTCAGGAAAACTTGATGTCACCAAATGAACTAAATAAACCAGCAGGAACTAATCCTGCAGAAACAGAGATATGTGACCTTTCCAGGAGAGAATTCAAAATAACTGTCTTGTGGAAAAGAAAATTCAGATGAATTCAAGATAAAATCAAAGAAAGAATTCAGAATTCTGTCAGATAAAATTAACAAAGTTATTCAAATAATTTAAAAGAATCAAACAGAAATTCTGGAGCTGATAGTTATTAAACTATCTTTAGATAATACTACAGGAACTTTTCTCAGTGTGTGCTGTGATGTATAAATGAATAGTTGTAGCGGTGCTTTTGGAAGTATCCCAAAAGTAAAGCAACTTAGTTTCAATCAGTAGTACACTGGAAGATCAAATTGTGTGACAGTCACACGATGGGCTATTATACAACTATCTATCTATCTATATATGTATATATCTATATATGTATATATCTATATATATGTATATATCTATGCTAAGATTACATTAATAACTTGATGACTATTAGAAATATAATATTGAGCTAAAATCAAATCACAGAAACTTTATACAGTATGACATAATTTTATGAAGCTCAAAAATCAGTAAATAAAAATTTTGAGGAATTGATACATATGTAAAAAAAAAACTGCTTAAAAAGGAACCACTGAAGTGATGAACACAAAACTCAGAATTGTGGTTACCACTGCAAGGAAATAGAATAATGATATTGGGCAGGTATAGTATTGTTAATTTCTTGTTACTAATTAGAGTGATGGATTTATTGGTATTGATTTATGGCTGATAACTTACATATATGTTAAATATATTATTTTATATGGTTCAAACTTCTTATAAAATAACGCTGAAACTTGTTATTGTGTATTATTGGAAAATAGAGGTAGAAGTGGTTATAAATGGTGTGGGTAATGGGTGAGGGGAAGAAGGTAGAATTCAAAAAACTCTATGTAGTACAGGAGTGGAGCCTTGATGAATAAAACGAAGATTACCAAGTGGAGAAAAATGGGGAGACTATTGCAGACATGATGTAGAACATAACCAAAGTGCAGCATAGGCAAGAAAGAGAAACGTGTGATAGTAACGGTCCAGGAAGAAGACAAATGATATATTCAATTTGAGTAGTTTGTAGAGTTTAATAAAGGAACTAACTACAAAGATATGGGCAGGGTGTAGAAAAACCACAGGGAAGAATGCAGTACCCTAGACCTAAAGAGATGAACACAGGAGGTACTTACGGGAACCCAGAAAGAGAATGTCATGTGGAGACCACCTTAACAGAGCTCTGACTTTTGGTTGAAGAATGTAACCAGCTAGAGAAGTGATGTTCTACAGACAGCACGTACTGACTTATGAGAGTCAATCATTAGCAGCTTTTTGATTTCTATGTTCAATGACCTTATGTTAGTTGCATGAATTCTGCATGGTAACTAGCAAATTCTACAAATCAGGTCTTTTTTTTTTTTTTTCATTTGAGAGCTAGCTGTTGAACATTTTATTCGCATACAACTAAGCCCAATAAATGCCAGGGAGAGTAAAATAAGTGCATTCTCAGCTCCAATGCTTCACCTCACTATGTATCTATATTCTTTACTTTTAATTTTTCATACACTGCACTAAAGCTGCACAATGTTTTCCTGCCCCTATACTTTGTGCTCAGACATGTGACTTATTTTGATCAATGGAGTACTAAAAGATGTGATAAAGAACCTTGAAAACTCCTGAATAGCCTCATGGTAACTCAAAACAAAAAACAGATAATGGATACACAGAAAATAAGAAGCAAGAAATTAAATCATATTACCAGAGAAAATCACCTTCACTGAAGGAAGATAGAAAGAAAAGAAAGAAGACCACAAAACAACCAGAAAAAAAAATAATTAATGAAATGAAAGGAGTAAGCCCTTATTTATCAATAATAACAATAAATGTAAATAGACTAAACTCTCCAGTCAAAAGACATAGGGTGGCTGAATGAATGAAAGAACAAGGCCCATTTATATATTGCCTATAAGAGACACACTTCACTTATAAAAGCACAAATAGGCTGAAAATAATAGTATGGAAACATATATTCCATACCAATGGAAACCAAAAAAATCAGGAGTAGATATATTTATATCAGAAAAAATCAACTTCAAGACAAAAACTCTAAGAAGAGACAAAGAAGGACACTATAGAATGATAAAGGGGTCAATTCAGGAAAAGGATATGACAATTTAAAATACATATGCACCCAACACTGGAGCCCTCATATATATAAAACAAACCTTATTATTAGAGATAAAGATACATAAACCTCAATACAATAAAAGCTGAAAACCTCAATACCCCACTTTCAGCATTGGACAGACCATTCAGACAAAAAGTTAAAAAAAAAATCAGACACAATCTGCATTATGGACCAAATGGATTTCAGAGCTATTTATAGAATATTTCATCCAATGACTGTAGAATACACACTATTTTTCTTAGCACATGGATCATTCTCAAAGATAGAATGTATGTGACGTCACAAAACAAGTCTTAAAACCTTCAAAAATACTGAAATAATATCAAGCATATTCTCTGACCACAATGGAATAAAACTGGAAATCAATAACAAGAAGAATTTTCGAAAGTATACGAATACATAAATATCAAACAATATGCTCCCAAATTACCACTGTGGGGCAATGAAGAAATTAAGAAGAAAATTTAAAAATTTATTGAAACAGCAGGGCACGGTGGCTCATGCTTGTAATCCCAGCATTTTGGGAGGCCGAGGCAGGTGGATCACGAGGTCAGGAGATCGAGACCACGGTGAAACCCCGTCTCTACTAAAAATACAAAAAATTAGCCAGGCGTGGTGGCGGGCGCCTGTAGTCCCAGCTACTCGGAGAGGCTGAGGCAGGAGAATGGCATGAACCTGGGAGGCAGAGCTTGCAGTGAGCCGAGATTGCGCCACTGCACTCCAGCCTGGGTGACAGAGTGAGACTCCATCTCAAAAAAAAAAAAAAAAAAAAAAATTTATTGAAACAAATAATTATAAAAACACAACATACCAAAACCTATGGGATATGGCAAAAGCAGAACTAAGAGGGAAGATTATAGTTATACTTGCCTGTATGAAAAAAGAAGAAAAACTTCAAATAATGTAATGATGCATCTTAAAGAACTAGAAATGCAAGAGCAAACCAAACCCCAAATTAGTATAAGAAAAGAAATAATGAGCATCAGAGCAGAAATAAATAAAAACAAAATGAAGAAAACAATACCAAAGGTCAATAAAACAAAAAGGTTTTTCTAAGAACTTACACAAAATTGGCAAACCTTTAGCCAGACTAAGAAGAGAGAAGATGTAAATAAATAGAATCAGAGGTGAAAATGCAAAGAATCGTTACTGACTACTATGAGTAACTATGTGCCAATACACTGGAAAATCTAGAAGATATGGACAAATTCATGGACACATACAACCTATCAAGATTGAACCAATAAGAAGTTCAAAACCTGAACACACCAATAGCAAGTAGTGAGATTGAAGCCATAATAAAATGTTTCTTAGTAAAGAGAGGAATCTGATGCCTTCACTGCTGAATTCTACCACACATTTAAAGAACTAATTCCAATCCTACTCAAATTTTCCTGAAAAATAGAAGAGAAGAGAATACTCCAAAACTCATTCTACAAGGCCAGTATTACCCTGATACCAAAACCAGACAAAGATACATAAAAAAAAAAGAAAACTACAGGTCAATATCCCTGATAAATGTTCATGCATAAAATCTTCAACAAAATACAAGTGAGCCTAATTCTACAATACATCAGAAAGATCATTCATCATGACCAACTGGCATTTATTCCTGGGATGCAAGGATGGTTCAATATTTGCTAATCAATCAATGTGATACATCATAACAACAAAATGAAGGATAAAAATCATATGATTATTTCAACTGATGATGAAAAACCTTTCACAAAATTCAACATCTTTTCATAATAAAAGCTATCAAAAAACTTGTTACATAATATACATACCTCAGCATAATAAAAAACCACATACAACTGACTCACAGCTGGTATCATACCAAATGGGGAAAAAGTGAAAGTATTTCTTCTAAGATTTTGAATATGACAAGGATGCCCACTTTCACCACTGTTATTTAACATACTTCTGGAATTTCTAGTAAGAGCCATCAGACAAGAGAAAGAAATAAAGGGCATCCAAATTAGAGTGGAAGTAGTCATGTTATCCTTGTTTGCAGATGGTATAATTTTATATTTGGGAAAACCTAAAGACTCAGTCCAAAAACTATTAGAACTGATAAACAAATTCAATGAAATTGCAGGTTACAAAATCAACATACAACAATCAGTAGCATTTCTGTATGCCAACAGTCAGCAAACTGAATAAAGAACTAAAAAGTAATCCTATTTAAAACAGCCACAAAAAATAAATACATGGGAATTAATTTAACCAAAGAAGTGGAAAGTCTCCATAATGAAAACTACCAAATACTGGTAAAATAAATTAGAGAGGACACCAAAAAATGAAAATATATTCCATGTTCATGGATTGGAAGAATCAATATTGCTAAAATGTTCATACTACCAAAAGCAATTGACAGGTTTAATGCAATCCCTATCGAAATACCAATGACATTCTTCACAAAAATAGAAAAAAAAAATCCTAAAATTCATGTGGAACCACAAAAGACCCAGAATTGCCAAAGCTATCTAAGTAAAAAGAAGAAAACTGGAGAAATCACATTACCTGACTTCGAACTATACGAGTGAATCACAGTAAACAAACCAGCATGGTATTAGGATAAAAATAGACACATTTACCAATAAAATGAACAGAGAACTGAGAAACAAATCCACATAATTACAGTGAACTCATTTTCAACCCAGATCCCAAGAACGTATGCTGAGGAATAGACACTCTTCAATAAATAGTGTTAGAAAAACTGGATATCCATATGTGGAAGAATGAAACTAGACCTCTATCTCTTGCCATATAAAAAAAAATCAAATGGGAATGGATTGAAGACTTAAATCTAAGTCCTCAAACCTTGAAACTACTGCAAGAAAGCATTGGGCAAAATCTTCCAGACATGGGTCTGAGCAAAAATTTCCCAAGAAATATGCCACAAGCACTGGCAACCAAAGTAAAAATGGACACGAGATTACATCAAGTTAAAAAGCCTCTGCAGAGCAAAAGAAACACTCAACAAAGTGAAGAGACAATTCACAGAAATAGAGAAAATATTCACAAACTATGCATTTGACATGGGATTCATAACTGAAATATATGAGGAGCTCAAACAACTCTATAGGGAAAAAATCTAATAATCTGATTTAAAAATGGGTGAAGGATTTGAATAGGTGTTTCTCAGAAGTACAAATGGCAAACAAGCATATAAAAAGCTGCTCAACATCATTGATCATCAGAGGAATGCAAATCAAAACTACAATGAAATGGCTCACCCCAGGTCAAATGGCTTATATTCCAAAGAAAGCCATAACAAATGCTGGCGAGAATGTAGAGGAATGGGAACTCTCCTACGCTTTTGCTGGAAATGTAAATTAGTTACAACCATTAGGAACAACAGTTTGGAGGTTTCTCAAAAAAGTAAGAATAGAGCTACTGTATGACCCAGCAATCTCACTGCTGGGTATTTACCCCCCAAAATGGATCTCAGTATATGTAATAAATGTCTGCACTCCCATGTTTGTTGCAGCACCATTCACAATCACTAAGATTTGGAAGCAACCTAAATGTCCATCAACAGATGAATAGATAAAGAAAATCCAGTACATATACACAATGGAGTACTATTCAGCCATGAAAAGAAAGATCTTGCCATTTGCAACAACATGGACAGAACTGGAGATAATTACGTTAAGTGAAATAAGTTAGGTACAGGAAGACAAGCATCACATGTTCTCAGTTACTTGTGAGATCTAAAAATTAAAGCAATTGAACTCATGGACATAGGGTTTAGAAGGATGGTTTTCAGTGGTTGGGAAGGGTAATGTGAGACTAGCGGGGAGGTGGTGATGGTTAATGAGTACAAAGAAAATATTTAGAAGAATGAATAAGACCTACTATTTGAAAGCACAACAATATGACTGTGATCAGTAACAACTTAATGGTACATTTTAAAATAACTAAGAGTGTAATTGGATTGTTTGCAATACAAATAACAAATGCTTGGGATGATAGATAACCTGCTTTCCATGATGTGCTTATTTCACATTGCATGCCTGTATCAAAATGTCTCATGTACCCCGTAAATATATGCACCTACTATATAGGCATAAAAATTAAAAATAAAAGAAAAAGAAAAAGAAATTCATAAAAACACTTTCATGATTGAACTTGCCCTCTTGTACTTCTGGTATCAGAATGGGAAAAACATGCCCTGACAATCATGGTTTGCTAATCCAAGGAAAAGGAGACAAACATGGACTTGAACCTCCTCTGGTTATGATTCATAAATTTTCAACCATAAACAGTCACCCAGTCACTCGCCCAGAGAAGCTGAACCACAGCTACATACAATTATATAAGCCATAGCAAATGACTGTATTTTAAGCTGCGTTTTGGAGTGGTTCATTACACAGCAACAGCTAACTAATAAAAAGAGATCTGGGAAAATATATGTCCTGATCTTACTGTTCTTTTTCCCTCTTTTCTCTTGCTGGTTCTCCCCACTGGCTAAAGCCAATAGGAAGCTAAGGGCAAAGGAACTCCTCACTATATTCTATACAGGTAAACCTGTTGGGTGCAAAAAATAGGTCAGAGAAGAGTAGAGATTAGAGCTGGAGTAATTAATAGAAGATATCCAAAACCTATATTAAAGAAATCATGAGTAGCTTGTGTTGCTCAAGTTTTAGATCCAGAGAAGTGACTGCAGATGAGGAGAGACTGGTCAACTGGAGTCGGATTGTGAAAAGTATTTATGCCTAGCTAGGGATTTAACCCTGTGGAGGATACCTGTCAACACTGAGAATATTGAACTCACAAGATCTATAAAAAACTACAAAGAATATACTCCTATTGCTGCAAACAAACAAAACAAAAACATGTGCATTTATTGGCTTGACTGGTCTGGGCCAGCAAACTGTTTGAGGAGTCACTGGTATCTACAGCTTTAGATTCAAATTACCTCATCACCTCTTTGGCATCCCAGGTTCCCTGCTAGAAATTCTTGATTATAGAAAAAACACCCTTCACCACTATCATCACTGGCTACTCAACAGATAATTTATAGATGTCAGACTTTCTGATTATTCCTACAAAGCCTATTTTGTGTTGCTTTTGAAAATATTCTTTCTTGTTAAAATGAGGAATGAAACCTAGATGTCCACATTTCAGTTGACATTTTTACCATTTCCTTCCTGACAGAAGACTAGGTCCTATCCTATTGTACTCACACTTTGATAGCCCTGTGATGGCCAGAGAAGGTGGTCTCTTCTCTACTGTGAAATTCATGACTCTTAGGACACATAAAGGAGGACCCAAGCCCTACCCATACCAAGCCTTTCCCTTAGAGCTCTTGCAGTCACCTATGAAATTAAAAAGGAAGTAAGCCAGTGTCAAGGTGAAAGAAATTCGAAAAAAGGAAATGAGGACCCCAGCCAACGTACAATGTACAGCCCAGCTCTTGCCCTCATTTTGAATAACTATTCCTCCTCATACTGCCCCCAGGGCATCCACAGCCTCCAGTTGTCCTATCCTGACCCACTACAGGTCTTACACCTTGTCTAAGGTTTCCATTCACATAATCTTCCAACAAAACTTGCTTATTCTAGCTCTGCTTTCCTCAGGGTCCCTGTGTTTCCTAGATACATGTTAGTAGCTTATGGGTTAATGAGATAAGTGAATTCAATTAATGCATTATGGACTACATAATGCAATGCCTTAAATTAAATATGTATCTAAGGAGAGTCTCTAATGTCATATACATGTGATAGGCTAAGAAAGAGGTATTTTGAGCAGAAGGACTTTTTTCAGGGGCAAGGTTAAATAACAACAGATGGATGTAAACTGCCCTCTAAGGATGGTGAATATGCTAACACTGTAATATTTGTTCCCACATTAAATGGCTAATGTGGGTTGACATTGGTGGTAGGTGGGAAGGTTCTCCTCACAAAATCAGGGGCCCAGAGCTAATGAGGTTTCTGCCATAATATAGCTGTACCATCTGAAGCATGTGATCTCCAAGGTCATCATGGAAAGAGGAGGGGGAAGATTGAGTGGGCATATTGGTTCTTAACTGCCTCAGCCCAGCAATAAAAGCCTTCAAACCCATTCTGAATAAATTGGCCAGAACTGGTCACACAACCCAATCTAATAGCAAAGGCAGTTGAGAAATATAGAAAAACACTTTGAATATTTAGTGAGCACTAATATCTGACGTTGTGGGTCTAGTTAACTGCAGGTCTTTTGTTCTGCTGAAGAGCATTTGCTGGTTAAGGACTAGGACTACGTTATTAGTGATGGTAGAGGTTGAGAGTTGTTTGTAGTTGTCCTTCTCCATCTTCCTCCATGCAGTGCTCAACATCGCTATTAAACACATTTGTACATAGAGAGTGTTATTTTGAGTCTGCCAACTTAATTCTGGCCAGTCACCTACGTGTTTTGATACGAACTTGGTCCATTTCTGGCAGTAAGGAAACATGCAAAGTATTCAAGTATTTTTAACTGATAGGAATATATGATCAAAATTTTCGGAGGCTCCTGATTTGGACTATCTTCCTAGTAGAGCACTTTCTAAAGTGTGTTTCCCGCTACACCACTACTCCTCTCCCCTTTATGAAAATGCTCTGAGGACACAAAGAGAAATCTGTATGCAAGGGCATTGGAAGATTCAGGTGGTGTGTGTGTGTGTCTCTGAGTGTTAAAGTTTTATTTTATTTAAACTTTAGTTTCAGGGGTACATATGCAGGTTTGTTATGTAGGTAAAGTCATGTCAAGGGGGTTTGTTGTGCAGATTATTTTGTCACCCAGGTACTAAGCCTACTACCCAATAGTTATTAGTTCCAGATGTGAAGTTGGGACTTTGACATTCATATTAGAACCCTTTGACTTGGCAAAGAGTTTTGCTGCAAAATTTGAGCCCACATGTTCATTCTCCTAGTTTCTTTCTAAATCCACTAGGGGACTGTGGATAGTTGAATTGGAACAACCACTAGGACTCATTCCTCTACCTTTGTTACGTTCCTTAGGGGATGACTCCTGCTTTGTACCCTTCTATCTCTAAGCTGAAAGTTTTACAGGTACAGGACGCCATAGACTGCCAGTGCTGTATGAGTACTTAGAGGTACTAGTTCCACACAATATTCCTTAAATGGGAATAGGGCCAGGAGAGAAACAGAAAATTTGTATCCAAATTATTTACCCTATCATTGATCATATTCTGTTTTTTTCACGTTTGTATCTGAGCCCCTATGCCATGTTATGCTTAGAAGTCAAGAAGTGGGCATTGAAGACTGTTTGGGTTAATGAAGAAAACTCTCATAGATTGAAGGATCATGGACTCAGGTGTGGGGAAGACCATAAAGGAATGCTTTGAATTACTATCTTACTACATTAAATTAATATTGATCCCTGGGCCATGCTTTTACTTCCTGCATCTGTGTTTCTGTGAGGATTATCTCAAACTCAAGAGAACAAACCATTATTATTATTATTATTTTTTTTTACTGTTCTGGATTTATTTATTTATTTAATTATTGTACTTTAAGTTATGGGATACATGAGCAGAGTGTGCAGCTTTGATGCATAGGTATACACATGCCATGACGGTTTGCAGAACCCACCGACCCATTATCTACATTAGATATTTCTCCTAATACTATCGCTCCCCTAGCCACCCACCTCCCAACGGCCCTGGTGTGTGATGTTCCCCTCCCTGTGTCCATGTATTCTCGTTGTTCAACTCCCACTTATGAGTGAGAACATGTGGTGTATGTTTTTCTGTTCCTGTGATATTTTGCTGATAATGATGGTTTTCAGCTTCATCCATGTCCCTGCAAATGACATGAACTTATCCTTTTTTATGGCTGCATAGTATTCCACGGTGTACATGTGCCACATTTTCTTTATCCAGTCTATCACTAATGGCCATTTGGGTTGTTTCCAAGTCTTTTTTATTGTGAATAGTGCTGCAATAAGCATACGTGTGCATGTGTCTTTATAGTAGAATGATTTATAATCCTTTGGGTATATACCCAGTAATGGGATTGCTGGGTCAAATGGTAATTCTGGTTATAGATTATTGAGGAATTGCCACAGTGTCTTCCACAATGGTTGAGCTAATTTACACTCCCACCAACAGTGTAAAAGCATTCCTATTTCTCCATATCCTCTCCAGAATCTGTTGTTTCCTGACTTTTTAATGATCACCATTCTAACCAGTGTAAGACGGTATCTCATTATGGTTTTGATTTGCATTTCTCTAATGACCAG
Source organism: Hylobates moloch (assembly GCF_009828535.3). Classification (NCBI taxonomy): domain Eukaryota; kingdom Metazoa; phylum Chordata; class Mammalia; order Primates; family Hylobatidae; genus Hylobates; species Hylobates moloch. The sequence goes on from NW_026652282.1 coordinate 65,199,333, forward strand.
TGAGGATGAGCTTTCTTTCATGTGTTGGCCACATAAATGTCTTCTGAGAAGTGTCTGCTCATATCCTTTGCCCAATTTTTCACGGAGTTGTTTGGTTTTTTTACTTGCAAATTTGTTTAAGTTCTTTGTAGATTCTTGATATTAGCCTTTTGTCAGATGGATAGATTGCAAAAATTTTCTCCCATTCTCTAGGTTGCCTGTTCATTCTGAAGATAGCTTCTTTTGCTGTGCAGAAGTTTTTTAGTTAATTAGATCCCATTTGTCTATTTTGGATTTTGTTGCCATTGCTCTTGGTGTTTTAGTCATGAATTCTTTGCCCATGCCTATGTCCTGGATGGTATCACCTAGGTTTTCTTGTAGGACTTTTATAGTTTTAGGTCGTACATTTAAGTCTTTAATCTATCTTGAGTTAATTTTTGTATAGGGTGTAGGGAAGGGGTTCAGTTTCAGTTTTCTGCATATGGCTAGGCAGTTTTCCCAACACTGTTTATTGAATAGGGAATCCTTTCCCCATTACATGTTTTTGTCAGGTTTGTCAAAGATCCGATGGTTGTAGATGTGTGGAGTTATTTCTGAGGCCACTGTTCTGTTCCATTGGTCTATATATCTGTTTTGGTACCTGTACCATGCTGTTTTGGTTACTGTAGCCTTGTAGTATAGTTTGAAGTCAGGTAGCATGATACCTCCAGCTTTGTTCTCTTGCTTAGGATTGTCTTGGCTATACGGGTTCTTTTTTGATTCCATATGAAATTTAAAGTAGTTTTTTTTTCTAGTTCTGTGAAGAAAGTCAATGGTAGCTTGATGGGAATAGCATTGAATCTGTAAATTACTTTGGGCAGTATGGCCATTTTTATGATATTGATTCTTCCTATCCATGACCATGGAATGTTTTTCCATTTCTTTGTGTCCTCCCTTATTTCCTTGAGCAGCGGTTTGTAGTTCTTCTTGAAGAGCTGCTTCACTTCCCTAGCAGGTTGTATTCCTAGGTATTTTATTCTCTTTGTAGCAATTGTGAATGTGAGTTCACTGATAATTTGGGTCTCTGTTTGTCTATTATTGGTGTATAGGAATGCTTGTGATTTTTCCACATTGATTTTGTATCCTGAGACTTTGCTGAAGTTGCTTATCAGCTTAAGGAGATTTTGGGCTGAGACCAAGGGGGTTTTCTAAATATACAATCATGTCATCTGCAAACAGAGACAATTTGATTTCCTTTCTTCCTATTTGAGTACACTTTATTTATTTCTCTTGCCTGATTGCCCTGGCCAGAACTTCCAAAACTATCTTAGTAGGAGTGGTGAGAGAGGGCATCTTTGTCTTGTGCTGATTTTCAAAGGGAATGCTTCCAGCTTTTGCCCATTCAGTATGATATTGGCTGTGGGTTTGTCATAAATAGCTCTTATTATTTTGAGTTACGTTCCATCAATACCTAGTTTATTGAGAGTTTTTTAAATGAAGGGGTGTTAAATTTTATGGAAAGCCTTTTATGCATCTATTGAGATAATCATGTGTTTTTTGTCACTGGTTCTGTTTATGTGATGGATTACGTTTATTGATTTGCATATGTTGAACCAGCCTTGCATCCCAGGGATCAAGACATCTTGATTGTGTTTGATAAGCTTTTTGATGTGCTGCTAGATTCAGTTTACCAGTGTTTTGTTGAGGATTTTTGCATCAATGTTCATCAGGGATATTAGTCTGAAATTTTCTTTTGTTGTTGTGTCTCTGCCAGGTTTTAGTATCAGGATGATGCTGGCCTCATAAAATCAGATATGGAGGAGTCCCTCTTTTTCTACTGTTTAGAATAGTTTCAGAAGGAATGTTGCCAGCACCTCTTTGTACCTCTGGTAGAATTTGGCTGTGAGTCCATCTGGTCCTGGGGTTTTTTGGTTGGTAGGCTATTAATTACTGCCTTAATTTCAGAACTTGTTATTGGTCTATTCAGGGATTTGACTTTTTCCTAGTTTAGTCTTGGGAGGGTGCATGTGTCCAGGAATTAATCCATTTTTTTCTAGATTTTCTGGTTTATTTGCATAGAGGTGTTTATGGTATTCTCTGATGGTAGTTTGTATTTCTGTGGGATCAGTGGTGATATCCCCTTTATCATTTTTATTGTGTCTATTTGATTCTTCTCTCTTTTCTTCTTTATTGGTCTGGCTAGTGGTGTATCTATTTTGTTAACCTTTTCAAGAAACCAGCTCCTGGATTCCTTAATTTTTTGAAGGGATTTTTGTGTCTCTATCTCCTTTAGTTCTGCTCTGATCTTAGTTATTTCTTGTCTTCTGCTAGCTTTTGAATTTGCTCTTGCTTCTCTAGTTCTTTTAACTATGATGTTAGGGAGTCAATTTTAGATCTTTCCCACTTTCTCCTGTGGTCATTTAGTGCTATAAATTTCCCTCTAAACACTGCTTTAGCTGTGTTCCAGAGATATTGGTACATTGTGTCTTTGTTCTCATCGATTTCAAAGAACTTATGTTTTTCTGCCTTAATCTTGTTACTTACCCAGTAGTCATTCAGGAGCAGGTTGTTCAGTTTCCATGTAGTTGTGTGGTTTTGAGTGAGTTTCTTAGTCCTGAGTTCTAATTTTATTGCATTGTGATCTGAGAGACTGTTTGTTATGATTTCCATTCTTTTGCATTTGCTGAGGAGTGTTTTACTTCCACTTATGTGGTCAATTTCAGAATAAGTGCAATGTGGTGCTGAGAAGAATGTATTTTCTGTTGAATTGGGGTGGAGAGTTCTGTAGATGTCTATTAGGTCTGCTTGGTCCAGAGCTGAGTTCAAGTCCTGGATATCCTTGTTAATTTTCTGTCTCATCGATCTGTCTAATATTGACAGTGCAGTGTTAAAGCCTCCCACTACTATTGTGTCTGAGTCTAAGTCTCTTTGTAGGTCTCTAAGAACTCGCTTTATGAATCTGGGTGCTCTTGTATTGGGTATATATATATACACACGTATATATATATGCATATATATATATATATATAAAATAGTTAGCTCATCTTCTTGCTTTTATCCCATTACCATTATGTAATGCCCTTCTTTGTCTTTTTTGATTTTTTGTTGGTTTAAAGTCTGTTTTATGAGAGACTAGGATTGCACCCCCTGCTTTTTTTTTAGCTTTCCCTGCTTGGTAAATCTTCCTTCATCCCTTTATTTTGAACCTATGTGTTTGTTTGCATGTGAGATGGGTCTACTGAATACAGCATACCGATGGGTCTAGACTCTTTATCCAATTTACCAGCCTGTGTCTTTTAATTGGGGCATTTAGCCCATTTACATTTAAGGTTAATATTGTTATATGTGAATTTGATCCTGTCATTATGATGCTAGCTGGTTATTTTGCCCATTAGTTGCAGTTTCTTCATAGTGTCGATGGTCTTTACAATTTGGTATGTTTTTGCAGTGGCTGGTACTGGTTTTTCCTTTCTATATTTAGTGCTTCCTTCAGGAGCTCTTGTAAGGCAGGCCTGGTGGTGACAAAATCTCTTAGCACTTGCTTGTCTGTTGAGGATTTTATTTCTCCTTCTCTTATGAAGCTTAATTTGGCTGGATATGAAATTCTGGATTGAAAATTCTTTTCTTTAAGCATGTTAAATATTGGCCCCCAATCTCTCCTGGCTTTTAGGGTTTCTGCAGAGAGATCTGCTCTTAATCTGATGGGCTTCCTTTTGTGGGTAACCTGGCCTTTCTCTCTGGCTGCCCTTAACATTTTTTCCTTCATTTCAACCTTGGTGAATCTGATGATCATGTGTCTTGGGGTTGCTCTTCTCAAGGAGTATCTTTGTGGTGTTCTCTGCATTTCCTGAATTTGAATGTTGGCCTGTCTTGCTAGGTTGTGGAAGTTCTCCTGGATAATATTTTGAACTGTTTCCAACTTGGTTCCATTCTACCCCTCACTTTCAGGTATACAAATGAAACTTAGGTTTGGTCTTTTCACATAGTCCCATATTTCTTGGAGGCTTTGTTCACTCCTTTTCATTATTATTATTTTTTGTCTAATCTTTTCTTCACACTTTATTTCATTAAGTTGATCTTTAGTGTCTGATATCCTTTTTTCTGCTTGATCAATTTGGCTATTGATACTTGTGTATGTTTCACGAAGATCCCGTGCTGTGTTTTTCAGCTCCATCAGGTCATTTATATTCTTCTCTATACTGGTTATTCTAGTTAGTGATTCTTCTAAACTTTTTTCAAGGTTTTTAGCTTATGCTGCACCCACTGTCTAACCAGTCCCAATGAGATAAGCCAGGTACCTCAGTTGGAAATGCAGAAATCACCCATCATCTGCATTGATCTCGCTGGGAGCTGTAGACCGGTGCTGTTCCAACTTGGCCATTTTGCCAGCCACCTGTTCATATTCATGTTTAAAAATCTTCTCTACAGCCTGAAATGACTACTTCTTCAATATTCATTCAATAAATATTTATTGAATGTATGCCTATTCTCAGCCTAACAGTGCTCTAGAAAGTGAGGCTACAGAGGTAAACAAGAAACCCTAAAAGAAGAACCTCGTCTTCATGGAATTCACATTATGGCATTTCTAACAGGAAAGACAGTAAGATGATAGATTTTAGTTTTTGTTTTGTTTTTGCACTTAACTAATCACTAACCAGTATTACGTCGGTTATTTCTGAATGGCCCAATTTATATTTACATTGAAAAATATTAAGTTCACTTCTTTGTTTTTTTTTTGCACATTCTAAGAATTCTAATATTTTCATCAAATTTGGAAACAAAATCAAGAAGAGCTACAAACACTTCAATTACACTAGCTCAGGAAGATAAAATACTTACAACTCATAGGATTATCACAACAATACCAAGTCACCAGGGTACAATGAGTCAAGCAACTATTTAAGCAGAAATATATCTCCATCATATACCCCAATAGGTTTTAAATTGAATAGTTAATTCTAATAGCTGATCATTTTCCTGGCAAATAGTTAAATTAGAAGAAAGTATAATTATACCACAATTACAAGCATATCTCTGTATTTCTTTAAATAGCACCTTTTTCATAGATTATTAAATATTTAACAATAGAAGAGACTAAAATCTTAATTTTCCTATGCACTTTCTTAGTGTATATGAATGAGAAATTGATCACAAAAATCTGAAATTATAATAATAAAAAACATGTACACATATTTTGTTTTGTTTTATTATACAGAAAACTAAAAGAAAAAATTATTTGATTTAGCACACATCACCTGGCAACCCTATTCCCATGTGTTGGTGCTCACGATAAACATTTTTGTCAACCTACACTGTGCTTGCATTACTATAATCACCAGACAAGAGGGCTTTTTTCTCTGATATTTCCTCAGCAGCTGTGGCAGAGGTGGCAGGGGAATGAGTGGGCAGTGAAACAACAGGAAGGGGGAAAAAAGACTCTATCTCTTCTCCCTGGAACATACTGACTTTGGAGTTTACACTAAACATAGCTGTCTTTTGTCTCTCCTCAAAGTCAATTTAAAATACATCTCCCTGTCTACAAACATCTCATTCACTAATGCCTAAAATTCACTTTAGGGGGCTATTTCATTCAGTTACCTCTTGTCCTGGACCAGATGTCTCTGTGAATGTCAGTCACCCAAAAGAGAAACGCATTTTTCTCCATCCCTTAGATTAATGGAGTTTATGAGATCATTTTTATCTTATAATGGGAAGGGCATAAAGGAGCTAGAAGGTGTCAGTCCTGATCTTAAGCCTGGCTTCTTTCAGGTTTTCCCACAGGCCAGGAGACCCTTAGAATGCCAGAGCTTTTAGGTTATTCTTCCCCAGTGTTCATCTTCCTATCTCACCCAACAGTATCTGTTGTCCTTTATATCCTTAGTAAACCATGTAATCCTAAATGTGGCTATTTGGCTATCCTTTTTATGCCTCATAATCAATTGTTCCACAATCATTTGAGCTAGAAAATTATGCAAACCCTGTGTATGTCCACCTGGGGCTTGAAGCCACCTGTCAGAGCATACACACGACCTGTGAGCTATGTTATATTGCCATCTAGAAATATAAGCAAACAGGCAAAAGAGCTGGAACTCCAGTAGAGTCCCAGATACTGTGGGTAGTTAAAAGTTTCATTTTACACCAAGCACATATGCCATGCCTGTAATGTTCAGTTTTCTGTCCAGCAGAAAATAAGAACAGAGTAGATTTTTTTTCACTTCTTTTTTAAATTATTATTATACTTTAAGTTTTAGGGTACATGTGCATAATGTGCAGGTTTGTTACATATATATCCATGTGCCACGTTGGTGTGCTGCACCCATTAACTCGTCATTTAACATTAGGTATATCTCCTAATGCTGTCCCTCCCCCCTCCCCCCACCCCACAACAGTCCCCAGAGTGTGATGTTCCCCTTCCTGTGTCCATGTATTCTCACTGTTCAATTCCCACCTATGATTGAGAACATGCGGTGTTTGGTTTTTTGTCCTTGCGAAAACTGGAACAGAGTAGATTTTGATTACAAAATTTAAACACCGGGAACCACGGTATTTTCTGCCTTAGAGGCATAAAGGCCACCCAGTATTTTTGTGACCATCTTAAGGCATTGTCTTGTGAAAGTCCTTTTCTTTCTCTGGACCTCAATTCTGCCATCTGTAACATGAGGTTAGTGGAATAAATAATTTTGGAGTACCTATAACACTGACCTTCTCTGGTTTTATATAGAGTATCCAAATAAAAACTGTGGCTCTGTCATTTCATTGATCTTAGCAGAAATAAATAAAAATGACCCATTCACAAGCAATGCCTTTATTTGACTTGATTCAGAGCTCACACAGTAGACACAGGCTTTTCTGGGGTCTTTTGTTGAAAGTAATCAGTGGCAAATTTTTAATATTTCAGCTACCTGATACAGAGACAACAGTTGGGGGAATCAGCAAGCTGACCAAAAAATGTAAAAGAAAAGCCTGTGGGATAAAGACATCCAAAGAGGGCTTTGAATAACTTGGACATATTTCTCAGAAACTAGAAGTTTATATATATGTAAGGCTATGCACATGCCTAGGGTTGCATATATGCCTAAGCTCTAACCTCTGAAAGATCTCCAGGCTATGCACAGCAGAAAGTAAAGGCTAAGGCAGAGGTGTAAACTGCCTTCCTGAGTGTTGAAGTCATGCCACAACATATTTAAGAAGCTCAATAAGCTCCAAATTGTATAAATTCAAAGAGACCCACACTGGAAGAAATTATAATAAACTTACAAAAGCCAAAGTCAAGGAGAGAACCTTGAAAGCCGTAAGAGATAAATGATTCATCATATGCAAGGATTCTTCAATAAGACTGCTAGGTAATTTATCATCAGAAACCAGGAAAGCCAAATGCCAAAAGGATGGAAAATGATATGCAAAATGATACTATGCATACTATACTAACCAAAACAAAAATGGGCTGGCTATATTAGTATCAGACAAAATAGACATTAAGACAAAAATTCTTACTAGAGAAAATGAATATCATTTTGAAATGATAAAAGAGGCAATCTATTAAGAAGATACAACAATTATAGACATATATACTTGACAACAGAGCACAAATATACATAAAACAACTGAGATAATTGAAGGAAGAAATGGATAATTCAATAATAATAGTTGGAGTCCAGTATCTCATGTTTTATAATGAATAGAACTAGACAAAAGATAAGCTAGGAACTAGAATACTTGAACAGTACTGTAAACCACTGTCAACATGTACAGAATTCTGTATCCAACAACAGGCCAATATAGCTTCATCTCAACGGTCTTGAAACTTTCTCTGGAATTAACTACATGTTGGTTTTGGCCATAAAATGTTTTAATAAAATGAAAAATTTTTAAATCACACAAAGCATGTTCCACATCCACAATGAAATTAAAATAGAAATTAGTAACAGGTAAAATTAGAAAAATCACAGATATGTGGAAATTAAACAATCTATCACTAAATAATCAATGAATAAATGAAGAAATCACAAGGAAAATTTGAAAATACTTTGAAACAAAAACAAACTCAAAATGTAAACTTACAGAATGCAGATAAAATAGTGCTATAAAAATTTTAGCTGTACTGGGCATGCTGACTTATGCCTGTAATCCCAGCACTTTGGAAGGCCAAAGCAGGAGGATCACTTGAGCTCAGGAGTTCAAGGCCAGCCTTGGCAACATGGAGAAACCCTGTATCTACAAAAAGGGAAGAAGGAGGAGGGGAAGAAGAGGGGAAAGAGGAAGAAGAAGGAGGAAAGAGGAGAAGAAGAAAAGGAGAGGAAGAAAGGAAGGAAAGAAGGAAGGAATGAAGGAAGGAAATCATAGCTATGATACCTTACATTTTTAAAAGAAAAAATCAAATAATAACAACAATAAGGATTAGAGCAAGAATAATTAAAATAGAGAATATAAAAACAGAAAATTAAACATAGAGTTACCATATGACCCAACAATTTTACTCCTAGGTATTTGCCAAAGAGAACTGACAATACATACCTACATAAAAATTTGTACATAAATCTTCATTTTAACATTATTTATAACAATCAAAAGCTGGAAACACTATCTTGGTTAAATTTATTCCTAGGTACTTTTGTGATGCTACTGTAAATGGGATTTTTTTTAATTTCTTTTTCAGTTAGGTTGTTATTTGTGTATAAAAAATGCTGCTGACTTTTATATGTCAATTTTGTATTCTACAACTTTACTATTTTATTATTTCTGAAATTTTTTTTTTTTTTACGTATAGGATCATGTCATTTGCACCTAGAGATAATTTTACCTTTTTTTTTTACATATATATGTGTTGTTTCTTTTTTAATTTTAATTTTTAATTTTTGTAGGTCTACAATAGGTCTGTATATTTATGGGTTACAGGAAATATTTTGATCCAGGTATGCAATGCATATTAATCACATCAGAGTAAATTATATATACAGATAAATGCATCAAATGAAACATTTATTCCTTGTTTCAAAAGCAATCCAATTACACTCTCTTAGTTATTTAAAAATGTACCATTAAGTTCTTTTTTACTATAGTCACACAGTTATGCTAGCAAATACTAGGTCTTATTCATTCTTTCTAAATATTTTTTGTACATTAACCTGCACAACTTTACCCCCATACTGCCACTACCCTTCACATCCTCTGTTAACCATCCTTCCACTCTCTATCTGCTTGAATTTGTTTTAATTTTTAGCACAAATAAGTGGCAACATGCAAAGCTTGTCCTTCTGTATCTCACTTATTTCACTTAAAATACTAACTCCTGTTCTATCCATGCTGTTGCAAATGACAGGATTTCATTCTTTATTATAGCTGAATAGTACTCTGTTGTGTATGTGTGCCACATTTTCTTTATCCATTCATCTGCTGATGGACACTTAGGTTGCTTCCAAATCTTGGCTACCATGAACAGTGCTGCAACAAACTTAGGAGTGCAGATATCTCTGTGTTATAATGACTTCCCTATTTGGGGTATGTACTCAGCAATGGGATTTCTGGATTATATGGGAACTTTATTTTTAGGTTTTTTTTTTTTTTTATGAATTTCCAAAGTGTTCTCCATAGTGGCTGTACTAGTTTACATTCTCAGCAACAATGTGTGAGGGTTCCCTTTTCTCCACAACCTCTCCAGCATCTGTTATTGCCTGTCTTTTGGATAAAAGCAACTTCAACTTGGATGAGATGAAATCTTATTGTAGTTTTAATTTGCATTTCCCTGATTTTCATTGATGTTGAGCACCTTTTCATATGCCTGTTTCCCATTTCTATGTCTTGTTTTTGGAAATGTCTATTCAGGTATCTTGCCCATTTTATAAATGGATTATTAGATGGTTTCTTATAGAGTTGATTGAGCTCCTTATATATTCCAGTTATTAATCCCTTGTCAGATTGGTAGATTGCAAAGATATTTCCTTTCTGTGGGTTATGTCTTCATTTCGATGATTGTTTCCTTTGTTGTGCAGAAGCTTTTTAACTTTATGTGATCTCATTTGACCAATTTTTTTTTTTGGTTGCCTGTGCTTGTAGAATATTGCACAAGAGGATTTTGCCCAGACCAATGTCCTGGAGAGTTTCCCCAATGTTTTCCTGTAGTAGTTTCATACTTAGAAGTCTTAAGTGTAATTCTTTAATCCATTTTGATTTGACTTTTGTTTATGGCAAAAGATGGAAATCTAGTTTCATTCTTCTGCATTTGGATTTCTAGTTTTCCCAGCACCATTTCTTGAAGACAATATCTTTTCCCAAGTGTATCTTCTTGACCTCTTTGTCAAAAATGAGTTATCTGTAGGTGTGTGAATTTGTTTCCGGGTTCTCCATTCTGTTTCACTGATCCCTATGTTTGTCTTTCTGTCAGTACCATGTTATTTTGGTTAGTATATCTTTGTAATATAATTTGAAGTCAGGGAGTGTGTTTCCTCCAGTTATGTTCTTTTCACTCAGGATAGCTTTGGCTATTCTGAGTCTCTTGTGGCTCCATATAAATTTTATAATTTGTTCCATTTCTGTGAAGAACATTGTTGGTATTTTGATAGGGATTTCATTGAATCTAAAGATTCCTTTGACAGTATGGACATTTTAACAATGTTCATTCTTCCAATACATGAACATGAAATATCTTTTCATTTTTTGGTGTACTCTTCAATTTCTTTCATCAATGATTTACAGTTTTCATTGTAGAGATCTTTCACTTCTTTGATTAAGTAAATTCCTAGGTATTTAATTTCATTTGTGGCTATGGTAAATTGTATTACTTTTTTCTTTCTTTTCCACAATTTTCACTCTTGGCATATAGATATGCTATTAATTTTTGTATGTCGATTTTGTATCCTGCCACTTTCCTGAATGTGTTTGTGAATTCCAATAGTTTTTTCATGGAGTCATTAGTTTTTTTTAAAATAAGATTTTATCATCTGCAAACGAGGATAATTTGACTTCTTCCTTTCCAATTTGGACCCTCTTTTATCTTTCTCTTGTCTGATTGCTCTATCTAGGTCTTCCTGTACTATATTGAGTAACAGTAGTAAAAGTCAGCATCTTTGTGTTTCTCATCTCAGAGGAAAGGCTTTCAGTTTTTCCTCATTCAATATGATACTAGCTGTTCGTCTGTCTTGTATAGCTTTTATTATGTTGAGGTATGCTCCTTATATACCCAGTTTTTTGAGGGCTTTTATCATAAGGGATATTGAAATTTATCAAATTATTTTTCAGCATCAATTAAAATGATCATATATTTTTGTCCTTCATTTTGTTGCTATGATGTATCACATTAATTTATTTGTGCATGTTGAACGATCTTTGCATCCCAGGGATAAATCCAAATTGGTCACAATGAATGATCTTTTTAATGTATTGTTAAATTCACTTTGCTAATAATTTGTTGAGGATTTTTGCATCCATAATTATCGGTGACATTGGCCTATAGGGTTTTTTTGTTTGTTTGTTTATTCGTTTGATTTGTCTTTGTCTGTTGTTGGCATCATGTTGATACTGGCCTCACAGAGTGAGTTTGGAACTATTTTCTCCTCCTCTATTTTTCAGAATGTATTGAGTAAGATTTGTATTCTTTCTTTAAAGGTATGGTAGAATCAGCAGTGAAGTCATCATGTCCCAGGCTTACTTTGCTGGGAGACTTTTATTACAGCTTTTGTCTTGTTACTTGTTATTGGTGTTTTCAGGTTTTGGATTTCTTCCTGGTTAAATTTTGGTTGGTTGTATATGTCTAAGAATTCATCCTTTTCTTCCAGATTTGCAGTTTATTAGCACACGGTTCCACATAGCAGCCACTTATGATCCTTTGAATTTCTGCAGTATCAATTGTAATATCGCCTTTTCCATCTGTGATTATATTTGTTTAACTTATTTCTCTTTTTTGCTTAGACTGGTTAAAGATTTGCCATTTTTTTTGTATTCAAAAAACACAGTTTTTTATTTCATTAATCTTTTGTTTCATTCTTTTCAAATTCATTCATTTCTGACCTACATTTATTATTTCTTTTTCTTTTGCTAATTTTCAGCTTGGTTTCCTCTTGCTTCTCTAGCTCCTGAAGGTGAATCATTATGTTGTTCATTTGGAGGTTTTCTACTTTTTTAATGTACACACTTATAACTATTAATTTTCTTCTTAGTACTGCTTTTATTGTACCCCATAATTTTGGGATGTTGTGTTTCCATTATCTTTTGTTACAAGAAATTTTTAAATTTTCTTCTCAATTCTTTTATTGAACACTTTGTCACTCAGGAGAATATTATCTAATTTCTGTATGTTTGTGTAGCTTTCAAAATTCCTCCTGTTATTGTTTGTTTTATTCCTTTGTGGTAAGAGATGATATTTGATATTTCGTCAATTTTTGGAATGTTTTAAGAATTCTTTGGTAACCTTGAGAATGATTCATGTGTTGATGCTGATATAATTAACATGTGTATAAAGAATGGAGATCTTGCAGGAAATGTTCTGTAACTATCAATGGTCCATTTGTTCTATGGTGCATATTAAGTATTATGTTTCTTTGTTGATTTTCTGTCTGGAAGATCTACCCAATGCCGAAGGTGGAGTGTTGTAGTCTCCAGCAATTATTGTCTTGGGGTCCATCTCTCTCTTTATCTCTAACAATATTTGCTTTATATTTCTGGGTGCTCCAGTTTTGTATGCATATATATTACCATTGTTATTTCTTCTTGCTGAAATGACTTTGTTATCATTATTTAGTGACCTTATTTGTCTCTTCTTATAGTTTCTTGTTTTAAAATCTACTTTTTATGTAAGTACAACTATACCTTCTCTTTTTTGGTTTCCATTTACATTGGATATTATTTTCCATCCCTGTATTTTCAATGTATATGTCTCTTTCTAGGTGAAATTGTTTCTTGTAGGCAACAGAGCATGGGGTCTTGCTTTTAAATCATTTAGCCACTACATATCTTTTGATCACTGCATTCATAGTCCATTTACATTCAATGTTATTATTGATAAGGACTTACTCCTGCCACTTAATAATTTGGTTTCTGGTTGTTGGGGGACTTCTCCTATTTTCCTTCCTTATATTCCTTTTGTAGAAGATGATTTTCTTTGGTGATATGATTTCATTACTAATTTGTTATTTTTTGCATATCTTTTGTTATTTTTCTGATTTGAGGTTACGACGAGGCTTGCAAATACTATTAAGGTGGTAACAATTTAACACTGTTTGCATAAACAAATAACCAAAAAGAAAACTAATAAAAATTCTACACTTTACCTTCATCACATTTTAAGTTTTCATTATTTCTGTTTATATCTTATTGTACTGTCTATGTTTGAATAGTTGTAGTCATTATTTTGATTGATTTATTGTTTGGCCTTTCTACTTAAGATAAGGGTAGTTTACACACCACAGTAGCAGTATCATAATACTCTGTGTTTTTCTGTTTACTTAGTATTAACAGTGAGTTTTTTTTCTACCTTAGCATGATTTTTTTGGCTCATTAATGTCCTTTTCTTTCTGATTGAATTACTCCCTTTAGCTTTTTTCATAAGATAGATCTGTGGTTAATAAAATCCCTCAGCTTTCATCTGTCCTTAAAAGTCTTTATTTCTATTTTTGAATAATATTTTATTTCAAACTATTATATATTGTAACAGCCCTTGGCTATACTATTCTAGGTTAAAAGTGTTTTTTTTTTTTTTTTCTTCAATACTTTAAATATGTAATGACACTCCCTCCTGGCCTATAAGCTTCCCACTAAAAAGTCTATTGCCAGGTGAATTTGAGCTTCATTATATGTTTTTTGTTTCTTTTGTCTTCCGTGTTTTAGGATCCTTTTATTATCCTTGATCTTTAGGAGTTTATTAAGTGCCTTGAGGTAGTCTTCTTTCAGTTAAATTTGTTTTATTTTCTATAACCTCCTTGTACTTGAATATTAATAACTTCCTCTAGGTGTGGAAAGTTCTCTGTTATTATCTTTTTGAATAAACTTTCCATTCCTATCTCTTTCTCTGCCTCCTCTTCAAGGTCAATAACCCTTGGATTTGCCCATTTGAGACTATTTTCTAGATTTTTGTAGGTGTGCTTTATTTTTTTACTTTTTTCTTTTATCTTTTCTGACCAAGTCTTTTTACATAGCCTGACTTCAAGGTCACTAATTCTTTTTTTCTCTTTGATCAATCTGTTTTTAAAAGACTGTCATGCATTCTTCAGTATGTCACTTGCACCCTTCAACTCCAGAATTTCTGCTTGATTCTTTTTAATTATTTTAATCTCTTTGTTCAATTTATCTAATAGAATTCTGAATTCCATCTCTGTGTTCTCTTGAATATCTTTAAGTTTTCCCCAAACAGCTACTTCAAATTCTCTGTCTGAAAGGTCACAAATCTCTGTATCTCTGGAATTGGTCCCTGGTGTCTTGTTTACTTCATTTTGTGAACTCATGTTTTCCTGATGGTGTTTATGCTTATGGATGTTTGTCCCTGTTTGGGCATTGAAGAATTAGGAATTTATTGTAGTCTTGGCAGTCTGAACTTGTTTATATCCATCCTTTTTGAAAACATTTTCCAGATACTTAAAAATATTTTTGAGTAGTTATCTAAGTTATATCTGCTTTAGGGTGCACTCCAAGCCCAGTGATGCTGTGGTCCTCTCAGTCTTGTATAGGTACCACCTTGTGGTCTTGAATAAGATACCGAAAAATTTTCTGGTTCACCAGGAAGAGACACTTTTTTTCTCACTTTATTTTCTTCTGAATAAACAGTGCCTCTTTCTCTCTTTGTTCTGATCTTCCTGGAGCTGAGGGTGGAGTGACACAAGCACCCCTGTGGCCACAACCACTATGGCTGCACTAGGTCAGACCTGAAGCCAGCACAGCACTGAGTCTCACCCAAGGCTTGCTGTAACTGCTGCATGGCCAATGTCTATATTTGCTCAGGGCCCTGGAACTCTACAATCAGAACATGGTGAAGCCAGTCAGGCTTGTGTTCTTTGCTTCAAGGCAGTGAGTTCCCTTAGGCCTGGGAAGATACAAAGGTGTTTTCTGGAAGCCAGAGACTTGAGTTAAAAAGTTAATAGTCTACCTGGTGTTCTATTGGGTTTTGGGTGAGCCGGCACTCAAATCACAAGACACAGTCTTTCCCAATCTTCCCTCTTCTTTACACAGGCAGAGGAGCCCCATCCCATGGCCACCATCACAACAAACCCACTGGAGGTACTAGCAGGGTACCACTGATATTCCCATAAGGCTCAAGTGCTCCTCAGTCAGCTTTTGGTAAATGCTGCCTGGACTGGGACCCACCTTTCAGGGCAATGGGCTCTTTTCTGGCCAAAGGCAGGTCCATAAATGCTGTCCAAGATCCAACGTCTGGTCTCCCAGACCCCATGAGTCCACTTGGGTCTCTAGCCCTCTTTGGCTGAGCTGGTTCCTAAGGTGGAAGGCAAAGTCTTCTTTACTTTTCTCTCCACTTTTCTCAAACAAGAATGTCTCCCTGTGACCACCATAGCTGGGGAATGTGCTGAGGCTCACCTAAAGTGAACAAGTCTCTAAGTCTAACCCAAGGCCCATGGTATGCTAATTGGATATCACTACTGTCTATTCATGGTCCAAGAGCTCTTTAGTCAGCAGGTTATGGGTCCCGTCAGGGCAAGGTCATTTGCTTCAAGGCAGTGGGTTCTCTTCTGGCCCAGGATGTATCCAGAAAGGTTATCTGGAAGCTAGGTCTTGGAAATGGGTCCTCATGACCCTGGCTGGTGCCCTATTCTACTGTGGCTGAGCTGGTATCCAAGATGAAGGACAAAGACTTCTTTACTCTTCTGTCTTCTCTCCTCAAGTAGAAGAAAGGGGTCTCTTTTAGACCTGCAAGATGTGCAGCCTGGGTTGGGAGAGGTGTGACACAAGCACTTTCTCAACTGCCCGGCCTGGTATCTCAGTAGGTCAGGTGTCCCCCAATTCCATTGGCTCTGAGCTCATTTCAGCCCTAGGACCTATCTAGGAGTTGAAGACCTCATGGCCTAGACTATATTTCAAGGTTATTTAGAGCCCCAGAGCTCTTCAGTTCATGGTAGCAAGGCTTGCACTATCTTTCTTTTATAATGAGGTTTTTGAGGGTTTTTTATCCTGAAGGAATGTTGAACTTTGTCATATTCTTTTGGAGCATCCATTCAAATAATCACATGAGTTTTTTCTTCATTCTGTTGAACCATACTTACATCTCTGGGATAAATCCCACTGGTTATGATGAATTATCTATTTATGTATTGTTGAATTAGGTTTGCTAGTATTTTGTTGAGAATTCTTGCATAAATATTCATCAGTGATATTGGCCTATAGTATTCTTTCTCAAAATGACTTCATCTGATTTTAGTATCAAGATAATGACCTCATAGAATGAATTCAAATATATTCCCTCCGCCTCTGTTTTTTGTAATTGTTTGAGTAGGGTTGGCATCAGTTTTTGTTTGGTTTTTTTCTTACTTATTTAGTAAAATTCAACAGTGAAACCATTGTATCCTAATTCTTTTTTACAGGGAGACTTGTTATTATAGTTTCAATCTTATTACTTGTTATTGGTCTGTTCAGGTTTTGGATTTCAATCTTGGTAGGTTGTGTGTGTCTAAGAATTATTCAATTTCCTCTAGATTTTCCAATTTATTGGCATACAATTGCTCAGAGTAGCCACTGATGATCCTTTGAAATTGTACAGTTTCAGTTGTGATGTCTCCTTTTTCATCTCAGATTTTATTATTTGGTTCTTCTCACTTTCTTATTTAGTCCAGCTAAAAATTGGTCAATTTTATTTACTTTAAAAAAATACAAAGTTTCATGTCTTTGAGCTTTTGTATTGTTTTCTTCATTTTAATTTCATTTATCCCTCTCTGATACTTATTTTTTTTCTGATAATGTTGGGTTTGATTTTCCCTTGATTTCTAGTTCTTTAAGATGCATTGATAGGTATTTTGTTTACATTTTCCTTTTTATTTTTTGATGTAGGCACCTTAAAGCTATAAATTTACCTATTAGTACTGCTGTTGCCATATCCCATATATTTTGGTATGTTGTGCTTCCATTATTTGTTTCAACAAATTTTTCAATTTTCTTCTTAGTTTTTCATTGACCCACTGGTATTCAGGAGCATATTTTTTAAATTTCCATGCATTTGTGTAGTTTCCAAAATTCCTTTTGTTATTGACTGGTAAGTTGCATTCTATTGTGGTCAGAGGAGATCCTTTGTATTATGTCAATAATTTTGAATGTTTTAAGAATTGTTTCATGACTTAATATATGGCTGAATCTTGATAATTATCCATTTGTTGATGAAATGAATGTGTATTCTGGAGCCCTTGTGTGAAATATTCTGTAAATATCAGTGAGGTCCCTTTGTTCTTCAGTGTAAATTAAGTCTGATATTTATTTGTTGATTTTCTGTCTGGAAGTTCTGTCCGATGATGAAAGTGAGGTGTTGAAATCTCCAGTAATTATTTTATTGGGGTCTGTCTCATTAGCTCTAATAATACTTGCTAAATATATCTAGGTGGTCCAGTGTTTGGTGGATATATATTTAAACTGTTATATCTTCTTGCTGAAATGACTTTTTAAAATTATTTAGCGACCTTCTTTGTCTCTTTTTTCAGTTTGTGTCTCAAAACCTATTTTGTCTGATATAAGTATAGCTACTGCTGTTCTTTTCCATTTCTTCATTTTCAGTCTATGCGTATCTCTATAGACGAAGTGTTTTTCTTGTAACCAACACATCATTAGGTCTTGCTTTTGTATTCATTCAATCACTGTATGTCTTTTGATGGGAGATTTTCATGCATGTATATTAAATGTTATTATTGGTAAGTAAGGACTTACTCCTGCCATTTTGTTTTCTGGTTGTTTTGGGGTCTTTCCTTTTTTTATTTTCTTCCCATCTTTCTTAAATTAAAGGTGATTTTATCTGATGTTATGACTTAATTTTTTTGCATTTTGTTTTATTTTTTTGTGTATCTGTTGTATGTTTTTTGATTTGTGGTTACCTTAAGACTTGTAAATATTATCTTCTAACCCATTATATTGAGCTGATAAATACTGTTTGCAAAAACAAACAAAGGTAAAAGCAAAAAGCAAACTAATAAAACTCTATACTTTAACTTTGTATTCCTGATTTTTAACTTTTGTTGTTTCTATTTATATGACATTGCTATGTAATTACTATTTTGGGTTAGTTCATTGATTAGTTTTTTTATGAAAAGTTATGTCATGTAATTATTTTGATTGGTTCATTGTTTAGTTTTTCTACTTAAGAGTAGTTTACACATCATAATTACCATGTTATAATATTCTGTGTTTTCTATGTGCTATTACCAGTGAGTTTTGTACCTTTAGATGATTTTTTATTGCTTAGGTACATCCTTCTCTTTCTGATTGAAGAATTCCCTTTAACATTTCTTGTAGAATAGGTCTGGTGTTGATGAAAGGCATAAGCTTTTGTTTTGCTAAGAACGTCTTTATTTCTTCATTCTTGAAGGTTATTTTCACCAGATATACTATTTTAGAGTAATTTTGTTTTCCTTCCACACTTTAAATATGTCATGTCACTCTCTCTTGGAATGTAAGATCTCCACTGAAAAGTCTGCTACCAGGTAGTGCTCCACTGTATAATATTTTTTCTTTTCTCTTGCTCTCTTTAGAATCTTTTCCAAACTGATGTTTGGAAGTTTGATTTTTTAAGTGTCTTGAGGTAGTCTTCTCTGGTTTAAATCTGCTTGGTATTCTATAACATTCTTATGTGGGAGTTTTTTTTTTTTTGTAGTTTTTGCAGTCTGGACATTTTTGTTCCTGTCCTTCCTGTGAAGGCTTTTCAAATATTTGAAGATACGTGGGTCTCAAGCCCAATAGTGATGTGGCTCTTGCAGACTTAAATTAGTCCAGTCTCATGTTGCTATGAAGAAATAACTGAGACTGAGAAATTTATAAAGGAAAAAGTTTTAACTGATTCACAGTTCCTGATGGCATGAGAAGCCTCAGGAAACTTACAGTTATAGCAGAGGGCACCTCTTCACAGGGCAAAAGGGGAGAGAATGAATCCCCAGTGAAGGGGGAAGCCCCTTATAAAACCATCAGATCTCATGAAAACTAACCCACTATCATCAGAACAGGATGGAAGAAACCACCCCCATCATTTAATTATTTCCACCTGGTCCCTCCCATGACATGTAGGAATTATGAGAACTACAATTCAAAATAAGAGTTTATTGAGGACACAGCCAAACCATATCATTCTGCCCCTAGTCCCTCCCAAATCTCATGTCCTCACAATTCAAAACACAATCATGCCCTTCTAACAGTCCCCTGCAGTCTTAATTCATTTTGGCATGAACTAAAATGTCCAAGTACAAAGTGTGATCTGAGAGAAGCCAAGTCCCTTCTGCTTATGGCCTGTAAAATCACAAGCAGGTTAGTTACTTCATAGATACAATGAGGTTACAGGCTTTGGGTAGGTACAGCCATTCAAAATGGGAGAAATTGGCTGAAACAAAAGGCCTCATCCAAGTCTGAAATCCAATAGAGCAGTCGTTAAACCTTAAAGTTGTAAAATGAAGTTCTCTGACTCCATGTCTCACATCCAGGTCATGCTGATGCAAGAGGTGGGCTCCCACGGCCTTTGGCATCTTTGTCCCCGTAGCCTTGCAGGGCACAACTCTCCATCCTGGGTGCCTTCACAGCTGGCACTGTCTGTTGCTTTTCCAGGTGCATGGTACATGCTTTTGGTTGATTGTACCATTCTGGGGTCTGAAGGACAGAGGTCTTCTTCTCACAGTTCCACTGGACAGTGCCAAAGTGGAGAGTCAGTGTGGGGGTTCCAACTCCAAATTTCCCTTCTATACTGCCCTAACAGAGGTTCTTCATGAGTGCTCCACCCCTGCAGCAGACTTCTGCTGGACATCCAGAAATTTCCATACATCCCCTGAAACCTAGGTGGAGGTCCCAAACCTCAATTGTTGTATTCTGTGCACTGGCAGGCCCAAAACCATGTAGCAGCTGTGAAGCATTGGGGCTTGCACCTTCTGAAGCAATGGCCTGAGCTGTATCTTGGCCACTTTTAGCCACAGCTGGAGCTGAAGCAGCTGGAACACATGGCACCATGTTACAAGGCTGCAGAGAGCAGGGAGGCCCTGGACTTGGTCCATGAAACAATTTTTTTCCTCCTAGGCTTCTGGCCCTGTGACTGCATGGGAGAAGATCTGTGACACTCCCTGGAGACCTATTCCCCATTGTCTTAGTGATTAACATTCAGCTCCTTGTTACTTATGCAAATTTCTGTAGCAGGCTTGTATTTCTCACAAGAAAATGGGTATTTCTTTTCTGTTGCATCATCAGGTTGCAATTTTTCTAAACTGTTGTGCTCTGCTTACTCTTGAATGCTTTGCTGCTTTAAAATTTCTGTTGCCAGATACCCTAAATCATCTCTTTCAGATTCAAAGTTCCATGGATCTCTAGGGAAGGGGAGAAATGCTGCCAGTCTCTTTGCTAAGCATAACAAGAGTCACCTTTGTTCCTTTCCCAACAAGTTCCTCATCTCCATCTGAGACCACTTCAGCCTGGACTTCATTTTTCATATCACTATCAGCATTTTGGTCAAAGCCATTTAACAAGTCTCTAGGAAGTTACAAACTTCCCCACATCTTTCTTTCTTCTTCTGAGCCCTCTAAACTCTTACAAATTCTGCCTTTTACCCAGTTCCAAAGTTGGTTGTGCATTTTTTGTATCCTTATAGCAGCACCCCACTCTATGTCGTACCAAGTTACTGTATTAGTCTGTTCTCATGCTGCTATAATGACATACTCAAGACTGGGTAATTTATAAAGAAAAGAGCTTTAATTGACTCACAGTTATGTACAGCTAGGGAGGCCTTAGGAGACTTACAATCATGGTGGAAGGCATCTCTTCACAGGATGCCATGAGAGAGAATGAGTGCCCAGTGAAGTGGGAAGCCCCTTATAAAACCATCAGATCTCATGGGAACAAACTCACTATCACAAGAACAGGATATGGGAAATCGCCCCTATAATTCAATTATTACTACCTGGCCCATCCCATGACATATGAGGATTATAGGAACTACAATTCAAGATGAGATTTGGGTGGGGACACAACCAAACCATATCAAGACTCATAGGCATACAACCGTGGTGGTCTTGGATAAGATCCAGAAGAATTCTCTGGATTGCCAGGCCAAGACTCTTGTACTTTTTCCTTACTTTCTTTCAAATAATGGAGTATCTCTGTGCTTGAGCTGCATGAAAATGGGGTTGGGGGGACAAAAGCACCCATGTGTCCAGCACCACTGGGACTTTGCTGTTTCAGACCTGAAGCCAACATTTCACTGGGTGTTGCCCAAGGCCCACTGTAACCACTACCTGTCTACTACTTATAGTCATTCAAGATTGCAGGGCTCTACAATCAGCAGGTGGCAAAGCCACTGATGTTTGTATCTCTCTTTTTAGAGCAGTGGGTTCCCCCTGGACCTGAGCGGGTCCAGAGATGGTGTCTGGGAGCCAGAGATTGGAGTCAAAAACATTAGAAATTCACCTGTTGTTCTATTCTACTGTGGCTAAGCTGTCCCTCAAACCACAAAACAAAGTCCTTCCCACTCTACCCACCCATTTCCACAGGCGAAGGAATCTCTCTCTCTCTCTGGCCACTCCCACCACTAGCCAATGGGGGTGTTCTCCCAGGCCACCAGTGATGTGGCCCAAGAGCTTTTCAGTCAGCTTATGATGAATGTTGCCTGGCCTGGGATTCATCCTTAAGGGCAGCGCGCTTCCCTATGGGTCACGGGAGGTCCAGATATGCTGTCCAAGAGTCTAAGCCTGGACTCAGGAATGCCAAGATCCCACTTAATTCTTTACCTTCTATGGCTGAACTGGAACCTAAGGTGGAAGACAAAGTCTCTGTTACTTTTCTCTCTGCTATTCTCAGACAGAAGGAGTCTTTCACCACAGTCACCACAGCTGGGAGTGTGCTGTGTCACACCTGAAACAAGCATGTTCCAGAGCCCAAGGCCCACAGAGTGCTACCTGTCTCCGGATGAGTCCATATACTATCTGTGTATTGTTGCTGGTTATTCATGGCCCAAGGGTTCTTTAGTCAGCAGTTGATGAATCCTGCCACGATTTGGTCCTTCCCATCAAGGCCATGGGTTCTACCCTTCTGGCGAAGGGTGTGTCTAGAAATGTCATCCAGGAGCTAGGTCCTAGAAAGGACACCTCATAACTCTGTCCACTGCCATATCTATCCTATTGTGGCTGAGCTGGTATCCAGGATGCAAGACAAAGTCCTCTTTACTCTTCTTCTTTATCTTTTCCTCTCTTTTCCTCAAGCAGAAAGGAGTTACCTTTGTTGCTGCCAGAAGCATTGCATAGGGTTGGGAATGTGTGTCTCAAGCACTCCTTTAGCCACCCCATCTACTCTTTCTCTAGGTCACATGCCACCCTAGTCCACTGGCTCTAAGCCCAACCCAGCACTATTAGATCCCCAGTAATTGCCATCCTTGTGTCCTAAATTGCCTTTCAAGTTTACTTAGGATTCCAGAGCACTTTGTCCTGTGGTGAAGAGACCTGCCAAGAAACTCAGCTTCTGACCACTGAGATGGGTAATTCTCCTCTGGCTAGGGTTCGTCAAAATGTACTTTCTGTGCGTGGGTGCCAGCTGAGCCCAGCACAGGTTTTCTCTCTGCAGTGACAGGGTAGTACTGAGTTGAATGTAAAGTACCCTAGTTGCTGCACTCTTCCTCTCACAAGGGTAGATTCTCTCTTGTCATGTGGCCACTGCCAGGGGTTGGGTAAAGGGTGGCATTGGCAATTCAAAAGGGACTTCCTACTCTCTTCAGTGTCTCTTTCAGTGATATGAAGTAAAACCCAAGTACTGTGTGTGCTTACCTGATTTTTAGTTTTTGTGATGGTGTTTTTTGTGTGTAGTTAGTTGTTAAAATTTGGTTTTCCTGCTTGTGGGGGATGAATGGTATAGGCTTTTGTACAGCCATCTTGCTCTGCCCTACATAACTCTTAATATTTGGATATTTGCAAACATCTGGGTGATTGAAATTATCACGAACTATAAAATATGTTTGTGATCAACAACATTGATGGATAAACTCATGCAATAATTTTCATTTAAGGTTAAACTCAACAATGTTTAGATAAATACTGGCTGGATGGTGGGCTAAATTTAAATGAATGGATGGACTGATGAATGTATAGATGGATAAATGGTTGCACAGATAAATGAGTAAATATGACTTCATTACATGTTGAGTAAGTTCATTTTATTGGTTAAAATAATAAAGATACTACGTTGTTCAGACTGTGTAATTCATATTATTATTATATTGACTCTTTAACTGTAATTCTTCATTTATATAGTTTTAAACAATTTCCATTGTAAATAAATTTGCCAGGTAGTGATATTTAGCACTTTAAGCACTATAGTAGTTTTCTAGACCTGGACTTACTGATTACCACAAACTGAGTGGCTTGAAACAACAGAAAATTCTCTCATAGTTCTAGATGCTACAAACTCAAAGTCTATGTCTCCAAGTTTGCACTCGCCCTCAAGGTTCTAGCTGAGAGTCCATTCCATGCCTATTTCTCCTAGTTTCTAATGGATTCCCACAATTCTTAGCATTTCTTGGCTCATAGCCTCATCAAAGTACTCCACTCTCTGCCTCCATTTTTATATTGTCCTTTCCTCTATGTATGTGTTTCCTCTTTTTTTAATCCCATAAAGATGCTTGTCATTGGGTGTAGAACACAGTGAGGTAATCCAGGATAAGCTCCTCAGCTCTAAATATTTAATTTAATAACATATGCAATGACCCCTTTTCCCAAATAAGTTATCACTTACAAGTTCTAGGAATTAATATGTGGGCATATCTTTTTGGTAGCCACCATTCAACCCACTACAGGCACTAAAATATTTTTAAGCAAGGCTGTTTGCCAAGATTGTTATATGACTGCCTTATTTAATAGAGGACAGTTAACACAAGAGAAGGCTGTCCTAATGGCTCAAACCTGTTACTGTGTAGCCTATAGATACAACAAAACACCATGAGGTATGTAGGGCTCTTTGCTCCTATGATGAATGCTTAAGGACTAAGATTGCTTCTTTAGTTCTTATGTTTGATTTTTGGAGTGTTTCTTTCTTTTTAAACTTGTCATCATCTGTAATTTCATGATTCTGCATTAGCATCTACTTTCCTTTCCCTAATCTAATACTTCTAATTATTCTGTAATAACAATGCCTGCTAAAAGTATTTGTGAAACAGGAACCAATCAGTTTTGAATTATTTAAATATTGTGAGACATGGAAAAGCAAAAACTAAACAAATTTTAACTAATGTAAATACTACATTCAGGTTCAGTAAGATAATTGTACAAGTTTGATATGAAGATAGCTGGCTTGATAACAACTCATGTTTAAGGAATAGTTTTGAGTATGACAACTCTACAGTGTAATGTGGTTACCCCAAAGCTAGCAAAATACTTAAGAATCTGGTATTCTTGTTCCACTTCCTGTTAGTCAGATAAATTTGGGTGTCATATTTAATAACAGGCTTAAATTAAGTTCAAGCTTCCAGAGAAATATGATCATAGTAAGGGGCTGAAAAGCAGGCTTAATGAAGAATATATGATAAAACCAATGATGAATATCCTGGGAAGTGAAAACTTTGATGCTGGAGAAGGGGAGGGAAAAACATGCTTGCTGTTCTCATATAAAAAATGGCTATCATGTGTAAGAGTGGAGGAAGCTAATTCTTTAGAAGGAAGAAATAGGATCAATATCTGGAAGTTATGTGGAGATCGTTTTCAGCTTATAATATAAAGCCAACATTTTTAAACAATGGGATGGCATTCTTATAGAAGAAAGTTGTCTATCACTGAAGAAAGTTTTATTGAGATTGGCTTTTATTTACTTTATGAAATAGATGATAGTTTGAAGAAAGTTTCCCGTTATGCAAAAAAATACATATATAAGGGGTACTAGGTCTGTAAGGATTTTCAGTCACTAGGATAGCCTGTGACCAAGGTGAAATATGTATTTAAATGCCAGAGGGATAACTCTGACTGAGGCCATGACCATTGGCTTTCTAACTCTTCAATGAATACGCCTCTTTCCCCACCTGCATTTGTGTTTATTTTTCCTTCTTCCTCCCTCTTTTCTTCTGTGTCTGTGTCTCTCTCCTTAGTCTATGGTTTAAGTCATCTGGGGCTTTCACTTTTATCTTTAACCTTCAGGTCTAAAGTAGGCACTGATATTTGAAACAGAGATTATTCCTACCCTTACTGACCTGGTTACATTTCTTTCACTATTGGCTGTATGACCTTAGGCAATTTTCCAAACTCGCTTGAGTTTTAGTTGTCCCCTCCCCTCAGTATAAAATAATCTAAATAATACTTTTCCTCCTTTTGGTTGATGTTGTTTTGTTGTGTGTGTGTGTGTGTGTGTGTATGTGTATGTGTGTGCAAAACATTAAAATCAGCATATAAGGATGTCTTAGTTTAGGCTGCTATAAGAAAATATTATAGACTGGGTAGCTTAAACAACAGACATTTCCTGGAGGCTATGGTGTCCAAAATCAGAGTGCAGTAGATTCAGTCTGGTGAAGGCCCACTCCCTGGTTTGAAGATAGCTGTCTGCAGAGGAAAGCCCTGGTCTCTCCTGAATATATATATAATATATATATAATATATAATATATTTATTTATATATATATATATATATATATATATATATTTATTTATATATATAATATATATATATAATAATCCCACCATGATGGGGATACTTTTTAATCTTATCTTTTCAAGTCTAATACAATCATTTGAATTCTTTAAAAGTTTTAAAAACAGATTTTTAATAGTAAGCCTACAGCAAATGGCAAGACATTATTAGTGAGTGCAGTTTTTAGTATTAATAAAATTTTTTTCGAAATTTTTTGATGAAATGTTCCACATGGGTAACGCAGTGAATTTACCTTACTCATTATTCTTTCTAACGTTCCACAAGCTGTTTCCGTTGGAAATGCAAGGTAGTTCATTTTCTTTTTTCTGAGACAGAAACATTCTGGAAAAGCAAATAAAGTATCATGCTGAGGGTGGAAAAGCAATCTAATCCTTGGAAGGGTTGCCAACATGTCTTTTTAGCTGCTCGAGAATATGTGGATAGGTTTTCTGTCAGTTAACTCTTTTTTTTTTTTTTTTTTTGAGACAGAGTCTTGCTGGAGTGCAGTGGCATGATCTCGGCTCACTGCAACTTCTGCCTCCCAGCTTCAAGCAAGATTCCTGCCTCAGCCATCTGAGTAGCTAGGTTTACAGGCGTGTACCACCATGCCTGCTAATTTTTGTATTTTTAGTAGACTAGGTGGGGTTTCACCATGTTGGCTAGGCTGGTCTTGAACTCCTGACCTCAAATGATCCACCTGCCTCGGACTCACAAAGTGCTGGGATTATAGGCGTGAGCCACTGCGCCCAGCCCAGTTAACTCTTATGAATGAGAATATTCGCAGTGACTTCTAGTGAGGCACTCCATAAACACGATACAGTGCAACACTTTTAAACAGAAACAAACAAAAAACACTACAGTAAAAGGCAGTGCAATATGGCTGAATAGAACCCTCCAGTGATTGTCCCCCCACAGAAAAACCAAACTGGATAACTATTCACACGAAAAGCACATAAATAAGAACCAAAATACAGGTGAGTGATAACAGTACCTAGTTTTGACATCATATCAAGCAAAGTGGCATCGAGGAGGTAGAAAAGACAGTCTTGAATTGCCTACACTGTCCCTCCCTCATCCCATGGTAGTGCCATATGGCACTGGGAGAGATAATTTGTTTGCTTGAGGGAGGGAGAGTGAAGTGATTGTGAGACTGCATTGGAACTCAGTGTTGCCATGTTACAGTGGCAAGAAACCCAGAGCAGAATTCATCTGGTAACCACGGAGGGAGCATTTAGACCAGACCTAGCCAG
This sequence comes from Hylobates moloch, assembly GCF_009828535.3. Classification (NCBI taxonomy): domain Eukaryota; kingdom Metazoa; phylum Chordata; class Mammalia; order Primates; family Hylobatidae; genus Hylobates; species Hylobates moloch. The sequence goes on from NW_026652282.1 coordinate 65,226,296, forward strand.
TGGGAAATCATCCATCCTACCAGTCAGAACCTGAGTTCCAGCTAGCCCCACCACCATGGGCTAAAGTTCTGTGGGGTCCGAAATAAATTTGAAAGAAAGTCTAGGTTACAAGAACCAAAATTCCTGGGCAAGTCCTGGTGCTGTCCCAGGACTGGAGCCAGTGGGCTCAGGGTGCATGAGACTCAGTGAGACATCAGCTATGGTGGCCAAGAAAGTGCTTGCATTACCTCTCCCCGAACTCCAGGTAGCACAGCTTCCAGCTCCAGGATAGACAACTTCTGCTTGAGGAAAGCAGAGGGAAGAGTAAAGAAGACTTTGTCTTGCAACTTGGAAACCAGCAGAGTCACAGTAAGATAAGACCCTATAGAGCCCTGAAGCCCCAGCCTCAGGCCAAAAGCTTAAGGACAACATTTCTAGACCCACTGAGAGTCAGAAAAGAACCCACTGCCCTGAAGAGAAAGACCTGGTCTTGGCAGAAGTCACCACCTGCTGACTAAAGAGATTTGGGTCTTGAATAAACATTAATGGTAGCCAGGCAATAGTTTCCACAGGCCGTGGGCGAGACCCTGTACTGTGTTAGCTTTAGGTGTGACTCAGCACTGTCCCAGTGGTGGTGGCCATAGGAGTGCTTGTGTCACCACCACCCTTCCCCCCGCAACCAACTACAGGTGGCTCATCATGAGGAGAGACAGAGAGAGACTCCATTTGTTTGGGGAAAAGTAAGGGAAGAAAATAAGAGACAATGCCTTATAACTCAGAAAATTCTCCAGGATCTTACCCAAGACCACCAATATGGTATGTCAATGAGTCTACAAAAGTCACAGCATTACTGGGCTTGCAGTGCCCCCTAATGCACATATGGCTTCAGTAACCAAAGACTTAGATGACAACAGTCAATTCTCTTTGAATACTTGGAAAACCTTCTTAAAAAGAATGGGTGTAAACAAGTCAAGACTGTGTAGATAACATTAAATACCTAACTCTTCAATGCCCAGACATTGGCAAACATCGACAAGCATCAAGATTATACAGAAAAACGTGACCTCATCAAACAAACTAAATAAGGCACCATGACCAATTCTGTAGTGACAGAGATATGTGGCCTTTCCAATAGGGAATTCAAAATAGTTGTTTTGAGGAAGTTCAATAATATTCCATATAACACAGAGAAGTAATTCAGAATCCTATCAGATAAATTTAACAAAGAAATTGAAATAATTTTAAAAAACCAAGCAGGAATTGGCCGGGCGTGGTGGCTCACGCCTGTAATCCCAGCACTTTGGAAGGCCGAGGCGGGCGGATAACGAGGTCAGGAGATCGAGACCATTCTGGCTAACACGGTGAAACCCCGTCTCTACTAAAAATACAAAAATGTTAGCCGGAAGTGGTGGCGGGCACCTGTAGTCCCAGGTACTCAGGAGGCTGAGGCAGGAGAATGGTGTGAATCCAGCAGTGGGAGGAGCTTGCAGTGAGCCGAGATCGCACCACTGCACTCCAGCCTGGGCAACAGAGCGAGACTCCGTCTCAAAAAAAAAAAAAAAGATACAGATAAAGAAAAACCAAGTAGGAATTCTGGAGCTAAAATATTTATTTGACAAACTGAAAATGCATCAGAGACTCTGAATAGCAGAACTTATCAAGCAGAAGAAAGAATTCAGAAGCTTGAAGACAGGCTATTTGCAAAAACATAGAGGAGGCAAAAGAAAGTAGAATAAAAAAGAGAGAAGCATGTACATAAGATCTAGAAATTAGCTTCAAATTATAAGAGTTATTGGTCATAAAGAGGAGGTTGAGAGAGAGATCTGGGTAGTAAGTTTATTCAAAAAAAAAAATAGAGAACATTACAAACCTAGAGAAAGATCAGTATTCAAGTACAAGAAGGTTACAGAACACCAAGATAATTTAACTCAAGACTAACTGGACAAAATAATCAAACTTCCAAAGGTCAAGAATAAGGAAAGGATTCTAAAAACAGCAAGAGATAAGAACAAACAACAAAGGAGCTCCAATACATTTGACAGCAAATTTCTCGGTGGAAATCTTACAAGCTTGGAGAGTGCCGTGACATATATAAAATGCTGAAGGGAAAAGACTTTTATCCCAGAATATCACATCCAGCAAAAATATCCATCAAACATAAAGAGAAATAAAGACTTTTCCAGACAAGCAAAAACTTAGGGCTTTTATAAACACCCGGCCTGTCCTACAAGAAATGCTAAAGAGAGTTCTTCAGTCTGAAAGAAAGAAATGTTAATGACCAAGAGGAAATCATCTAAAGGCACAAAATTCACTAGTAATAGTAAATACACAACCAAATACTGAATATTATACCACTGTAATTGTGCTGTGCAAACTACTTGTATCATCAGTAGGAAGACTAAAAGATGGATCTATCCAAAATAATAACGACTGCTTCTTAAGATATAGTAGGAAAAGATATCAATAGAAATAACAAAATTTTAAGAAGTAGGGGGATAAAGCTAAAGTGTAGAGTTTTTATTAGTTTTCTTGTTGCTTGTTTTTTAGTTTCTTAGTTTGTTTTTGAGGTCAGAGTTAAGTTGTCATAATTTAAAAATAAGTGGTTATAAGACATTACTTGCAAGCCTCATGGTAACCTCCAATCAAAAAACCTACAAGAGACACACATAAATAAAAAGAAATTAATTAAAAACTACTGCATAAAAAAATCACTTTCACACAAAGAACAGAAAGGAAGGAAGGAAGAGAAGACCACAAAACAACCAGAAAACAAATAACAAAATTGCAGGCATAAGTTCTTACTTATCAATAATAGCACTGAATGTAAATGGACTAAATTCTCCAGTCAAAAGAAATATAGTGGCTGAATGGATAATTAAAAATAAAAGAACCAACTATCCACTGCCTACAAAAAAACACACTTCACCTGTAAAGACACACATAGAGAAAATAAATGGTTGGAAAAGAATATTCCATGCAAATGGGAAAAAAATATGAACAGAGTTTGCTATACTTATATCAGAAAAAATAGATTACAAAATGAAAACTATAAGAAAAGTAAAAGAGTTTATTATATTGTGATAATGAAGTCAATTCAGTAGGAGAATATAACAATAATAAATATATATTCACCCAACATGAGCACTCAAACGTAAAGCAAATATTATTAGAGCTAAAGAGAGACCTCAATACGATGATAGCTGGAGACTTCAACACTCTACTTTCAGCATTAGACAGACCCTCCAGACCTTCCAAAATCAACAAAGAAAAAAGCAGACTTAATCTGCATTATAGAACGAATGGACCTCATAGACATTTATAGAACATTTCATACAATGGTTTCAGAATATACCATCTTCTGAGCACATGGATCATTCTCAAGGATAGACCATATGTTACACTGTAAAACAAGCTTTTAAGTATTCCAAAAATTAGAAATCATATCAAGTATCTGTTCTGACACCAATGGAATAAAACTAGAAAGCAATTACAAGAGGAACTTTAGAAATCAACCAAACACATGGAAGGTAAACTATATGCTTCTAAATGACCAGTGGGTCAATGAAGAAATTAAGAAGGAAATTTAAAAATTTCTACAAAATAAATGAAAATGGAAACACAATATAGTAAAACCTATGAGACACAGCAAAAGCAGTAGTGAGAGGACAGTTTATAGTAATAAGCACCTACATCAAAAAAGTTGAAAAACTTCAAATAACAACACAATCATGCATCTTAAAGAACTAGGCAAGCAAGAGTGAAGCAAACTCAAAATTAGTAGAAAAAAATGAAGATTAGAGCAAAATAAATGAACTTGAAACAAAAATATACAAAAGATCAACAAAATTAAAAATTTGTTTTTTGAAAATATAAACAAAATCAACAAACCTTCACCAGACTAAGAAAAAAGAAGACTCAAATACATAAAATGAAAGATAAAAAAATAAACTACAACTGATACTGTGAAAAAATTGAACGATCATTAGAGATTACTATGAGTAGCTATATGCTCATAAATCTAAAAACCTAAAAGAAATGGATTAATATCTAGACAATACAAACTACCAAGATTGAACCATAAAGAAATTCAAAGCATGGATAAATCAATAACAAGTAATGAGACCAAAATGATAATATAAATTCTCCTAGCAAATGAAAGCCTGAGACCCAATGGCTTCATTGCTGAGTTTTACCAAACATTTAAAAAGAATTAATACCAATTCTACTCAAACTATTCCAAAAAACAAAAAAAGGAGGATATACCTCCTGACTTATTCTAAGAGGCCAGTATTACCCTGATACCCAAATTAGAAAAAGACACATCAAAAGAAAGAAAACTATAGGCCAATAGCTTTGATTGACAGTAATGTTAAAATCCTCAACAAAATACTAGCAAATCAAATTCAACAACACATTGAAAAGATCATTCCTCATGACCAAGTGGGATTTATCCCTACAATGCAAGAATGGTTCAACATATGGAAATCAATTGATGTGATACACCATATAAATGGAATGAAGAGGTAAAATCGTGTGATCCGTTCAATTGATGCTCATAAGGTATTTCATAAAATTCAACATACCTTCATGATAAAAACCCTCCAAAAACTGGGTATAGAAGGAACATACCTCCACACAACAAACAGCATACATGAAAGACTCGCAGCTAGTATCAAACTAAATGGGGAAATCCTGGAAGCTTTACCTCAACTATCTTGAACATGACAAGGATGTGGGTCAAAAACTAGGTGCCTTTGGGTGGTGGTGGGGTGAGAAGAATGGTGGCGGCCCAAATGCCATGGGGACCCTTAGGGTTTGGAGGGCCCGAGAAGGTAGGTCTATGGATACAAATACACCCACGTCTTTAGGCCACGGAGCCTTGGGGATCCGGGTCCTTGCATGACTGCTTTGTCCCAATTGGGCGAGACCTACATAGTCCTGATGACAAGGAACAAAGGAATTAATGGGCTAGGAAGGTGCATGGACTCCCAGACGATCAGGGGTAGAATGGTTAGCGGGTGGTTGGGTGGTGGGTCTTCATTCTACCAGACCTTTGTATTGTAAGAGAAAAGGTGTAGAATGACATACCACATTTGGGCAATTGGAAATGCCCCACCACTCTTTGCGAAGATTTACTGGCTGTTTATAGAAGGCCTGTGTATATAATATGTAAAAGTTGTTCTCAACTTTCACCTAAATCTTTTAAAAGAAAACGTTGGCTACATCTACCTTTCTAGGTGTAAAGAGGTTGCTGACATATGATGAAGTAGAGTGAGAAAATCACGCATCTTGTAAATTCCCATTTTTTAAAAAGTCATAGAAAATAAATGTCTTCTGAGAATGAATTTTTGAAATGGCATTGTTAGACCACTTCTGAAAGCGACACCAGAAGTGACATGTCGACATTTGTTCAGTGGACATGGAGCAGAAGACTTGAGGAGGAAGAGAAGGTGGTTCAACGCCAGACTGGTCATATTTGGAAGTCATTTTTATATCATAACCACTGTTTTTGTGTGCATTTTTATTCCTCACTACTGTATATATGATTGACAATGCTAAATACTTTTTTTGAAATATCTAGTTTTTCTAGATATCCTGAAGTGCCTTACATGTGTTAAAATTAGAGGTAGTAAAATAACATATTTTCTAATTACATTTTTGTTAAAATTTACATGAAATGTTTTTTGGGGGAAATGACCAAACCACTTGAGTAATACATATTATGTTTGTGCACTAGTTCAGGGGAAGAGGAAGGAGGAGGGAGTGCACAGAGCTTGATGTCAGTGTGCTTATAGTGAGGTAAGCATGGTAAACCCTGTCTCTACTAAAAATAAAAAAAAATTAGCCAGATGTGGTGGTGGGTGCCTGTAATCCCAGTTACTCAGGAGGCTGAGGCAGGAGAATCACCTGAACCTGAGAGGCGGAGGTTGCAGTGAACCAAGATTGCGCCACTGAACTCCAGCCTGGGCAACAGAGTGAGACTTGGTCTCAAAAAAAAAAAAAAAAAAAAAAATTAACCATTGTCCCTATGTCTGTGCATTTTGTTTTACTTATTTGAGTAAATAGTATATATCAAGAAAAATCAAGTCCCAATTTATAACATCTTGTTTTTCCAGATGTTAAAGAGGTTGCCAGTGTACGGCAAAAGTAGATTGGTAAACTGAAATATTTTGTATATTTTGATTTAAAATTCCTAGGGAAAAAAATGTCTTCTGAAAATTTAAGCACTACTACCCACTGGGTTGATGAAAATGAGAGGGTTTATAGGCTAGAATGTTCATATTTGTAAGACTCTTTCAAATTATAACTATTGTTGCATGTGTGCAGCTTATTGAAGAATGTTGGGTATATAGTCGTCAAATTAACAGCTTACCTGAAACATTTAGTCTGTCTAGATATTTAGAAGTGCCTGACATATATTAAATGTAGAGGTAGTAAAATATCACTTTGTAAATATATTTTTGTTAGAATTCATAGTAAGTATTGTCTTTTGGAATTGAAATTGTTAAACTGCCTCTGTGAGCAGTATAGTACCATCTATACTTGTTTAGAAGAAACTGCAAAAGGTAACATACAGGCGTGTTCATATTTGGACATTTTCAGACACCATTTTCCAGTATGTTTTGTGCATTTTGTTTTGCTTGTGCTTATAGTATGTATAACTGATGAATGAGTCCTAAACTTGCAATATCTAGTCTCTAGATGTTAAGGAGTTTGCCAGTGTATGACAAAGAACTTAGTAAAATCAGCGCATTTTGTGCATTTTGTGTTGAAATTCATAGGAAAGCTTGTCCTCCGTAAGTGACTTTTGGATATGAATTTGTTCAACAACCCCTAAGCTTGTACTTGTCCACTGGATCGAAGACAGAAAGAAGTGAAGGGGGAATGGCTCAAGGCCAAAATGGTCATATTTAGAAGACACCTCAGATTATAACCATTGTTATATGTGTGTAGTTTTACAGTGCTGTGTACATAGTGGACAAGTCAATGTGAAATATCTATCCATTTTAGATATTTAGAAGTACTTGATGTATTTAAATTAGAAGTAGTAAGATAACACTTTTTGTAAACAGCTTTTAAAAACTGATGGGAAATACTCTGTTTGAAAGTGGCATTGTTAAACCAACCCTGTGAACAGTGTATTTTCTGTACTTGTTCACTGCCTTGAGGGAGGTGGGAGGAAATATATTCGAAAGTGTGTTTTGCTGGAGTGTACTAGAAAATTTAAGTTTATCCATCACCCTCTATGTTGTGTTCATTTCATCTATTTTTGGTATACTGTATATATTGTGTATATACTGAACAAATGATTCCTAATTTTATAATATCTACTCTGTAGATATTAAAGAGGTTGACAATAAGTGATGAAAGTAGAGTTGGTAAACTAACACATTTTGTACACTTTGTCTTAAAATTCATAGAAAGGCTGTATTCTGAAAAGAAATTGTGGAAGTTGAAATGATAACATCAACTCTAAGTGACACAGGTGCCTGTATCCACTGGGTTGGTTTTGAAGAAAAGTTGGAAGAAAGTAATGAATCTATACTAGAATGTTTCTGTTTAGAAGACACCCGATGTAACCAGTGTTATAAGTGTGTCGTTTATTCAAAACCACTCTGTATATAGTGGACAAACTTAAGTATTTGAAACATTTAGTCTTTTTTTTTTTAATTTTACTTTACATTCTGGGATATATGTGCACAACATGCAGGTTTGCTACATAGGTATACATGTGCCATGGTGGTTTGCTGAACCTATCAACCCATCATCTAGGTTTTAAGCCCTGCATGCGTTAGGTATTTGTCCTAAGGCTCTACCTCCCCTTGCCTTCCACTCCACAAAAGGCCCCAGTGTGTAATATTCCCCTCCCTGCGTCCATGTGTTCTCATTGTTCAACTCCCACTTATGAGTGAGAACATGTGGTGTCTGATTTTCTGTTTCTGTGTTAGTTTGCTGAGAATGATGGCTTCCAGCTTAATCCATGTCCCTGAAAAGGACATGAACTCATTCTTTTTTATGGTTGCATAGTATTCCATATTTGGGTTGGTCCCAAGTCTTTGCTATTGTAAATAGTGATGCAATAAATGTACATGTGCATGTGTCTTTATAGTAGGATGATTTATAATCCTTTGGGTATATACCCAGTAATGGGATTGCTGGGTCAAATGGTATTTCTGGGTTCTAGATCCTTCAGGAATCATCACACTGTCTTCCACAATGGTTGAACTAATTTACACTCCTACCAACAGTGTAAAGGCGCACCTATTTCTCCACATCCTTGCCAGCATCTGTTGTTTCCTGAGTTTTTAATAATGGCCATTCCAACTGGTGTGAGATGGTATCTCATTGCGGTTTTGATTTGCATTTCTCTAATGACCAGTGATGATGAGCTTTTTTTCATATGTTTCTTGGCCACATAAACGTCTTCTTTTGAGAAGTGTCTGCTCATATCCTTCACCCACTTTTTGATGTGTTTTTTTTTTCGTGTAAATTCGTTTAAGTTCCTTGTAGACTCTGGATATTAGACCTGTGTCGGATGGGTAGATTGCAACAATTTTCTCCCATTCTGCAGGTTTTCTGCTCATTCTGATGTTCACTTTAGTCTTTCTAGATGTTTAGAAGTGCACAAAATATGTTAAGATTAGAGTCAGTAAAGAACACGTGTAGATATCGTTTTGATTCATATGAAATATTGTCTTTTGATAATTGATAAAACCATTTCTCAGAGCAGTACACATTATTATGTTTCTGCTGTTCCTGGGAAGAAGAATAAAGTGCAAAGAGCTTTATACTAGAGTTTTTATGATGAGGCACAATCGACCATTGTCCCTTATGTCTGCATTTGTTTTACTGTGCTGTGTATATAGTATATATAAATAGACAAATGAGTCCTAATTTGCAACATACAAATAAAGAGGTTGCCAGTGTATGATAAAAGTAGAGTAAATTAATACACCTAGTGCACTTCGTGTTAAAATTTATAGAAAAGACTGTTCTTAAAAGCACTTGCATAAGTGAAATTGTTAAAAATCCCCTCTAAGCATTACAGATGATTGTTTCTGTCCATTGGGTAGATAGAGGTGGGAAGGGAAAAGAGTCTAGGCCAGGATGTTCCTATTTAGAAGACATTTTCAAATTATAGCCTGTGTTATATATGTGCAACATTTATTCCACTAAATAGTGCTACTCTGCCTTTCTAGATATTTAACATAGGTTAAAGTGGAGGGCTAAAATAACACCTTTTATGTATTTTTTAATTTCCTAGGAGTGGTTGCATTTGGAAATGAAATTGTTAAATTTGATGCTTTGAAGAGTAAGCTAGCTGTTCATTAGGTGGTGGTGGGTGGAGGGAGGAGGAAGTATGCAAGGAGAAGGATTCTGTGACTGTGAGTTAGATTAATTCAAATGGTTTAACCATTTTTCTATATGTGCATTTTAGTTAATATTGTTTTGTTTTAAAAGATAATTCCCAATGCTCAAAGTATGTTAAAAGTAGAGGTAGTAAAAAAAATCCACTTATGAATGTCCTTTTGTTAGTTTTTAGAAAGACCTGTCTTCTGGGAGTAAACTTCGTTAGCCCACCACTTGGAGTTAGACATAGTCCTATACTTAGCCACTGGGATGGTGGAAGAGGGAGAAGATTAAGAGTGAAGGAAAAGGCTCTTTTGTAGTAACTCTATATCTAAAGATGGTTTTAGATGATAACCATAGGTTTACATTAGCATTTTTAGCAAAGTTCCTCTGTTTATTGTGGACAAAGTACATTATTGCAACTTGTAAGCTTTCTGAAAGTCCTGTGTGACAAGGTATGACCAAAAGTAGAGCTAGTGAATTAGCCAATTTGTAAATAACTTTTTGTTATATTTAATAGAAAATATGCATCTTGGACAAAGAATTGTTAAACTCCCTCTGAGAAGTGTATATCAGGATTTGTTCATTAGATTGACAACAGAGGGACAGAAGTAAGTATAAAGGGAGAGAAATATGCAGATGTGTTCATATTAACATTTTGCTGATATCCATTGATATATGTTAATCTCTTTTGGCTGTACTGTAAAAATACATTAAGTAATTCAACGGAAACATATCTTTCTGATAATGTTTTAATGAATTAATTAGCTCTGCTAATGAATTATCTTAGAAGCATCATATTTAGTGTATTCTGTTGTTTTATGTTCTATCTTAAATTGGGCATTAAGATAATGTAGTATTTTAATCAGAACTCTGCCAATATTTTTATCTAGAGGCATGTTGCCATTTTTGCCTTCTATAAAATTTTTGTTTCAAGAAAGGCAGGATAACATCTTTTTCCTAACATATTGACTTGGTGTAGTGTATTCTTGGTTATCAAAATTCTCATATAGCTTTTGAAGTTTTTTTGTTTTTTCAAGACAGCGTCTCACTCTGTCACTCAGGCTGAAGTGCAGTGGTGCAATCTTGGATCAGTGAAACCTCCACCTCCTAGGTTCAAGCAATTCTCCTTCCTCAGCCTCCTGAGTAGCTGGGATTACAGGCATGCACCACCATACCCAGCTAATTTTTGTATTTTTAGTACAGATAGAATTTCCCCATGCTGACCAGGCTGGTCTCGACCTCCTGACCTCAAGTGATCCACCCACCTTGGCCTCCCAAATTGCTGGGATTACAGGCGTGAGCCACTGCACTTGGTCTGGAATTTTGAATTGGTAAATATTCATGATATGTGAAAAAGCATGGCACATACTATACAACCTCAATCCCATAAAATTGAATCTTTTATCTATATATACACAGGACCTAGAAAGACATGGCAAACTGTTAACTGCTGGTGATTGTGGATAACTTTATTCTTTGCTTCTTGTGTTTTTTAGTTTCTTATATTGCACATATTAACTTTTTAAAAATAAAGGCTATTTTGAAAATCTGAAAAAAAAAATCAATATTGTTTAACTGTGCATACTACCTAAAACAGTCTACAGATTCAATGACATCCCCATGAAAATATCAATGACATTCTTCACAGAAATAGAGAAAATAATCTCAAAATTTATATGGAATCACAAAATACTCAGAATAACCAAAACTATCCTAGCCAAAAAGACAAAACTGAAAGAATCATATTACCTGACTTGAAATTATACTCTAGAGCTACAGTAGCTAAACCAGCATGGTACTAGTGTAAAAAGAGACACGAACTAATGAAACAAAATAGAGAAACCAGAAATAAATTTATACATCTACAGTGAACTCATTTTCAACAAAGGTGCCAAGAACATATTATACATTGGGAAAGAGCAGTCTCCAATAAATTGTCCTGGGAAAACTGATATTCATATGCAGAAGAATGAATCTAAAACCTTATCTTTCATCTTTTGCAAAAATCAAATCAAAATTGGTTAAAGACTTAAATCTAAGACCTCAAAATGTGAAACTACTAAAAAAATTGAGGGAACTCTCCAGGTTATTAAACTGGGCAAAGATTTCTTAAGTAATATCCCACAAGCACAAGCAAGAGAGGAAACAATGAACAAATGGCATCATATCAATTAAAAACTTCTGCCCAGAAAAGGAAACAATCAGCAAAGTTAGGAGACAAACCCCAGAATGGGAGAAAATATTTGCGAACTATCCTTCTGACAAGAGATTAATAACTAGAATATATGACAAGCTCAAACAACTCTATAGGAAAAAAACTAAACCTAATAATCTGATTAAAAAATGGGCAAAAGATTTGAATAGATATTTCTCAGAAAAAGACATACAAATGGCAAACAAATACATGACCAGGTGCTCAACATCATTGATCATCAGAGAAATGTAAATGACAGCTACAAAGAGGTATCATCTCACCCCAGTTAAAATGGTTTTTATCCAAAGCACAGGAAATCACTATGAAGAACAGTTTGGAGGTTCCTCAAAAAAACTAAAACTACAGCTACTATGTGATTCGGCAATTCCACTGTTAGGTATATAGCAACAACAACAAAAAAGAAATCAGTGTAACAAGACAGTATCTGCACTCCTATGTTCGTTGCAGCACTGTTCACAATAGCCAAGATCTGGAATCAACCTGTGTTCATCAGCACAGAAACAGATAAAGAAAATATGGCATATACACACAATGGAGAATGGAGTATATATACACAATGGAGTAATATGCAAATGAGATTCTGTCATTTGCAACGACATGGATAGGACTGAAGATCATTATGTTACGTGAAATAAGGCAGGCACAGAAAGACAAATATTACATGTTCTCACTTATTTGTAGAAGCTAAAAATTAAAATAATGGAACTAATGGAGATAGAGTGGAAAGATGTTCACCAGAGGCTGGAAAGGGTAGTGAAAGGTTGGGCATGGTGGCTGGAGTGGGGCTGATTAATGTGCACAGAATTAGTTAGAAAGAATAAGATCCAGCATTTTATATCACAATAGGGTGACTACAGTCAGTAATAACGTACTCGTACACTTCAAAATGACTAAAAGTTTATAATTGGATTGTTTGTTACCCAAGAATAAATGCTTGAGGTGATGGATACCCCATTTACCTTGATGTGATTATTAAACATTGTATGCCTGTGTCAAAGAATATATATGTGTGTGTGTGTGTATGCTCCATAAATATATATGCGTGTGTATATATACTCCATATATATATATAGCTGCTGTGTACTCACAAAAATTAAAAATTAAAAAAATCTAAAAACAGAACTATCATATGATTCAACAATCCCACTGCTAGCTATATACCCTAAAGAAAGGAAATCAGTACATCAAAGAGATAGCTACGCTTTCATGTTTATTACAGCATTATTCGCAATAGCCAAGATTTTGAAGTAACCTAAGTGTCACAAAAAATGAACATATAAAAAACTGTGGTACATATACACAATGGAGTACTATTTAGCCACAAAAATAATGAGATTTTGTCATTTGCAGCTACATGGAACTGGAGGACATTATATTAAGTGAAATAAGCCAGGCACAGAAAGACAAACTTTGTGTCTTCTCACTTGGTTGTGGGAGCTAAAAATCGAAACAAATTCATGAAGATAGACAGTAGAAAGATGGTTACCAGAGGCTTTGAAGGGTACTGAGGATAGAAAAGGGAAGAAGAGATGGTTAGTGGGTACAACAGTATAGTTAGATAGAATGCATACAATCTAGTATTTGATAGCAGAACAGGGTGACTACAGTGAACAACAATTTATTGAGCATTAAGAAAATTAAAAGAGTACAATTAGGGTGTGTATAACCCAAAAGAAAGAATAAATGCTCGAGGTGATGGATACCCTATTACTCTGATGTGGGTATTGCATATTGTATGCCTGTATCAAAGTAGCTTATGTACCCCATAAATATATACATCTATGATGTAGTCACAAAAAATAAAAATAAAAAAAACTAAAATTAAAAAACTCTCATGGACCCAGAGCTTTCTGAAAACCGTACAACATAGTTACTGGTCCTCTTTGCTCTTGGCTGCAAGAGGTTGAATAAGAAGAAATGATGGCAAGTAACGCCTCTCCCTAGATCTTGGCAGCGAAACCTTATGTACAATTCCGCAAGTAATCATGAAGATGATAGGTGACCTTTTTTAGGAACTTTGAACAACCAAAGTTTCACTTGAGTCAAACATTAAAACATAACTCCACACACATCCAGCTCATTTTGTCAATAGACAAAAGTATATTACAAAAAAAGGAAAAGCTGAGAGTCTTTAAGCCCCATCCACAGACTGTAAAAAGCTGCGATATTAGAGTTTAATTTCAGGGTCTTTTGACTATTCTGGTGAAGGAAAGCCTGCAGAGAAAACATGACATTGAATTAATAGGACAATCAAGAAGAGTCTACAAAGTTTCTAACTTTTTTTTTGAGATTTCATAGATAATGCAGAGGCTTATCTAATCAAAGCACCTGAAGAAAACCCATCTTAGAATTGTCTCTGATATTTCATGCCAAGATCAAAAGATCTTTTAGTCAAGTCCTGATCTGAACTGATTCTCTGAAGACATGACTATCTCTGGAATCTAATGGGTAAATTTGCAAGAATCATTGAAGAAATGCCAATGAAGGGGATGACTAGGATTCATTTTACCAAAATAACTGTGAAATATATGCTTGTGTTCTCACTTTTAGATTTGACTTCACTCCAGAAAAAAAGGCATGTAGTCACTTGCTAGCTTCTATACTTAAAAATAATCAATAAAAATTATTATCATGCTTTAATTCATATGATATTTCAGAGACTACTGTGTTTGCTATGAACTAGTAAATTTTGAAATTTTCACAGCATCCATAGGTCATGATTATCAATATATAACTAAGTCCACTGAGAAGCAAGATTACTTGATTTTCCCCAGATAGTAATATAGAAATGATGATGATGATGATGATGATGATGGTGGTGGTGGTGGTGGTGGAGGAAGAATATAACATTTACTTATTAAAATTTTACCATCTTACCTTGGACCGGGTATATGTATTATTTCATTAAATTCTCACATGTCCCTGTGAGATATAGGACCTATTACTGTAACTATCTCATAGATCAAAAAATTGAGGTAAAAAAGAGGTTAAGTAACTTGCCTAAGGTTATATAACTACTATTTTGCAGAGCTCAGGTTAAGATCCCAGGCAGTCTGACTCCCGTGGTCTGTAAAACTCCCTTAGCTACTGCTAATGATTGGCTAAATTAGGACTTGAGAAAAAATTCTTAACTGTAACACTAATGCTCTTTCCATTCTACAATTCAGAAGGCTCCTTGCATCACCAAATAAGTTTGGAGTCAATGCTTAAAAAGGATGATGGTCAAAGGGATTGTGTCTTTGTGGAGAGAGGTAGGTTTCTGGAGCCTGCAGCTAGTAAAATCTGCTTATAGCCCTGAGCACTCAGAACTAAACTATTCCACCAAGGGAAAAGCAGTAACGCAGCAGCTAAGTGTGTTTGAAGGAAAATTTGAAGGTGGCCCTCCTAGTCTGTATTGCCACTTGATAAGCACAAAGTGGAGGAGGAGGATGGAGTTAGCACATCCCCTTTACAAATTGGTTTCTCTATGTCTCATCTCATAATCTCTTGAGCGACTGTTTCCATAGACACCCACACTTCAGTTTCCCAGCTTAACCACATTTGAACAAGAATGCAGGCTTTGGCTTCAGCAGCTGTGAACTGTTTTACCGTGTGTCTAACAGGCATGGCTTATCTACCTTCCTGTCTGTGTGCAACAGAACAGAGGGGTGGGAGCAGTTCAACCAACAGTAATGCAACAGTAATGCAACATTAGGAGTTTCAAAGCTAAACAAACCCAATTTGATCCATATGAAACAAGGCAAAAGCAGACAAAAAAGGAGTGACTTTTTTTCATTCTTGGCTTTTGGGAGTGGGGGTGGGGAAATAATGACTTGAAGTTGGCTGTTTCACAAGTGTAAAATGAAAGCACAAGCCTTTTTTTTTTCTTTCTGAAACAGAGCTGTGGGTCCCTGGGGACTCAGAGGGGAAGGCTATAGAGTGTGGGAGTCTGTGTGGGCACTGAAAGAAACCTAGAACATAAGTTAATGAAATTCACAGCCCACAAAGCTGTGCTTTAATTTTGAACTTGAACCAGCAACAGTTAAATAAAATAATTGAATCAAGTTAGGTTTAAAATCACTTGCCTGCTGAGAATATAGGAAACTAACAATGTAGTAGAATTTTCCATACAAATGAAAAAGAAAAATAATAATCTTAAAAATTTACTCTTGTGAAAAAAAAATGCACTTGTCAATTGGCCTAGGAATTTCAGGTAGAGCCATGACAAATAAGTATGAACACACACACGCACACACACACGCACACACATACACACACACACATATAAAAACACACATATAATCATTTATGAGGGATTCGTCTACACCCACTACACAAACCATGCTAATTTCTACACATCCCACTTGAACACAGCATGTATACAACTGTTCCTCATATTAGGGATTGTTTTGAAGTTCAATGTAACCAAGCAGACAAATATTCTTGGCCTAGATGAAACCCAGTCACAAAGAGTACATGATGAGGAATAACATGCCTTAAAATAAGAAACACATATTTCAATTCATGTAATCATCACAACAACCCTATGAGTTAGTTTCTATTATTATTACATTTTACAGATGAGGAAACTGAGGCACAGTGGTGTTGAATGACTTCCAAAAGTCACACTGTCAAGAAAGAGAGTCGAGACATATTTTGACACCAGTCTGGTACCAAAGTCTGTGTTCTCAACCATTATAATTAGCAAATGGAAAGAAAGGCTCTTAGTCCAGTAGAAAGAAATGGATGCTGACCCAATCCCACTCTTTTCCTCTCCTAAGTGTCTAGATATTTTTGTGAGATGCTGTTCTATGTTAGTGAGTAGATGAGTGAGAATTAAGATGGTGGGGATATTTTTGGTGGGGTGGCTTTAAAAGTAATTGCTATTTGACAAGAGAATGAACCTTTTGTAATGAACTCAGCAGAGACTCTTCCTCTTGCTTAGCCTTTGAATGTTAAAACAGTGCATGATCTAGATGTTCCTTTAGATTGCATTTCCTTAAACAGAGGAAGAGAATGCTTCAAATGATTTTTGAGAATACTATTTCATCCAAATATTCAAGGCTTATTTTCCCTTGGTTATTATTTCCTGGCTCATGGAGAGAACTTGGCATCCATGACCTTCTGTTCTAATTTGCTGGAATTGGGTTTTAACTATATACTTGTATTCACAGGCAAGCTAGTTGGTGGATTACCATTTGGTGTAGACAGATTAAGGCACTCTTTATGTAGCCAGTTTGTTCCTTATTCTGTTGTGTTCAAGGAATCTTACCCAAGCTAGCTGAATCTCCACAAATGGACGTATGTTTCCATTTGTAAGTAAAATCTTTGATAAGCAAAATGTTGTCAACTTTCCTCAGATTTTTCTTTCAGAGAAGTTTTAATGTTGTCACTCTCGCTGTGTAAACTTTGGGATATTGGAAATTTGTGAACTAAGCACAGCAGTGTTTTCCTTTGAATGCTCACCTATACAAATACAATAGTAAAACAGATGAAACAAACTAAAACTGTCTAAAGATAGGCAATTCTGGTAGTCTTCTCACTTATCTTAATCACAAATGAAATGCACAAAGTAGTTAGAATAATTTGGCCTTGTCTATGAGCCAATTTTGTTATTATTTATCATTTCTTGCTTATGTTGTTTTATTTAATTGCAAGGAGAAATTATCACAAACTATTGAGGCTTTTCTTGTTTTATCTATTGATAGTATTTAAATGCTGGCTAAGGGACAAGACAGCAGGAATATTTTTGAAAGGTGGTATGACATAAATATCAGTTAAACAAAAACTTGATAATAGGCACATGTAAGTCAATAAAGTTGGTCCATTGCTTCAGTAAAGGGGACAAAGAAATATCTCGGGTTTTAAGGCAGAGTTCTTTTTATTATTTCTTCTGGTTGCAGTCTTGGGCCTGCATAGAGGTGCTAAGGACTTAGTAGCTGAGCTATGATTCTTATTGAGCAGATCTAAGATCCTGACAGTCAGCAAGGAGTTTGTCTTCAGGATAAGTAAGCTGTGAAAGTGGATACAAGGGTACTTATTGAACAATTTAAATTTCCCATATAAAGTGTTTAGAATATTTCCTGTGGAAAATAGTGGTCACATCTTCTGATGTGGCAGCATGAGATTTTGAATGGTATAACAATGTAATAAGATTATGATTATCTTAGCAATAACACAAAAGTTATTTAACATCAATATTACCACTTAAAATACATCACCATCTATCTACACATGAAGCAGAATTACTGAAAATATTAAAATGAAGGATAAGAGGCTTACAGCTAGTGGGAAGTTTTATGACTAAATGAAAGTATTAAGTTCCTTGAATAGGCAATGAATTTCAACAAACAGGTGCCAATAAGTTGCATTTGGGGATTACTAGTGATTTGAAACATATATATTTTTCTAATCAGGGAAAGCCATGAAATCCCTGAAGTCTCCACTTACAAAACTCAAGCTAAGCTGAATTCAGGCTTCTCATGAATGCCTTACATTCTTGGATACTACTCACTGCTGCCTATGAAATATTACCTGATCATTTGCCCAGGCCATGGACATGTTTCACCCCAGATTGGGGATTGCATGAATTCAGATTTCAGTCACACATAAAGAGAAATTGGAACTGGCAGACATTGAAAGACTATGATTCAACTTGGGAATTTAGCCCCCCCAAAAGTCAGGGAAATACAAGGAAGAGGAAAGAGAAGGGGGACAAACTGTGTTAGTCAGACTTTCTCTAGGTCCTCATATGAATAGGTGGCTATTTTGAGATCCTCATCACTGAACACTGCAGAGAGAAGCTGCTATGCAAAAAATAAAAATTAAATAAGAGACATACACTCTAGATGTATACACATGAAAAGTCACGGATTTATTAATGAAATTTAAGATACTGGGGCCAAATTGGAAATGACTATTTTTATTTCTAGACATATATTGATTAGTCACATCAGCACTGATCCATTTATTTCACTTAACCTCTTTTTTCACTAAAACTTGTAAACAGAGGCAAATAGAGAACCTTCAAGAGGTGACAGAAATAGCTAAAACATTCAGAAGGTTTTTAAAAATGGTACCATCAGAACTGTGAAAAGATGTCCCCAGAGTAAAAGAACAGTGTGGGTGGCACTACTCAGTCTTAGTGGGAAATGAAAGGAAGAATGTTTTTATATACAGTCCTCTGCCACCCTAAGGTGCCAATGAGCTCATTTCTCTTTTCTCCTAACTGAATGCAAAAAGCACACACCTAAGTGCTTTTGTTTATTCACTTAAAAATAGACAGATGTAAGTTACATTTACCATGCTGCCTCGTCAAACTATCATTCTGTTTTGATTTCTAAGGTCAGAAGTATTTATAAATTATTAAACATAGTGAAATTCTTTTCCACTGATAATTTCCAAAATTATTATCATAATTTTGTTATATTTTTTCATACCCAAACATCTATAAATGAGCTTTACCCACTGCATCCATATTCTTTCCATATTCTTATTCTGCCTCTTAAAACCTGGCTTCCACATTTTCTAATGAAATACTCACTTGAAGGTCACTACTGACTTTCCAATTAATATATAATGTGATGTTTCCTCAAGTCATCGTTATTCATGAACTTTTTAAAGTGGTTTACACTGTTCATCACCACTTTTTGGAGCTTTGCTTCCTTAGTTTTATTAAGTAGCCATACTGATCTTGCTACCTTTTGTCTATTTCCTTTTGTTCTCTTTTTCTGGGTCAACTCCCCCTCTGCTCAGCGCTTAAATATTGTTCTTCCCCATATTACTTCCCAGGCAATTATTGTTCTTCTCATGCTGCCTTTTCACACTAGGCACATTTACTTTTATGATTTCAAATACTACCTCTATACTGATGATTCCTAAATCTCTAATTCTGGCCTGGTCTTCTTTCTCCTTTGGTTCCCAGTGATAAGCTAGAATCTGTTTTGATAAGAGACAAAAGGATAGCTGAAAATATGTTGTTCTTAACTCTTCTGGCTTTATCAATGTTTAGAGGGAATTTATTGCCATGTTATATGTTATTGAAAGTGAAAATCTGAGGTTTCATCATCTGAAAACAAAAAAAAATTGTGTGCAATGATCTATTTAGTCATATTCTCAAACTAGGTAGGTCAAAAGTTTTGCTTATATAAACCTCAGATGGATTCCCTCTACCAATTTACACCAGGATAGCAAAGAAGCTTCTTCCAGAGGTGCTCAGTTCTTAAGTTAGGTTGGGAGAATGAGACTGTGCATGCTTTTCAAGACATATCTGAACATTGAAGGAAGTGTTCAGGACTATTACCTCTACCTTTTGTCGTATTCTCTAAAACCCTTTCTAGTGCTACTTCCAGTGACAAACTAGTCCAGATAGAACCTAGGATCTCATAAGACACCCAAATGTTTTGGCTATAGACTTATGCTGCCTACTCTGCTTCTAATGTAAAATATAAATCAGAAGTATCTCTCTGGCTAGTTCTCAATTTTGTCTTCTCCTAAATAAGGATAATAGTACCTACTCTGCCTAACTTCCTAGGTTGTGTGAAACTTAAAAAGTAAATAAAATTATAGGTGCTAGGGCTGGGTTCGGTGGCTCATGCCTATAGTCCCAGCAATGTGGGAGGCCGAAGCGAGGGGGGTCATTTGAGATCAGGAGTTCGAGACCAGCCTGACCAACATGGTGAAATCCTGTCTCTACTGAAAAAAAAAAAAAAAAAAAAAAAAAAAAAGCTGGGCATGGGGGCTTGTGCCTTGTAGTCCCAGCTTCTCGGGAGGCTGAGTAGGGAGAGTCACTTTAACCCGGGAGGTGGAGGTTGCAGTGAGCCGAGGTTGTGCCACTGCACTCCAGTCTGGGTGACACAGTGAGACTCTGTCTCAAAAAAAAAAAAAAAAAAAATATGGGTGCTCTTCGCATGTAAGAGACCCTCATCAATTTCTACTATCCAAAGATCCAGCAAAAACCCAACCTTGATAAATGGTGGTATGTGTTGAAAAATCATAGATTCCTGGGCTAAGTGTTAAAGAATTCCATTCACCCTAGTGAAGCAAAGGTAGGTGGGTGTCATAAACCCTAAGGGATTTTTTAAAATACTGAATCTTGGTACACTGCTTTCTTTTTTTCTTCTTTCTTTCTTTCTTTCTTTCTTTCTTTCTTTCTTTCTTTCTTTC
>NW_026652282.1:65247036-65276409 GCF_009828535.3 Hylobates moloch
TTTCTTTCTTTCTTTCTTTCTTTCTTTCTTTCTTTCTTTCTTTCTTTCTTCTTTTTTTTTCTTTTTTTGAGACGGAGTCTCACTCTGTCACCCAGGCTGCAGTGCAGTGGTGTGATCTCAGTTTACTGCAACCTCCGCATTCCAGGTTCATGCCATTCTCCTGCCTCAGCCTCCCGAGTAGCTGGGATTACAGGTGTGCACCACCGTATGCAGCTAATTTTTGTATTTTTAGTAAAGATGGGGTTTCGCCATGTTGGTCAGGCTGGTCTTGAACTCATGACCTCAGGTGATCCACCGCCTCAGCCTCTGAAAGTGCTGGAATTACAGGCATGAGCCACCAAGCCCAGCCCCGCTTTCTTTGAGGGACATTTGGAATTACCCCTGCATGGTGGCCATAAGAGATCTTTTGTTTGGGACATTAGCTTGTTCTTTTAGCTTTATTTTGAACTTTAGATGCTCAAATGGACCTTTATCATTCATGGTTCACACATCCCATAATAGTAGAGAATCTATGCCCCAGCTTGTAAAACAACCATGCAGCCCCAGATTTTAGGCTATCATTTGAGGCTTACTCTACCCATCAGCTGAAGATGGCATTTAGATGAGCACTTATAGTGAAATGAGAATGTCTGGTTTGTCTATCTTAAAGTTCTGAAACCAAAAAGGTAGATTTAAAAATAGATTTAAAAAAAATAGATTTGTTGCAGTAATTTCCAAGAAGAGCCATGTAATTATGTGGGAAGACACTCTTTCATTTGGAAGGCAAGTAACTCTTGTTGAAAATGACTTAGGCAGAGCTGACACTTTTGGAACAAGTAAGGACTCAGTACTAAAACACATAGCACTGAGTGGAGGATGGAGAAGAAGGAGGTAGAGATAAAATAACTTTATAATTTCATTCTTCATTAAGTCATAATTGATGAAATCACAAAATCTAAGGGCTTATGGCAACCTTGAGGTTATCTGGTCCTGCATTTCTCAAATTTTAATCATTTTTATACCTCCTGCATGGTTTTTCCATACTTGCTTATCACCACTTAATATGTATAATAGTATGTATATTTTTTTAACTTAGGCAATTTAAATTTTATTTAAAGTTATTTAGCTTCTTTTTTTTATTTTTAGAAGTTTTTTTATTATGCTTTAAGATCTAGGGTACATGTGCACAATGTGCAGGTTTGTTACGTATGGATACATGTGCCATGTTGGTGTGCTGCACCCATTAACTTGTCATTTAACATTAGGTGTATCTCCTATTGCTGTCCCTCACCCCTCCCCTGACCCCACAACAGGCCCCAGTGTGTGATGTTCCCCTTCCTGTGTCCATGTGTTCTCATTGTTCAATTCCCACCTATGAGTGAGAACATGTGGTGTTTGGTTTTCTGTCCTTGTGATAGTTTGCTGAGAATGATGGTTTCCAGCTTCATCCATGTCCCTACGAAGGACATGAACTCATCATTTTTTATGGCTGCATAGGATTCCATGGTGTATATGTGCCGCATTTTCTTAATCCAGTCTATCATTGATGGACATTTGGGTTGGTTCCAAGTCTTTGCTATTGTGAGTAGTGCCGCAATAAACATACATGTGCATGTGTCTTTATAGCAGCATGTTTTATAAACCTTTGGGTATATACCCAGTAATGGGATGGCTGGGTCAAATGGTATTTCTAGTTCTAGATCCTTGAGGAATTGCCACACTGTCTTCCACAATGGTTGAACTAGTTTACAGTCCCATCAACAGTGTAAAAGTGTTCCTATTTACTTCTTTTAAAAGGAAACGTTATATTACTATATGTTTGGAAAATAGTAACACATGACATCAAGAAATAATAGTAACTGCAAAAAATAACATTTATGACATTATAAATAGTAATAAGTTAATTATTAAAATAAAGTATTTGTCCAAAAACGTCCTAAATAATCTCATATACCAATTGTGGCAGATGGGGTCAGGTCTAAATTTGCTTTTTGTCCCTGGAATATATAGAAAAGAACTTCTATTTCTCAGAAAGGGTAGATTTTTTTTTTTTTTTTCAGAAATCACACAGCAAGGCCTGGCAGAAATGAGATTGATGTGGTCACAGGAATGTTTCACTATGTGAGAAAGACAATCTCGTTTCTATTTGGTTGGTGCAAAAGTATTTGCGGTTTTTGCTATTATTTTAAATGGCGAAAACCGCAATTACTTTTGCACCAACCTGCTATATCGCTCAAGGAGACAAGTCGTGCATTAGTGGCCTTTTTAAAAGAAGAGCTATTGCTTGAGGCTTAGTAGATTGGCATATAATTTTTCCTTGCTAAATTTACTGGCATATTTGAACTTGTACTGCCAGTTACGGGAGGTGTTGATGTAAGATGTAATAGTGAGTTAAAGAGAGGAACCAAAATATAGGACAAGACATGAACAGAGTTGGACCGGGGAAAGAGTCTAGATATAGATGTATTCAGATGTGCAAAGCCTATAATCTCTATAGGCAGAAGAGATATCTAAAAATTGGTCACTTCCTTAACAGCTGCATAAATCTCAGGGATCCATGAAAGAGACAGCAGAACAGCCAACTAGGACAGGGACATCAGGTTTAACTGGAAACCGTAATAACCTAGGAGGAGTTTAGAACATAGAAGAAAAAAAGCTAATGCCCGAGATTCCTCCAAATCAGCCATTTCCAGGTTGTGTTTTTCTGGATTTAGTAAACAGCCCAATCACTTACACTTCCTCCACTTTTATCTCCAGCTGTAGGCAGTGAGAAGTCGTTCTCAGCATAATGCTTCAAGACCAAGTGTAGCCTTCATTTAGCATTAACATGATTAGAATGGTAGCAGGAGACTCCAACTAAAATTTATATTAATGTGTTAGCTTTATTAGTTGCTGTCAGGTATAAATGAACATTAGTCAAAACCTAGCAAATCTGCAATAAATGATTCCAAATAACTTTAACTTGAATTGCAGAATTATAAAGGGTTATACCATTTAGTATAACCATCTTAAATGATTACATGAGGAAACAAAGGCCCAGAGAGAAAAGGAAATTTCTTACAGTAACATATAAAGTTAATATCAGTACTGTGGTTAAAATACAGGTCTCCTGACTGCCAGTATAATTCTATTTTTAAGTACCATATTCTTTTTGGACATCAGTATTTCCCCTCTTTCTCTCATTTCCCACACCACACCTCCTTCTCCACTTATAGAATGCTTGCACTCTCAACACTACAGGATAATCTTAAAGTGATTATCCTTTCTTTTAAACTAAAATTGCAGTGGTCCATAAAGGAAGTTAAGGTAAGCATTTATTCCAAATAAAACACAATTCCTAAATCCATGAATCTTATTTTAGCTTTTGATTACCCAAGATTTCATATTTTGGCCCTATTCCCTCATACCAACTCCAATCTAAAACTGACTCCCAAGTGGGTAACTCAGCTGTAATTCAAATCTGATACTGTTCTATCTTCTATGCTCTTGGCTCCATTAATCTTCATACTTTTCAACATGTGTAAGCCACATGCACAAGCCAGGTTTCTTAAAGCCTCCTGCTCCCCATGATCTTTACTTTCCCATATCTGAATTTCTTTCTCAAAATGTTGTTTGCCCAGAAATTTCCTTCAAAAAGAGAGAGTAAACCTTTATAGGAAGAACTATTATTTGCAAATGGTTAGTGTACCACGGAGCTGATGCCTTCCTTGGTATATTGCTCCTTATGTACGAAGAAACACAAATATGAATTTATGAAATATTGAAACAAAAATTCAGAGTAAAGTACCAAAACCTAGCTTCCTTTGTTAGAAAAAAAATGCTAGTTATTGGAGTGTTAGTAGATTTAAGCCAAATTATCTATTTAATCTTGGAAAGTGAGACGCTCATTGCATTTTATTAAGTGAAAGCCTTTCCTATCTGGTCTTCTGAAGCAGAAAAATCATAGAGAAACATTTGGAAAAATGATTTGGACAGTATGATCTTCTCCAACCCCTAAATTTTAAGCTTTCAGAGATTTTTGCTTATTAATTCATTAATTAGGGGGAGAGGCTGCTTCTGTATATTAAGTTGACTTTTTGCTACAAAAATTATTAGTTGTCATCTGTGTTATACAACCAGTAGACACATATGGCCCTTGTTTGCAAGTGTTTAAAATATATCTCCTTTCTCCAGGAAAATCCAGTATATTTTTCTGTAGCCAGAGTCTCAAATTTCCTTCCTGAATCCATTTAACTGATGCTCCTCTGGTTCTTTTTGATGACCCATCAGCATTCCATGTCTGTGTATCTAGATATGTGTATGACAATAAAGGAATTGTTTCTTGGTGATTGGTTCGTCTTGACAATTTTTTATGCACAGATTATGTTCAAATTGTTTTGGCAACACACTCCCAAATCAATGGCTACATAATCAAGCTGTACTGAGAAGTATCCCACCTGCTCCCTGTATTTATAAACATACACATCCACCCTAGATATGTTTATATTTCTGGATAAAATTGAAGGAATCTTGCAACACAGTGCAAATAATAAAGTTGGTTTCCACAAGTGTGAACTTAATTATATTTCTCTCAAGTTAGCACATGGCAATGTACAGTATTGTGAAAAGGCACACTCTCTTTAGCAGGTGCCTATTTATAAAACTTTTATTGGTATTAAGACATTTTTTATTTAAAAATATTTATTATGGTCTTAATCATGGATATTTAAAATCCATAGATTATACATAATCTATACATAATGGTTTAATTTCCTGTTACATATTCTTTCTCCTAACACACATTACTTTTAGGAAATGCTCTTAATGCCGAAAGCTGTGTGACCCACAACTGTAATCCTAGCATTCTAGAAGGCCTAAGTGTGAGGATCACTTGAACCCATGAGTTCAAGACCAGCCTAGGCAATATAGTGAGAACTCATCTCTATACACACACATGAGAACACAAATTAAATTAGCCAGGCATGGTGGCACATACCTCTAGTCCCAGCTACTCGGAAGGCTAAGGTGGGAGGATTGCTTTAGCCCAGAAGATGGAGTTGGCAGTGTGTGAGCCGAGACCGCACCACTGTACTCCAGCCTGGGTGATACAGCAAGACCTCCAAAAAAGAAAAAAAAATAGAAAAATGCTTTTTGTTATAGAAATATTTGAACACACACACAAATGGAGAGAATGGTGTAGTGAACCCTAACCCACTTTCAGTGATTAAAAACATGTTTCAAATCTTGTTGTATTTATCTGTCCTTCCTCCCACTTTTTACTGAAGTATTTTAAAACAGTTCTATGTAAATGCCATTTCATCCATAAATGCTTGATTAAAAATCACTAACTGATGAGGAAAATTTCTCTATATATTGCCACCATAGACATACATTGTTACTGGATTTACTAGTTGCTATATTAGAAAAAGCATCACAAAAGACTAAGAATCCTGGAAGCTTATTCCAACTCTATCAACATCCAATGTGTAGCTCCTCAGGGCCTCAGTTTCTCATGCTGTCAAATAAGAGAGTTAGATACAATCCCAAAGACTCCATTAATCTCTGATATTCTGAGTTAAAATAAAAATAATTAAGTTTGAGAATTTTTATTTTGTATTTCTCTATTAGCTAGGCGCAGAAAAAAGATTAGAACCTTCCATCTTTAAACAGTAACTGCATTGAGAACTCTAGTTAGAGGTAGAAACTTTAAAAATAGTAAAATAAGTTTCAAGCGTGATTATTTCCATCTTCTGAGGAAACGTTTCCTGTAACTGCCTACACAGGAACAGCCAATAATTATTTTAGAACAATAATAATGTGGCTTCATCATTCTGACTGCCTTCCTACTTAAAGGGTTAGCACCAGCTTGACAGAGGTGCTCCTAAAGCCTGTGGCGCCCTCTTCTGACCCCTCACCCAACAGGGTAAGTCATGGCTTTTGTTTTTGAACTACCTTCTGGTTTCAGGCTTTCTCATTGCCTTATCTGTCATAATTAAGTCATGAAGCATTATGCAAAAATTCAGATCTGACTGGTGGGAAACACAGGTCTTACGAAATACATACGGCTACAGATCCATGCTGAATGCTTTATATTTTCTTAAAGGTTTCCATTTTGAAATTTGAGAATTATTCCAAAGAAGACAAGGTAACATTGAAAGTTGAAATGCGATAAAAGTATCTCTCAAACAAGGAGCAAGGCTGTGTAAGAAAACCTTACGAAAATAAGAAATAAGAAGTTTTCTGCTAAAACATCTAAATAAGTTGAAAATAAATAACTACTATATAGAAATTCAAAACCCGTGCCATTAACTGTGTGCCTTATATCAGAGAAGCTAAACAGGTTGCCCTTCACAGCTTATACTCTGTATTTTATTTTCTTAGACCAGTGATACTTTTTTCCCCTAGAGACCTACCGCATCAATATATATAAATAAATTTAATGTTCTTTGTTTTTATTTGGGCTGGGGAAGGAGGAGGTGAAAACTACAGGGCAGGAGAAAAGGGCTGGAGAACAAGTGACTTTTTTTTTTCTCAAACAGCAATTACTGCTTTGCTGATGGCAAGTTCACTCACTTGAAAGACATATCTTGAGTTCGTAACAGCATCCAGGACTATTCTGTTGAATTCCAAAATGAGAAAATTTCATTTGCTTTTGCCACATAATGCACATCAGCATCAGATGTGAGTGGGTCTGGCCATACTTCTCAAGGGTACAGGCAGAGATGAATGTGTGTGGCTCCCACAGAGTACTCTGCACTTTAATATTAGTCTATGATTTTCTGTTCAGAGATATATGGTCTCTGAAAACTTCTAATGTTTTATCTCTCATCTTTCTCTATCACCAGCTCATGCTGGTTTTCTTCCTATTCCTCAAAATGTTGCTCAAGCGGGCTTTCTAACAAAATGTCATCCTCTCTACTTGCAACTCGTCCAAGCAATTCCCACCCCCATTACTTCAGGCCCATCACAAATCTTACCTGCTTAAGAAAAACTTTTTGAAATTTTTATTTTGCATGACCCTTTCTCTCCTCTCGATTCCTATATCTAAAATTACACTCTTAAGAACTGCATTGTATTACCATGTTCTGAAGGTAATTTTACAAACTGTAATTCTTTGTTCTTACTGTTACATGCTTGTATTCTGATTTGTTACCCCATTTGGGGCTTAAGCTTTAGATATACAGAAGCACATCTGACCTATTTCAGTGTTTCTCACAGGATTCGGCTCACCCACCATTATCCCTGAAGTCCCAAGTTTCTTGCTGTTGGATCTTCTAGGAGCAAAATCTAGTTGACTGGGAAATGAAACTTCTTAGTTAAACAAAACACTCAACTAGCCAAAGTAACTAGTCTCTGGCCACTCCTATTAGATAAATGCCATTTCCATGTCCATGTTTGCTGGCTGGTTTTAAAATTCAAAATAAAACAACTGGCACTTTTGGCTACATAATTGCTTTGTATAAAATATTTTCATAAAAGCAAATCTTAAAGTCACCATAAAATAATAGTGTTTATTTCCTGAAAGCTGT
This sequence comes from Hylobates moloch, assembly GCF_009828535.3. Lineage (NCBI taxonomy): Eukaryota > Metazoa > Chordata > Mammalia > Primates > Hylobatidae > Hylobates > Hylobates moloch. The sequence goes on from NW_026652282.1 coordinate 65,254,524, forward strand.
TTATATTTGCTAAAAGAGGCACCTCCTGGTTGGATTTTGCACTGGAGCCAATGGAATCATTCACCAAAAGTTTGGCGAAATTAAGTTGAATTTCTTGGATACTTTTAAATAGACAGTGCCAAGAAGATAATTAAAAATCATTGTTAAGATATTAATTTACAATGAAATACAGCATGAAACTGAGTAGTTCCCTGCTACGTATCTGCCCTGTTTGTGTCAAACTGACCTTTGGCATGTATCCCAGCTACAATCTTGCCCTTGCTGTTAAAATAGTAGAAAAAGTTCTCAGACACTCTACACTTTTATGCATCTTGGAGACTAAGACAGCAGGTAAACTATTTATTTTCATTTGAAAAGAGATAAATATGAACAAAATTTATTTAAAATTGATCACTGATTACTGTGAAGAAGCAAGTGTTTGTATGAATGACATTCATGTGTTTTAAGCACAAGAGCAGGTGACCTATTTTAGAGACATCCCTTCCTTTCTCTAGAATAGTTCTTCTGTTTAGCGTACCAGTGGAGTAGTACTACTTCGGTGCCATGCACCTATCTCCTTCCTGCTCTGTGACATGCTTTTTGAGATATCCTACTTTCCAGTCATCTAAGTTGATGCCCTATTCCTTTTTCTTAGATAATCTACATCATTTTATTTATGTTCTCTTTAGCACCTTTCATTACTTCAGGCAAATGTAGGCCACCCTACATCTTCTTTTCCAGGGTTTCTCAAGTGCAACAAAAAAAGAGAAACTGATAAGAAAGCAAGAAGCTAGAAAGTACCAACTTGCTAATTTGTAGGGGTGTGACCTTTCCTTAGACAAAAAAAAAGGCCTAAGGTATATTTACCGTCTTTAGTAGATTAAGTTGAGATCTACAAACCATTGGTCAAGAGGCTAGAACTGCTTTTATTCATTTGTTCAATCATGCATATATTTATTATTGAAAACAAGTGTTGATTGCTTACTATGAGCCAGGTAACTTTCTGAATAATGATACAGTAGTGAACGAACCATAACTCCTGCTCTAGTGGAGCTTACAGTATACTGTGGGAATACAGTAATTTTTAATTCTAAAAATTAAAAATAAATATTTAAATTAAAAATTGTAGTTATATTTAAATAAAAACAAGCTCTTGTGAGAAAGACTATTTTGGTGAGGCAGGGGTTTGTGGACTGGGTAGTCAGGGAAGTCCTATCTGAAGAAATGACATTTAAAATCATATTTGAAGAATTGTAAAGATCTAGGTAGATTATAGAGATGGGAATTGAGGGCATGACCATCACAGAAAGGAAGAGAGTGTCAAATGCCCTGAAATGACAAGAAGCTTGGCTATAGTGAAATAGGGAGAAAGAAGAACAATAAGAGGGAGGAAAGCCTTGCAGGAGTGGGAATAATTCACGCAAAGTCATGGAGGTATGAAATATATTGCCTGTACATTCATTCATAGAAAAACTACTGAGAGCCTACTAAGAGGCAGGCACTAGAGAGACAATTGCAAATAATTCATGATCTCAGTGCCTTTAAAGAGCTGAGAGTCTAGTGAGAAAGATAAGTAAAAATAAATGACTTCAATATAATATCACATAAATAAAATAGGATAATATAAAAACAATCTTTGATGATCAAATATGTGCTTGCAAATATGTCTATTGGAATTGTGAAAGACAATTTGGAAAAAATGAATATTGTAGGCAGGAAGATCAGTTGTAAGTTTCTTGAAATAGTCAAGGTAAGAAATGAGGAGCTCCAGGATTCAGATAACTTGAGTTAAAGGGGTTCGAGGATTTTTTTTGAGTTGGAATTGACAATAGTGGGTGATAGATTGAACTTTGGTAGTGAATGAGACCAGAAATACAGAAGAAGTAAGATCAGGAATCTGAGGGAATAGGAAGTATCTCATGACTCCAATTTTTAACATGTGGGACAGACAGAATGGATATGCTATGAAATGAAGAATCAACTCGATGAAAAGTATACAGTATGATTTTTGTTTAGATCACATTATTTGTATGTTTTGCTTAGATGATGTTTGGGTGTTTAGAAATATCCAGATGGTTGACTTATTTTTTATTTGTGAATTGGAACTTCCATGTCATATAAACAGCTACTCTTTTCTTCTTGCCCATGATTGCTATCTGCTGGAAGTGCTAATTATTTTGAATACTGACTAATAATTAATGGAAGGATAATTAGCAATAGATAAATGTAATCATATTCTAGTTTCATTAGTTCCAAATTATCAAAAGCTATATTTCTTTAAATGTTACCACTATTTTGCTGATGGAAAAAAGCCTTATTCCCTTCGTATTTTCAGCACCAACTATGGCTTTTCAATCTGTGACCCAGCTAAGTCAATTTCCCAGACACAGACAGCCTAACATGCATTTCATATTGAACATTTTTTTTACTGATTAGCAGTTATAATAAATTATTTGATGCAAAATTGTTTTTAAATTATATCAGAATTTTTACTTTCAAAGCTCTAACATTTCCCCATTACAACAATTATTTAAATATTATTATATTTATGTAATAGAAGGATGGGTGAGGAAACCTAGAACTAGGAAAGAGCATATACAGATTTTCAGGAGACAACTAAACACAAATCTACTAGAAAAAGTACAACTTTAGGAATGATAAATCTATTAACTTGAGTCAATTCTCTGGAAAAGGCATTAGATAATTTAAATTAAAATACAACAGACCTATTCATCAATTAGGAGATGTGCATGAAACGATTAGAAAAGGGAAGTACAAGATCAGTTTTTCTCCATTTTGGCAAATTTATATCTCTAAAGAAACTATATATTACTTTTATTACACAGCTTCATTTAAAAAAATTTACGATTTTATTCTACAAATAATAACTTTTCATTACCTAAAGCCCAAGACTTTATGAGATACAGATCATAAATTTCATTTTATGATTAAGTAGTGAGATACATAGATTTAAAAAGTGTCAATATGTGCTAAATTAATCATGTTTTTAGTAAATCTTTGAATCAGTCTTACAAAGTTTATTTAGATATATGTTGACAAAACATAGTTGACGTTTTAGGACCACTCAAACATTTTTATTCAAAATTCAATGAATTTTTAAAAAATTTACTAATATGTTGTGGCATACCTCAGAAAGAGGAGGAAAATAAACCATGCCATATATAAGGAATAACTGTGCAAACATGCATAAACAGTGATGTTGTTACACACACACACACACACACACACACACACATTTGGAATACATCCAAAAGAAAAAATTATTATTTTTAAGCAGTTTGTAAATTTATAGAGTCTAGAGTAGTTGAGACGTTCAGAATTTGCTCCAGATCTATTCCTCAATCAGGAGAACTATGAAAAAAGATTAGAAAAAAGAAGTATAAGATCAGTTTTTCTCCATGTTAGTAAACTTAAGTCTCTAAAGAACTCTATATTGCTTTTATTACAGTGCTTCATCTTTTTAATTTTAAGCTTTTTGTTCTACAAATAATGTCCATTTTTTTGATGAAAAATTAGGTAACGTAGATAGGCCAAAACAGAAAAAAATTCAGTAATATCCCCTACAAGATAAAACATCTCTTACTATTTTGGTATTTTATTTTCTAGACTTGGTGAACATTTGTGTGTTTGTGTGCATAAAACAAAAATTAAATACAAAAATTAAATAATATGTGTCATAATTGCATAATTTTGTTTCCCCACTCAGCCACATGTTATGAACATGTTTGTAAATCAATAAAGATATTGACCCAGTTAATGTTAACAATCTAAATAAAATATATTGTACCTAATAGGAATTAAATCTGGAAGAGGCATATTTTATAAACTTAACCCTTTTTCAGTAAAAATAGAAATGATATTCACTGATGTAAGCTGGTTTGATTAAGGGGGCAGAAAAATCACAAGAGCACAGCCAAGATAATGAAATGGGTGGTGAAAGGGTCATATATGAACACAAAATTTGTCAACACTGTGTGTGTGTGTGGTAGTAAAGGATAGACATTGAAGTGGGACATAAGATATGCTTTGTGCTGGGGAAAACTGTTGCTGATTTCTAATTTGGTAGAGCACTGGGAGACAGGATAATAATGGGTAGAAGGACAAGGAACAGGAATTATCCTGATGACAACCAGTGCAGAGAAAAGCCTGCAAGTGTAGCTAAAGGGAAAGCCACAGGTGTTGACTGTGAAGTACTAGTCTAAATTAGCTAGATGTGCGTACCACAGAAACCACTTGGGAAATGTTATTATGGTTAAACATTGATTTGGATGTGAGTGGTTTTGGACTGATATGAAATTCTTTTTGCTTAATTTTTTGCATACTCTGTTTTATGAGGACATGATAGTACATTCGGAAACCTATACTATACCATATGATTTTGGTAGATTTAAAGGTAAATAGCCAGTACCTATATCTCGATACTTCCCTTTCTAGCCTGCACTTTAATCAAACAACAAGTGCTGCTGGCTTTCCATTTCCATTTCTACTGTTTTGGTTCAGGAACTTACTATTTCTCACCTAATAGTTGCAGCAGTTTTCTAGATGAAAATCTCTACTACAAATGCTGTCCTTCATATTACTTTCATAAGCATTTATAAGCTTTGTTTACCTACTAGTGTATTAACCATTTATATACGCCATATGTTGCACAGACTTCATCAGCAGAATGTTTGCTTTCCATTTTGATAGTGCATTTTAAGATACAGTAATTTAAGATTAGGTTGTAATCAAACCTAACAATAGTCAGCTTTGTATTTTGCCCTTTCTTTCCCCACTCTGCTCACTACTTTTATGCTAGAAAGAACTTCTCCATGCCAAGGTCAGAAAAACATTAACTCATAATTTCTTCCACTACTCTATGGTTTAACTTTTAAGAATTCAATATTTTGGATTACATAGAATTTTATTCTTTTTTTTCTTTTTTAAATTAATGATGAAAATGAACCACATGTATAGCAATACTTTGATCCAGGAAAGATTACATAGCAGGAAAGTCAATAAGTAGTCTCAGAGTGGCCAAGTTATTACAGTTAGTCTTAAGTATTTTTCTTTCAGTGAAACATATCACATGTAAGATCAGAGCAGAACTGAAGGAGATAGAGACATGAAAAACCTTTCAAAAAATCAATGAATCCAGGAGCTGGTTGTTTGAAAAGATCAACAAAATAGATAGACTGCTGGCCAGACTAATAAAGAAGAAAACAGAGAAGAATCAAATAGATGCAACAAAAAAATGATAAAGGGGATAGCACCACTGATCCCACAGAAACACAAACTATCATCAGAAAATACCATAAACGCCTCTATGCAAATAAACCAGAAAATCTAGAAGAAATGGATAAATTCCTGGAAACATACACCTTCCCAAGTCTAACCAAGAAAGAAGTCCAATCCCTGAATAGACCAATAACAAGTTCTGAAATTCAGGCAGTAATTAATAGTCTACCAACCAAAAAAAGTCCAGGAACAGACGAGTTCACAGCTGAATTCTACCAGAGGTACAAAGAGGAGCTGATGCCATTTCTTCTAAAACCACTCCAAACAATTGAAAAAGACAGAATCCTCCCTAACTCATTTTATGAAGCCAGCATCATCCTGATACCAAAACCTGGCAGAGACACAACAAAAAAAGAAAATTTCAGGACAATATCCCTGATGAAACTTGATGCAAAAATCCTCAATAAAATACTGGCAAACCAAATCCAGCACCACATCAAAAAGCTTATCCAACATGATCAAGTTGGCTTCATCCCTGGGATGCAAGGCTGTTCAACATACACAAATCAGTAAATGTAATCCATCAAAGGAACAGAACCAACGACAAAAACCACACGATTATCTCAATAGATGCAGAAAAAGGCCTTTGACAAAATTCAACAGCCCGTCATGTTAAAAACGCTCAATAAACTAGGTATCGATGGAATGTATCTCAAAATAATAAGAGCTATTTATGACAAACCCACAGCCAATATCATACTGAATGGGCAAAAACTGGAAGCATTCCCTTTGAAAAGCAGCACAAGACAAGGAGGCCCTCTCTCACCACTGCTATTCAACCTAGTGTTGGAAGTTCTGGCCAGGGCTATCAGGCAAGAGAAAGAAATAAAGCATATTCAAATAGGAAAAGAGGAAGTCAAATTGTCTCTGTTTGCAGATGACATGATTGTATATTTAGAAAATCCGATCATCTTAGCCCAAAATCTCCTTAAGCTGATAAGCAACTCCAGCAAAGTCTCAGGATAAAAACTCAATGTGTAAAACTCACATGCATTCTTATACACCAATAATAGACAGAGAGCCAAATAATGAGTGAACTCCCATTCACAACTGCTACTAAGAGAATAAAATACTTAGGAATACAGCTTACAAGGGATGTTGAAGGACCTCTTCAAGGAGAACTACAAACCACTGCTCAAGGAAATAGGAGAGGACACAAACAAATGGAAAAACATTCCATGCTCATGGATAGGAAGAATCAATATCATGAAAATGGCCATACTGCCCAAAGTAATTTATAGATTTAATGCTATCCCCATCAAGCTACCACTGACCTTCTTCACAGAATTGGAAAAAAAACTGCTTTAAACTTCATATGGAACCAAAAAAGAGCCCATATAGCCAAGAAAATCTTAAGCAAAAACAACAAAGCTGGAGGCATCATGCCACCTGACTTCAAACTATACTACAAGGCTACAGTAATTAAAACAGCATGGTAATGGTACCAAAACAGATATATAGACCAATGGAAGAGAACAGAGGCCTCAGAAATAATACCACACATCTACAACCATCTGATCTTTGACAAACCTGACACAAACTAGCAATGGGGAAAGGATTCCCTATTTAATAAAAGACGTTGGGAAAACTGGCTAGCCATATACAGAAAACTGAGACTGGATCCCTTCCTTACACCTTATACAAAAATTAACTCGAGATAGATTAAAGACTCAAATGTAAGACCTAAAACTATAAAAACCCTAGAAGAAAACCTAGGCAATACCATTCAGGACATAAGCATGGGCAAAGACTTACTGTCTAAAACACCGAAAGCAATGGCAACAAAAGCCAAAATTGACAAATGGGATCTAATTAAACTAAAGAGCTTCTGCACAGCAAAATAAACTATCATCAGAGGGAACAGGCAACCTACAGAATGGGCAAAAATTTTGCAATCTATCCATCTGACAAAGAGCTAATATCCAGAATCTACAAAGAACTTAAACAAATTTACAAGAAAAACAAACAAACAAACAGCCTCATCAAAAAGTGGGTGAAGGATATGAACAGACACTTCTCAAAAGAAGACATTTATGCATCCAACAGACATATGAAAAAAGGCTTATCCTCACTGGTCAGTAGAGAAATACAAATCAAAAATTGCAATGAGGTACCATCTCACATCAGTTAGAATTGTGATCATTAAAAGGTCAGGAAACAGATGCTGGAGGGGATGTTGAGAAATAGGAATGCTTTTACACTGTTGGTGGGAGTGTAGATTAGTTTAACAATTATGGAAGACAGTGTGGTGATTCCTCAAGGATCTAGAACCAGAAATACCATTTGACCCAGCAATCCCATTACTGAGTATATACCCAAAGGATTATAAATCATTCCACTATAAAGACACTTGCACAAGTATGTTTATTGCAGCACTATTCACAATAGCAAAGACTTGGAACCAACCCAAATGCCCATCAATGATAGACTGGATAAAGAAAATCTGGCACATATAAACCATGCAGTACTATGCAGCCATAAATAAGGATGAGTTCATGTCCTTTGCAGGGACATGGATGAAGCTGGAAACCATTATTCTCAGCAAACTAACACAAGAACAGAAAACCAAACACTGCATGTTCTCACTCATAAGTTGGAGTTGAACAATGAGAACACATGGACTCAGGGAGGGGAGCATCACACACTGGGGCCTGTTGGTGGGTGGGGAGCTAGGGGAGGGAGAGCATTAGGAGAAATGCCTATTGTAAGTGATGGGTTGATGGGTGCAGCAAACCACTATGTCACATGTATAACTATGTAACAAATCTGCACATTCTGCAATGTACTCCAGTACTTAAGGTATGTAAAAAAATAACAAATAAAAAAACATAAAAAAAATTGTGTCCAAAAAAAAATCACGTGTGAAAGCATCTAAATAAGAAATGTGTATTTTTAATATTTTGTGCACTTCCAGTTTTTTAGTAATTTAAATGAATGTGGTATTCTATAGTTTATTTTATAACTTCATAGAGGTTGACACTGATGGACACAGTAGATTCAATATAATTGTGTAAAATAGTGATGCGTAAATTGTTTTAACAATAATATACATATATCATAGTAAAACAATAATATACATATATCATAGTAAGATAAGGCATTCAGCACTTGAGAATATAATTTTTAAATAACATATCTCTGGAACCAGAACTTTATGAGCTTCTTATGGTCAGTGTATTATTCTATTCGCACACTGCTAATAAAGACATACCTGAGACTGGATAATTTATAAAGGAAAGAGGGCTAACTGACTCACAGTTTTACATGGCTGCAAAGGCCTCACAATCATGATAGAAGGTGAAGAAGAAGCAAAGTCACGTCTTACGTGGTGGCAACCAAGAGAGCATGTGTAGGGGAACTCCCCATTATAAAACCATCAGTTCTCATGAGACTTATTCACTATCACAAGAATCGTTCAGGAAAGATTCACCTACATGATTCAATTACGTCCCACCGGGTCCCTCTTACAAAAAGTGGTTATTATGGGAGCTACATTTCAAGATGAGATTTGGGTGGTCACACAGGTAAACCATATCATTCCACCCCTGGCTCCTCCAAAATCTCATGTCCTCACATTTCAAAACCAATCATGCCTTCCCAACAGTCCTCCAAAGTCTTACCTCATTTCAGCATTAACTCAAAAGTCCACAGTCCAAAGTCTCATCTGAGACAAGTCAAGTCTCTTCCACCTATGCACCTGTAAAATCAAAAGCAAGTTAGTTACTTCCTAGACACAATGGAGGTACAGGCATCCCGTTTGGAACATCTGTTCCAAATGGGAGAAATTGGCCAAAACAAAAGGGCTACAGGCCCCATGCAAGTCTGAAATTCAGCAGGGCAGTCAAATCTTAAAGCTCCAAAATGAGATTAAATCTCTGACTCCAGGTCTCATATCTAGGTCTTGCTGATGTGAGAGGTGGGTTCCCATGGTCTTGGGCAGCTCCACCCCGGTGGGTACATCCCCCTCCTGGCTGCTTTCATGGGCTGGCATTGAGTGTCTGCACCTTTTTCAGGTGCATGGTGCAAGCTGTCTCTGCATCTAAGATTCTGGGGTTTGGAGGATGGTGTCCCTCTTTTCACAGCTCTACCAGGCAGTGCCTCAGTGGAGACTCTGTGTGGGGCCTCCTACCCCACATTTCCCTTCTGCACTGCCCTAGTAGAAGCTCTCCTGAGGGCTCTGCCCCTGTAGCACACCTCTCTCTGGACATCCATGTATTTCCATACATCCTCTGAGATCTAGACAGAGGTTCCAAAACCTCAATTCTTGACTTCTGTGCACCCGCAGGCCCAACACTATGTGTAAGTCACAAAGGCTTGAGACTTGCCTCCTCTGGAGCAATGACCTGAGCTGGATGTTGATCACTTTTAGCCATGGCTGAGACACAGGGCACCAAGTCCCAAAACTGCACAAAGCAGCAAGGCCCTGGGTCTGGCCCACAAAACCATTTTTTCCTCCTATGCCTCTAGGGCTGTGATGGGAGAGGCTGCTGTGAAGCCCTCTGACGTGCCCAGTAAACATTTTCTCTATTATCTTGATGATTAACATTTGGCTCCTCATTATTTAGGCAAATTTTTGCAGCTGGCTTGAACTTCTCATCAGAAAATGGGTTTTTCTTTTCTATCACACTGTCAAGCTGCAAATTTTCCAAACTTTTATCCTCTGCTTCCCTTTTAAACATAAGTTCTAATTCCAACCCATAACTTTGTGGATATATAAAACTGAATGTTTTAACAGCACCCAAATCACCCCTTGAATGCTTTGCTGCTTAGAAATCTCTTCCACTAGATACCCTAAATAACGTCTCTCCAGTTGAAAGTTCCACAGATCTCTAGGACAAGGGCAAAATGCCACCAATCTCTTTGCTAAACCATAACAAGAGTCACTTTCACTCCTATTCCCAACAAGATCCTCATCTCCATCTGAGACCACCTCAGCCTGGATTCCATTGTCTATATCACTATCAGCATTTTGGTCAAAGCCATTCAACAAGTCTCTAAGAAGTTCTAAACTTTCCCATATCTTCCTATCTTTTGAGCCCTCTAAACTGTTTTAACCTCTGCCTGTTATCCAGATCCAAAGTCACTTCCACATTTTCAGGTGCCTTTACAGCAGTGCCTCACTAACCAGTACCAATTTACTGTATTAGTCTGTGCTCACATGTAATTTATAAAGAAAAGGGGATTAATTGACTCATGGTTCCTCATGGTTGGGGAGTCCTCACAATCATGGTGGATGATGAAGCAGGAGCAAAGTCACATCTTACATTGTGGCAGGTGTGAAAGTGTGTGCAGGGAAACTCCCCTTCACAAAACCACCAGATCTCATGAGATTTATTCATTCTCGCAAGAACAGCATGGGAAAGACTCGCTCCCATGATGCAATTACCTCCTACCAGGTCCCTTCAACAACACATGGGAATTATGGGAGCTGTAATTCAAGATGAGATTTGAGTGGGGACACAGACAAAACATATCAGTCAGTGACCATGTTTAATTTAACTTTATATCCCCAGCCCTATGGCACATTACCCTTCAACTGTTGATTCTAATAATTAAATGAAGTTTATTCTGAACATACTGCACATTTACTGACTTGGAAATTAATCAGGCTAATATTACCAGTGAGTTGGCTGTAATTCAGTGTGTAGAAGGAGTACACTAAGTTAGAAGGTCTACAAACAGATAATCTTTAATTTTTTAAAAAAATTCTGTATACTTATATATGATAGATTCTTCATCAATGTATACTGTTAGTGAGACAGCAACATAAGGTTATGCCACAGTTTTCAACAAGACTGGACAAAGTGACTTTTAAAATATATAAACAATTAGAAATCCAATTCAGAAACAGAATAAATAAACAGAATGAAAAAATAAACTTGAAGAATGAGTTCATGCTTTTGTTTTTCATTATAGAAATACAAGTTTATTATGGCTTTTCAAAGCCACCCTTTCCACAGGGAAAAAACACATGAAATTCACTTCTAAATAAAATACATGTTATCTTAATATATATTGCCTATTCTAGTTTTAAAATCAGTACATGCTCACTGACAATCTAAAACGAAAATTTTGCAAAGTACAAAGTGGAAGTTTACAGAAATGGTGGTAAACCACCATTTCTGTAAACCATCATTTCTAAACAAATATTTTGTTGTATGTTTTATAACAAAAGGTGAAAAAAAAATCCCCACTCCCTTTCTACATTCCTCCTTGATCCTCCCCCAAAGGTGAAATACAACTCTAGTCAGATTCCAAGACACTTTGCATTATAATGCTACACCCGTTATGGAACTATTTTACATTTTCTTCTTCCATGTGATTATATAAAAGGTCAGAAGGAGACCTAATTATATTTTCTTCTCTCAAATGGGTGCTGAATCTCCCTTCTCCTATTATCCCCATTACCCCACGTAGTCTACTAGAGTACCAGTAAGAGCTTAAGACAATGGTATGGGTTTAAAGAAATGAAGAGGTAGGGTACTAGCTCCATATGAGCTCACTAGACTCTACATATTAGAGATAGTAAACTTTAATCTAACATACGGGTTGCAGCTTTCTTTCTGCTGAACTGCTCAGGTTTATTGGCTCTTTTTATTGTTCTAACAATTGGAAATTATTCTAGTATTTTAAAATACTTATGAGGATATTTTTAAATACAACAAAATTCTATTATTGTCTTTCAAGATCAAAGATAAAATAGTATCTATCGATAGACTATAAGATGGAGATGTAAAGTGTTTTCTTCTTTATTATGTTACATGTCTTCTGTTTCAAGACATTTTTGAAATTGATATAAAGTTTTATAACTATATAAATTATTGTTTAAACATTAACTTTATATAGTTTTATTGTTTATAATTGTTCTGTTCTCATACTTGAGTTCTTTATTTTGATTGAAGTTTAATTTGATTTGACTTTAACTCTTGTAGTACTGGGAATGTATATTTGCTGTAATTTTCTTTTTTCCTCACATGTTTATAGTAATTTGTCTCTTTATAGAGTACTTGGGCCAACATCTCCTTTCCCTAAAATTGTTGTATAAATTTCCCTATAGTCTTCCTTAGAGAAAAAAAAAAAAAACTATTTAGAACACTGTTGTAGAACTGGGAATACTAGGTCAAATGAAATAAACCCTTATAATACACTTACAACTTCTTGGTAAATTTATTTGTTATACCAGTTTACATTCATACCAGTAGCATACAAGAATGTGAGCCTCAACACACAGTTATTAATATTAGTTCTTTGGGTGAAGTTTTGAAAAGTTTTCAGTTTTTACATGAGTATTATTCACTTTTAAAAGTCCTCCTTTGGTCAATTTTAGTAATTTACATTTTCCCTAAAATTTCCATTCATCAAGATTTTATATTTTATTAGCATAGTGCTATATGCATTATTTTTTTTTTTTTTTTTTTTTTTTTTTTGAGACGGAGTCTCACTCTGTCACCCAGGCTGGAGTGCAGTGGCGTGATCTCGGCTCACTGCAAGCTCCGCCTCCTGGGTTCACGCCATTCTCCTGCCTCAGCCTCTCCGAGTAGCTGGGACTACAGGCGCCCGCCACCACGCCCGGCTAATTTTTTGTATTTTTAGTAGAGACGGGGTTTCACCGTGGTCTCGATCTCCTGACCTCGTGATCCGCCCGCCTCGGCCTCCCAAAGTGCTGGGATTACAAGCATGAGCCACCGAGCCCGGCCTATGCATTATTTCTTAATAATTTTTCTGGTTCCCCCATGTTTGTGATTATATCCTTTTCTCATTATACTGTTTATGAATTAGTTCTTTCTTTTTTCTCTCTCTCTGTCACTGTCTTCCTCTCTTTTGTTCTCATTGTGATTTGATTTAATTTTTCAAATGATTGTCCACTTTGTTTAAGGTTTCCAAATAACCTCTTGAAATTATTCATCTATTCTACTGTTTGATTTCTTCTTAATCTTTGATTTCTGTTTTTAATTTTTATTATTTTCATCTTCCTACATTTCTTGGCATCTGTTTGTGTTTTCTTTTTGATATTTGAGTTCAATTATTTTATTTCTTATAATGACAAAGTGTTATTTAAAGGAAGTATAAAAGTCTCAAGTTGCTACTTATTATAGCTTTGCCCTTACCCTTCAGTTTTAAACATTCAGTAGTTTTCTTATTACATAAATTATGATTACAGTTTTTACATTTTGTTTGATCTGAGAATAATGGACTCTTTTAATAAGTTCAGTTTCTAATTGTAATACAGTTTACCAGAGAATATACACTCTATAAATGGTTTCATTTTTGGAATGAATTGAGAGTTTCCTTGGGATCTAATACTGATTAGTCCTTGTAAATACTCCATGGATGCTTCAAAGGAATGGTATCTTACTTTCATTTTTAGAAGACATAAGATAGAGTACAAATAAATATGTAGTTTATATATTTATATAAAATATTCATGAAGTATGAAAGTTTATATAATATATAACTTCATCAGCAAGTTTAAATATTTTCTAGCCTAATTCATTTTTTACCTACTTGTCCTACAAAAGAATGGTGTATTTAACACACACACATACACACACAGACAAACACACACTTATATTTCTTTATTTACCAATAACAAGAAGGTACAGTTTCTACTGAGTAGTCCCAAGGTTAAATAAAATAATTATATCAGTTATATTACTGCTTTGCATATCTCCCTGCTGATTTCTGGCTTTCTTGGGCTCATAGGATAATCTAGGATGTGGGCCCATAATTACTATTTTTCACATTTAATTTCTCTTTTCATATATATATATATATATATATAATTTTTTTTTTGAGACGGAGTCTTGCTCTGTCGCCCAGTGGCATGATCTCAGCTCATTGCAAGCTCTGCCTCCCAGATTCACGCCATTCTCCTGCCTCAGCCTCCCGAGTAGCTGGGACTACAGGCACCTGCCACCACACCCGGCTAACTTTTTGTATTTTTAGTAGAGATGGGGTTTCACCTTATTAGGCAGGATGGTCTCGATCTCCTGTCTTTGTGATCCACCCGCCTCGGCCTCCCAAAGTGCTTTCCAAAATAATTTTAACATTTATGTAATAGCTCATAACCATATTTATCCCATGGTATGTCTACTTGATTTCAATGTTCATTGCTAGTTATCATACACTCTTATACCATAGCTCCCAATTCATGAAGGTTTTTCTTCTTACTCCACCAGCTGGTATACATCTTTAAGTAATGTTTTCTTATTTACTTTTCATTGTTGTTCATTTGTTTGAGAAAAACAAAACAAATTTAGCTGAAAGGCTGATACAAATCACTCGTTCATGTGTTGCTTAACTTGGAACTCATATAGAAAAGCTGCATGCACTTCTTGTAAAAACTACAAATTGACTACAGACCTACAGATGCCTACAACAAGAGATTATGAAGGGAGACATGCAATAGACCAACTAAGGCCCAGAGGAAAAGCTGGGCTTGAAATCTCTGGGAAAGTAGGACATTCAAAAGTAGCCATGTATATAGAGGGAATTTAGAAAACCACACATATAATTGGGCAAGACATTCTCAGAAAATACCTGAGAAGAACTTAAGATTTCACATTGGGTTGATCAATACACTCAGAGCAAGCTTAGCTAAGTGTTGAAGGAGCACCACAGCACAGAGACAATCTTGAAAGAAAGGGAGAGCTTCTGGCATTCAAATAAAGTTCTGTCAAAACATTAACTGAACACAAGATAAGGGAACAGAGACTTTAGTAATCACACATAACAGAAAACAGCCTTTTCAAATAATATTTTGAAAAGGTCTCAAAGTAAATGGTCCACTATAGCCTTTAACAATAGAAATAAAAAAAAAAAAACGGGAAGGGAGATAACTGTATTTCAAGAATTGCCAGATTACAGTAGCCAAAATCCAATATTTAACAAAAATATTGCAATGCAAAAAAAGAAACCGGAAAGCATGACATAAGAAAACAATGTAAACAGGCACCAACACTGAGGAAGTCTACATATCAGACTTAGTGGGAACAGACTTTAAAACAACTGTCTTAAATATGCTTACAGAGCTAAAGAAACAAATGATCAAAAAACTGAAGGAATTGGAAAAATAATGTGTGAACAAAATGACAATATCAGGAAATAGAATTATTTTAAAAAAACAGAGAAAAATTTGGAACTAAGAAACAATAACTGGGGAAAAATCACTAGATGGGTTTAGAAGAAGATTGAGAAGGTAAAAAAAAGAATCAGGAAACTTTAAGACAGGACAATTAAAATTATCAAGTCTAAGGAGCAGAAGGAAAATGAAAGAAGAAAAGTAAACAGAGCCTAAGAGACTTACAAGGCACCGTCAAGCAAATTTAAAAAAAAAAAAAAATGCATTACGGGGATTCCAGAGAGAAAGGAGAGAAAAAGGGTCAGAAAGATAAAAAAGTAGAAGAATTAATGGCCAACATATTTCCTAATTTGATAAAAGACATAAATCTAAAAATTTAAGAAGCTACACAAACACCAAGTAAGATAAACACAAAAAGACACATACTGAGACATATTATACTCAAACTGTCAAAAGACAAAAAGAAAGTGAGAATCTTGAAAGCAACAAGATAGAAGCAACTCATCACCTACAGTAAGACTATCTCCTGATTTCTCACCAGAAAGCTTAGAGGCCACAAGGCAATAGGGTGTTATATTTAAAGTGTTGAAAGAAGGAGATTTGGGCAAGATGGTCAAATAGACACATCCAGGTAGAAAAGCTAACACCAAGGCACCAGGACGACTGGCACACTCCTAACAGATCTTCATAGGGACAGCACTGAGAGTAGACAGAGGGAAGACACAAAAACTGGGCTGAAGGAGGAGGAAGCTGGGAACCCTGAAGGGGGCTGTCATGCATGGGAACTCATTCCTGGTCCCCAAAATCTCCAGGTGAATGCGTGAGTGGAATGGGCGAGGAGCAACTTGGTCTAGCCCCAGGCCTCTATAATCAATAGGAGGAGGAGAACACTCCTCCCACCAACCACCATGGACACTTGAGTTGGCAGAGAAAGCCAGAGAAATGGTGAGCCCAGAGAGTTCTGTGTGGTAGCATCTGTAGCAGAGCACAGACAGGGATGCCCATCCCCCTAGGCTTAACGTGTTTCCCACGGGAGACTTTAGTCCTAAGGGAACAGTAGGACCTGAACTCTGCAGGGTGGTCTTGCCCATCAGATAGGACCTGTTTGATCTGAGCACCCCTTGGTTTGTTGGCCTCCCCCTGGACCCCAGCCTGGCCATGCCTGCTTGCAGTGTAATTTCAGGTGCCCTAGGGGGGTGCATCATAGCTCCTGTACTAGCCAATTGCACCAAATTGGTAAGGAGCTCCAGGGGGGAAGCCCCCATGGTCAAGCACCAACCTGCCCACTCTATCTCATCACTGAAGCTTCCCCCATGCCCATGGCCAACTCTACATTATTTTGCCAGTGCATGTGTGCACAAGTGGATTTTGCCTTCCCTGCCCTGCCAGCGCACATGTGCACATGCACCCTGCGATGCCACAGCTGCCAATGGGAGTGCATTCCACCCTTCCTCTCCTGCCATATGACATTGCAGTCAGAGCCTTGGAGACACAGAGCGCTCCAACCCTACACCTGTGCCAACAGTGCTACCAGAGTGAAACTAAGCAAAGAGAACAAAGGACCCTACCCTACCCTGAGCAGCCACTGCTGCCTGCAGGAACGTGTGGGTGCAGAGACCTGCAACCACCAGTAACCCACCACCATGCTAGCACCACCACCAATGCGACCATGTGCATAGTGGACAGCAGGAGCCTCCCGCTCACCTCCCCACCAGTTATGCTGCCTCTGCCACTGCTGTGAATGCCCACACAGAGGCAGGCACCCTGGCACCTGCTAGCACCCTGCTGAGGATGATAAGCATGCACCCTGCTGTGCTGCTGCTGCTGCTGGCATGGGGAACAAGGACTAATTCTGCTGCCATCATCATAAAAAATACTTTGGCTGGCACCACCCATTGGATTGCTGTGAGCAGTGGTCTGGGACCACCTCAGTACCCCCCCACACCACCAACACACAACCCAGAACAATGGGTTCCTAACCTCCATGAGCAAGGGAACAAAGTCAGGATCTGACACAAGTCCCCCACAGTTACAGCATGCGGTCGAGAAGTTAGAAGCTGAGCCTTGGCCCCCTAAAATCTTCCAGAAATAAAGCCAGTCAATTGAACACACCTTATACCACAATCAACCCTCAAGGTCATCAAATAGGATAAAAGGAAAAAAAATCCAAAGGACAGCAAATTTAAAGATCGAAGGAACACTAGCCCACAAAGATGAGAAAGAGCAAGTGCAAGAACTCTGACAACTGAAAAAGCCATGGTGCCTTCTTTCTTCCAAACGACTGCACTAGCTCTCCAGCAAGGGTTTCAAATCAGGCTGAGATGGCTGAAATGACAGAAATAGAATTCAGAATATGGGTAAGAATGAAGATTATTGAGATGCAGAAGTATGTTGAAACCCAATTCAGGAAAGCTAAGAATCACAACAAAATGATACAGGAGCTGACAGACGAAATAGCCAGTATAGAAGATAAACAACTGGCCTGATAGTGCTGAAAAACAAACTGCTAAAATTTCATAATGCAATCACAAGTATTGATAGCAGAATAGACCAAACTGAGGAAAGAATCTCAGAGCTTGAAGACTATATATGGGAAATATAGCCAGACAAGAAAAGAGAAAAAAATTGAGAAAAGTATTTCCACAATAGCAGATTGGAGGCAGTGTTAGCATTCCTGTCTCAATTGGAAACACAGAGTAATGTGTAGAGATTCACATAGTGAACTTTTTTCCAAGAAACAATGTAGGAACTTAACAGAAAAACCAAAAGAAGCCACTAACCCTTTGAAAGAACTGGCACACTGCAGCCTACTCTTTTAGACAGGTGAAAAACTGTAAGCCCCCAGAGTGTGAGAGGGGTAGAGACTGTCTCCAGGATGTACATCTCCACTCGGGAATCTGAAAATCCATGCCACAGAAGGAAGCCATAATTCTGTGCAGAACTGCAACTGATTTACAGGGTGGCAAGAAATATAAAAGTAAAAGGCAGCAATGGGAAGTACCTGGCAGGCATTCCCAGTCTCCAGTGTGAACCAGGAAGCCATTCCTGATTATACCTCACAGAGGACCTAGGGGAATTCAGCCAACAAGCTCAGGTAGGGGTCACAGGGTGAAAGAAGCTCAAAACTAAATTTCATAAATAATGTCGAGTGGAAATAAATTGTCTTGACCAGAATGCTGGGAGCAAGCAGGAAGTGTGCTACAGATGTAAGTGCAAGAGCTGGGTGCCCAGCCTTTTAGGAAGATGGGGAGAGGCATGGCCTAAAAGCCATGTTTGCTATTTCTGGAGAAAAAGTTTATGGCCTGGGGCAGGTCTCAGTTCTGTCTGTGGGCTGCCTTGATCTTAACCCAGTTCTGTTAGTGGAGCACTGCAGGAGCGAGATCTGCCTTGCCCACTGTGTGGGAACTGAGTTAGGCTTACTACCACCTGCTACTTCCTACTCCCTTTTCGAACTCTTCTGTGCAGCAGAGATAGTTATACTTGTCTCTACAACATTACCATAGCAGCCCGAGGACCAGCTCCCAACTCTGACAGCTTGCCCTCTTTGCAGAGAGTCAGGGCACAAAACCACCTAACCCTCCCCCAACCTGGTTGTGCCCCTTCACCATCCTTGTTAGCTTAACACAAAGAACGTGCACTTTTGTGAGTTTTATAGCCATCTGCATCACCTGAGAATCCAGAATACTTTTCCTGGGAAACTTAGGGCAAGCTCATATCCCACTGCTACTACTGCAGCTGGTGCTCTTCGGCAAGCATCACCTTCTAGCTGGAAGCCAACCAATACAGTCCATGACAGCATCTCTAGATAAAATAACACTACATGCAGAAAGAAGCAAATGACTGCATGAGCTCAGCTATCACTAACCAGCATTTAAGAAATTCAGTACTCTAAGCCTATCTAAAACCAAGGAATCTTACAGAGTCTATGTCACTCCCTTGGCACTCCCATAAGAGCTGGTGCTGGTACCCACTGTTGGGAAAGTTAAGGATAAGTCACATCACCAGATAGACCCTGGCAGACATTCCTCACCAGCAGCCCAGAGTGTGGCAGCCTCTTGGGTGGCTAGACCCAGAAGAGCAATAGGTAGTCTGGCTCTTAGGAACTCTTATTCCTAGGAAAGAGCGAGTGTACTACATCAAAGAAACAGCCCATGGAACAAAAGAATCAGGACAAGAAGCCTTGAATCCTAGGTATTTCTTCTAGAAGAAAGTGTTATTTATTTATTTATTAGCAGAGACACAATTGCAGTGCGGCATGCATCAGGTAAATTGTTCACCTCTACCCAAACAGTCAAGCAGTCTCTGTGATCATGAAGGGTCTTGGAGAAGAGGTCCTTCTTTCCCCTTTGTCCACCACTGCACATGCAGCTGTGACTTCTCCCACAGGAAGTCAGTGTGAATGCACCTAAAGATAGCCTTCCTGGAACAATTCAGGGTGATTGCATCCCCACAAGAGGAGCACTCCTCAGGTACACACTTGCATGAGAGGTAGAGTTACAATTTCTCTCTACTTAGGGTATCAACATCCCTTCAGACAAGGAGAGGTGCCTGTCTGATCTGAATAGCCAGCACACTGTCACAGGAGTAAGGCTGGGAGGTGGATAGCTTTTCTACTGGCTTGACAGAGGAGCTGAAGTAGCTCTCAACCTCCACCTTGATAAAACCTCAGTGCGTCTAGTTGAGAGCTCTCCCAGGCACCTTCATCCCTGCCTACTTTAGCTACAACTGGTTGCTATCCAGGGATGCTTCTCCTACTGACCTGAAGCCTGAACCACCAACTCAATCAATAAAATAATGGGGAAAAAGTAGATACATAAATAAATAAGAGCACACCATAAAGGTATAAAATAAGTTTCAACAGATCCTTATCATTCTGACACCATAGGAGAAAGTGAACTTTGCCTATACACTAAGTACATAACTATAACTATTACAACCAGAATCTGAGAAAGCAGCACAAGATGACTCTCTATAACTAAGTAACTCATACATAATCACCACCCCTAAAAGCACCAAGAACAAAATTAGGCAATAATAAACTATACATATTAAAGTCACAACCTTAAGAGAAAAAAATTTAAAAAAAAAACACAAATCAAAAATAAATTCAAGGACAATTTGAAGAAATAGTCTACCCAAATGAGAAAAACACAGAAAAGTAATTCTGGTACTATCACAAAACAGGGTTCTATCACACCCCCAAAATATCACACTAGCTCCCTAGCAATGGATCCAATTCAAGATGATTTTTTTTTTAAATACTAGATAAAGAATTGAGAAGGTTGATTACTAAGCTTCTTAGGAAGATACCATAGGAAGGTAAAAACTGACTTAAATAAATTTAAAAAAATAATTTAGGACATTAATAAAAATTTTCAGAGGATATATATCATAAAGAAAAACCATCAGAGAGAAGAGGCAATGAATGTTGGGCTTAATACATAGGTGATGTAATGATCTGTGCAGCAAACCACCATGGCACACATTTACCTGTGTAACAAACCTGCACATCCTGCACATGTACCCCTGAACTTAAAATAAAAGTTGAAGGAAATAAAAACACCAGTCAGAACTTCTGAAAATGAAAGGTACACTTAGAGAAATACAAAATGCAGTAGAAAGTTTTAAAAATAGACTAGTACATGCAGAAGAAAGAATTTCAAAGCTCAAAGACAAGGCATTTAAATTAACCCAATCAAGCAAAGATCAAGAAAAAACATTTAAAAAATGCACAAAGTGTCCAAGAAATATGGGATTATGTAAAACAGCCAAACCTAGGAATAATTGGTATTCCTGAGGGAAAAGAGAAGGCTAAAAATTTGGAAAATCTATCTGAGGGAATAATTGTGGAAAACTTCTCTGGCCTTGCTAGAGATTTAGATAGATATCCAAATACAAGAAACTCAAAGAACTCCTGGGGAATTTGTTGCAAAATTATTACCAAGGCATTTACTCATCACAATATCCAAACTCAACACACACACACAAAATAATTCTAAAAACTGTGGGACAAAATCGTTAGGTAACATATAACAAAAAACCTATCAGACTCACAGCAGACTTCTCAGCAGAAACCTTAAAAGCCAGAAGGGCTTAGGGTCCTATCCTTAGCCTCCTTAAACAGAATGATTGTCAGCCTAAAATTTTGTATACAGTCAAACTAAGCTTCATAAATGAAGGTGATATAAAGTCTTTTGCAGACAAAAAGTGCTGAGGGAATTTGTTACTACCAAACCAGCACTACAAGAAATCCTTAAAAGGAGTTCTAAATCTTGAAACAAATGCTCAATATGCATCAAAATAGAACCACTTGAAAGCATAAAACTCACAGAGCTTATAAAATAATAGCACAGTTTAAAAAGCAAATAATCTAGGTAACAACTGGTATCATGAATACAATAGTACCTCACATCTTAGTATTATTAACAATGAACATAAATGGCCTAAATCCTCCACTTAAAATATACAGAATGGCAGGGTGGATTAAAAAAGAAAGAAGAAGAAGAAGAAAGAAGAAGAAGAAGAAGA
>NW_026652282.1:65276781-65285306 GCF_009828535.3 Hylobates moloch
AGAAGAAGAAGAAGAAGAAGAAGAAGAAGAAGAAGAAGAAGAAGAAGGAGGAGGAGGAGGAGGAGGAGAAGAAGGAGGAGGAGAAGAAGAAGAGGGAGAAGAAGAAGAAGTGAGAAGAACTGAGAAGGAGAGAGAAGGAGAAGAAAGAGAAGAAGAGAGAAGAAGACAAAGAAGAAGAAGAAGAAGAAGAAGAAGAAGAAGAAGAAGAAGAAGAAGAAGAAGAAGAAGAAGGAGAAGGAGAAGGAAAAGGAGAAGAAGAAGAAGAAAACAACCAAGATAAAAATTCATATAAACTCAGGGTCAAGAGATGAAAAAAGTTATTCCACACAAGTGGAAACCAAAAGTGAGCAGAGTAGCTATTCTTATATCAGACAAAACAGACTTTAAAGCAGAAACAGAAAAAAAAAAGAAAGGACAAAGAAGAACGTTATATAATGATAAAAGGATCAGTGCAACAAGAATATATTGCACTCCTAAATTTATATGCACCTATCACTGAAGCTTCCAGATTTATAAAACAGTTGCTACTGGACCTAAGAAGTGAGATAAATAGCAACACATTAATAGTGGGGAACTTCAATACTCCACTGACAGCACCAGACAGATCATAAAGACAGAAAGTTAACTAAGAAGAAAACGGATTTAAAGTATACCTAGAAAAAATTGAACTTAACAAATACTTACAGAGCATTATTCCCACAAATTGAACAATACACATTCTTCTCATCAGCTTATGGAGCATCTTCCAAGACAGACCATATGTTCGGTCACAAAAATATCCCAATAAATTTAGAATATTGACCTCATATCAACTATCTTCTCAGAACACAGTGGAATAAAATGAGAAATCGATTCCAAAAGGAACCCTCAAAATTGTATAAATACATGGAAGCTAAATAATCTGCCCTTGAATAATTTTTGGGTTAACAATAAAATTGAGATGGAAATTTAAGAGTTCTTTGAAATGAATAATAGTGACACAAATTATCTAAATGCCTCGGATACAGTAAAAGCCATGTGAATAGGAAAGTTTACAGCATTAAATGACTACATTAAAAAGTCTGAAAGAGCACCATTTGACCACCTAATTTCACATTTCAAGGAACTAGAGGAACAGAAACAAACTAAATTCAAAGCCAGCAGAAGAAAAGAAATAACAAAGATCAGAGAAAAACTAAATAAAATTGAAACAAAAAAATACAGAAGAAAAGGACACAACAACAACAACAAAAACTATAAACCAATATTTCTGGTAAACATAGATGCAAAAGTTCTCAGAAAAATATGCTACCTAACAGAATTTGACAGAACATTCAACAGATAATATACCATGATCATGTTGGTTTCATCCCAAGTATGCAAGAATGGTAAAACATATGCAAGTCAATAAATGTGATACCTCACAAAAACAGAATTAAAAACAAAAACCATATGATCACCTCAATAGACAAAGAAAAAAAGGATTTGATCAAATCCAGCATCCCTTTCTAATAAAAATTCTCAAAAACTAGGTATAGAAGGGACTTAAAGTAATAGCAACTATATATTTCAAATCCACAGTCAACATCATACTGAATGGAAAAATTTGAAAGCATATTCTCCCTGAGAACTGGAACAAGACAAGGATTTCCACTTTCAACAATTATACTGTTCACCACTGATGTGATTATATACATAGAAAACCCTAAAGACTCATCCATAAAGCTCCTAGATCGATAAAGGAATCCAGTAAAGTCTCAAGGGAACACTTTTATACTGCTGGTGGGAATGTAAATTAATACAACCACTATTGAAAACAGCATGGAGATTCCTTAAAAAGCTAAAAGCAGAACTACCATTTGATCCAACAATCTCACTCCTGGGTAATTACTCAAAGGAAAAGAAGTTACTGTGTGAAAAAGAAATATGCACATGCATGTTTATAGCAAAACAATTCACAACTGCAAAGATGTGGAACCAACTTAAGTTCACATCAACCAATGAGTGGATAAAGAAAATATGATTGTATATACACCAAAGAATACTACTCAGTTATAAAAATAAACAAAATAATGTCTTTGCAGCTACTTAGATAGAGCTGGAAGTTGTTTTTTTGTTTTTTTGAGATGGAGTTTTGCTCTTGTTGCCCATGCTGGAATTCAATGGCATGATCTCGGCTCACCACAACCTCTGCCTCCTGGGTTCAAGCGATTCTCCCGCCTCAGTCTTCCAAGTAGTTGGGATTACAGGCAAGGGCCACCACTCCTGGCTAATTTTTTGTATTTTCAGTAGAGACGGGATTTCTCCATGTTGGTCAGGCTGGTCTCGAACTCCCGACCTCAGGTGATCTGACCACTTTGGCCTCCCAAAGTGCTGGGATTACAGGCGTGAGCCACTTCCCCCGGCCTGGAACTTGTTATTCTAAGTAAAGTAAATCAGTAATGAAAAACCAAATACCGCATGTTGCCACTTATAAGTGGGAACTAAGCTATAAGGACACAAAGACATACAGAGAGATGTAATGGGCTTTGGGAACTCAGGCAGGGATGCTGGGAGGAGGGTGAGGCGTAAAAGGCTACATATTGGGTACAGTGTACATTGCTTGCCTGATTGGTGCACTATAATTTTAGAATTCATCCCTAAAGAACTCATTCATGTAACCAAAAACCACCTGTACCCCCAAAAACTATTGAAATAAAAGAAATAATAAGAATACAAGTTTTAAAAAGAGAAAAAAATAAAGAGGAATGAACAAAATGTCTGAGAAATATAAGATTATGTATAGATCAAATCTACCTCTGTTTGGTGTCCCTGAAAGAGATGGGGAGAATGGGACAAACTTGGATAGCTTATTTCAAGATAACATCCCTGAGAACTTCCCCAATCTTGCTAGAGAGGCCAACATTAAAATTCAGGAAATGCTGAAAACTCCAGTAAGATATTTCTTAAGAAAATTATTCCCAAGATACATAATCATCAAATTCTCTAAGGTCAAATGGAGGAAAAAAATTTATAGGCAGTTAGAGAGAAATGTCAGGTCACCTACAAAGAGAATGGCATAAGACAAGAAGTAGAACTCCCAGCAGAAACTCTAAAAGCCAGAAGAGATTAGGGGCAAATATTTAACATTCTGAAAGAAATTCCAACAAGGAATTTCATATCCAGCCAAACTAAGCTTCATAATTGAAGGAGAAATAAGATATTTTCCAGACAAGCAAATGCTGATGAAATCCATCACCACCAGACCTGCCTTATAAGAGCTCCTGAAGGAAGCACTAAATATTGAAAGGGAAGAGCTTTATGAGCCATTTCAAAAACACATTTAAGTACACAAACCAGTGACACTATAAAGCAACCACAAAAATGTCTGCATAATAACCAGCTAACATCATGATGATAGGATCAAATCTACACATATCATATGAACCTTGAATGTAAATGGGCTAAATTCCCCAATTAAAAGGCACAGGATTACAAGCCGGTTAAAGAACCAAGACCTACTGGTATGTTGTATTATTCCATTTTCACACTGATATAAAGCAATACCCAAGACTGGTTAGTTTGTAAAGGAAAAAGCTTTAATTGACTCACAGTTTCACATAGCTGGGGAGGCCTCAGTAAACCTACAATCATGGCAGAAGGCAAAGCAGGAACCTTCTTCGCAAAGTGACAGGAGAGAGAAAAGAAGAGCAAAGAACGAAGGGGGAAGAGCCTCTCAGAAAACCATCAGATCTCATGAGAATTCACTCACTATCATGAGAGCACCATGAGGGAAACTACCTCAATGATCCAATCACCTCCAACCAGGTCTCTCCCTTGATGCATGTGGATTATCTCTCCAAGATAGAACATATCTTAGGCCACAGAACAAGTCTTAATTGTTATTTTTTAAATTTTAAGTTATATGTAGTAATATTTTGCTCACAAGAAAACTAGAAATCTATAACAGAAGGAATACTAGAAAATTCACAAGTATGTGGAAATTAAACAACACACTAAAAGTTTCAATGGATAAAATTAGAAATTACAAAGAAAATTTTAAAATAACTGAGATAAATTAAAATGAAAACACAAACACTAAAATTTATGAGATGTAGTGAAAGTAGTGATAAATGCAAAATTTATTGCAGTAATGATTACATTCTAATGCAAGAAAGATCTCTATTCTTTAACAACTCTACACCTTAAAGAAACTAGGAAAAGAAGAGCAAATAGTTCAAATGTATTAGGAGAGGAAAACAATAACAATAGAGCAGAGATAAATAAACAATAAACATTAGAGACCTATTGGAAGATGGTCAGCTAGATGCAGCCAGGAAGTGCCACTCCCACAGAGATTGGGATTTCATTTAATGTACATAATTTGAACAGATCTCCAGAAGGAATATGCTCAATGTGGATGGATAAAATATGCAGATGCTGAGGCTACATATGAAGAAAACTGGGAAACCTGCATGGGGTGCCTGAATGCCAGGGCTCATCCCTCCCTGGCCCCAAATGGCACCTAGGAAAGGGGTGAGTGAAGAGACTGAGGGAATTCCCACTCTTGCCTTGGACCTCTGGGATCCTAGCTTCAGAGGATCCTGCAGCATCCACAGACATTTTAGCTGGCAGGGAGATCTCCTTAGAGATTAGACAGAGATGAAGCTGCAGCAGGCACAGAGCCAGGGACCTTCGGGCTTGGGACAGCTCTAGTAGAGCTCAGCAATAAGTGCTGACGCCCCTGGGATGCTCGTCTCCCTCCGAGAGGCTCTGGTCCAAGCTAAATTCCAGGGAGAAATAAGGGGCTGCTTCCTCTTGGGACTGAGACATATCTGAGCTGCAGGCCTACCAGAACCTTCCAGAGCTTCTGCCTGGTCACTCCACAAGAATGTGTACACAGTGCAGCCTCTGCTGCCCAGTCTGTGTGCTTTGCTCCACCTGATTTTGTTCCAGCAGTCTGGGGGTCCTTCAGATCCCCCAACACACCTAGAACCTATCCCTGAGTGTTGGTAGGAAGGAACCATGAGCAGGTCCTTGTTACCCAGGGCTGTAGCTTGTGGCTCAGGAGTGCCAAGCCAGGAATCTGTGTGCAGCATTTGAGTACAGTAGGAGCGCACATTCTTAGAAACATAAGAGTGGTGAGTTTCACAGGTTCAAGGGCTGATCTGGGACTTAGGCATTCCTCCCTCCACAGTGCTGGTCTAGTAGGAGTGTGGGCTATCTCTCTACTGAACCTCTCTACAAGGGAGCCCCATGGCCCTGAAGACCTAATAACAGCAACAACAACAAAATTGTGGGTACAGTGCCAATGATCAGAGGTGGGTTCCCCAAGGCCTAAGAACAGAACTGGTGAGGAGGTCACTTCTATTCATCTCACACCACAGAATACAACTGAAAATTCAAGTATACACAAATGAGCCACGTGGCTGAGTAAGAGCCTGTCTACTGCCAACTGTTCACAAGTGCCATTTACTGGATCGCTGCCCAAACTACAACACTAAAAATGTTTACTAATTCTCCCCCTCTGTGAAACCAAAAGCAAAAATTTGACTACGAAGACCCTATACAGAACTTTAATGCTCTGAAAACTACCAAAAATGAAGCCAACTGACTATACTCCCATTTACACCAAAATTAAAGGAATGACAACATTCCCAGATGAGAAAAAGTCAGCACAAGACCTTGGGCAATTTAAAAAGCCAGTATGTCCTCTTAAAACAAGCCCACTAATTCTGCAGCAATGCTTCTTAACCCATCTGAAATGTCTGAAATAACTGACATGAAATTAAAAATGTGGATGGCAAAGAAGCTCATCAAGATAGAGGAGAAAGTTGAAACTCAATCCAAGGACACCAAGCAATAGAGTAAAATTATTCAATAGCTGAAAGACAAGATAGCCATTCTAGGAAAGAAAAAAACTGAACTTCATGAGCTAAACAATTTACAAGAAGAATTTCACAGTAAAAATGGATTTATTAACAGCAGAATAAACCAAGTTGAGGAATTAATCTCAGAACTCAAAGACAAGTTATTTGAACAGACAAAAAATTTTTAAAAATTAAGAAAAATGAGGAAAACTTCCAAAAAATATGGGAGTATGTAAAGAATCCAAATCTACAGCTTGTCAACATTCCTGAGAGAGGAGGAGAAAGTATAAGGAACTTGGGAAATATATTTGAGAATAAGGTCCATGAAACTTTATTATTTCATTAGAGAGATTGAGAAATCCATGAATTACAAAGAACCCCAGACTGATTTTATACAATATGACCATTCCCAAGGCACATGGTCATTATATTTACTGAAATCAATGCAAAAGAAAAGTTTTAAGGAAAGCTAAACAGCAGGGGCAAGTCACTTACAGAGGGAACCCAACCAGGCTAGCAGTAAACTTCTCAGCAGAAATATTACGCTTGTAGAAAAAAATGGGGCCTATTTTCAGTATCACTAAAAGGAAGAAATTCCAAGAAAGAATTTTATATCTCTCCAAACTAAGCTTCATACGTGAATGAGAAATAAAATTCTCCCCAGACAGCAAATGCTGAGGGAATATAGAATAACAAGAATGACACCTGCTACCACAAAAGCACATTTACCCATATAGCTCAAAGTACTGTGAAGCAACTATGCAGTCAAATCTACATAACAGACAGCTAACAACAAAATGAAAGGATTAAAATTACGGTTATTAATACTAACCTTTAATGTAAATGTACTAAACAACCCATTTGAAAGAGACAGAGTGGCATGTTGGATAAAAATAGAAGACCCAACCATCTGTTGTATTCAAGAGACACATTGTACATGTAAAAACACCCATGAGCTCAAAGTAAAAGGGTGGAGTAAAATCTGCCGTGCCAATGGAAAGCAGAAAGAGCAGGAGTCACTATTTTTATGTCAGATAAAACAGATTTTAAACTAATACAAATGAAGAAGGACAATGAGGGCCATTACATAACAAAAAAGGGTACGATCAAACAAGAGGACTTAACTACCCTAAATGTATACATAGCTAACATTGGCGCACCCAGATTCATAAAACAAGTTTTTCTTGGCCTATAAAATACTTAGACAATCATACAATAGTAATAGTAGACGCCAGCACCCCACTGACGGCATTAGACATGTTATTATGGCAGAAAATTAACAAAGGAAGTCTGGACTTAAACTTGACACTTACCTAATAAACATGTTACCAGTTGAAGGTATCTGATTTACAGGTAGCAAATTAGTATAGGTCTGCAGCAACCTCAATTCTTGCCTCCTCAGAAGAAATAATTTGTCTGAAGAGCATAAGGCAGAAAAAGAGACCAAGGCAAGTTTCAGAGCAGGAGTAGAAGTTTATTAAAAAGCTTTAGCACAGGAAAGAAAGGAAAGTGCACTTGGAAGAGATCCAAGTGGGCAACTTGAAGAAACAGTGCAGTGTTTAACCTAGATCATAGAACTTTATATGCTGGCCCCTTTCCTACAATTCTTCCCTTAGGGTGGGTTGCCCACATGCCCAGTGCCTATCTTACACTTCGAAAGTGAGCATGTGCAGTGTGTTTAGGAAGTTGTACGCATGCCCATCTGAGGCTTTTCTTTGCTTTTCTGGTGGAATGTCCCTGGAAGGTCATACTCCATCATTTTGCTTCCTAATGCACATGCCCAGGCTCACTCATCCAATACACGAGATTTTATTAGAATCCTCCCTTCTTCCTGGCACCTGCATTCAATTAACACTGTAATGTTAACAGCTGTGGACCATTAGGAGCTTGTCTCTCCCTGAGGCCGGCTGTCGATTATCATTTATAGAGGGTCAATAGGATAATTTTCAAACCATCAGCTGATCATTTGACATTCCTGGTGGATGAAGGGTGGGGGGGCCCTTCTCCTGCCACTCTAATGGCTATCTGTAACAAACATATACAGTACACTCCACCCAACAACTTTAGAATATAAATTTTTCTCATATGCTCATGGAACATATTCTAAAATCAACTACATGCTTGTTCATAAAACAAGTCTCAGTGAATTCAAATACAATCTCTAACAACAGTGCAATAAAAATGGAAATCAATATCAAAGAGATCTCTCAAAACTACAAAAATCCATGGAAATGAAACAACTTATTCTTGAATAAAACCTAGGTGAACATTGAAATTAGGGCAGACATCAAAATATTCTTTAAAATTATTGAAAGTAGAGAAACAACCAAAATCTATGGGATGCACCCAAAGCAGTGTTAAGAGGAAAGTTTACAGCCCTAAATTTCTTTATCAAGAAGATAAAAAGATCTCAAATTAACTATCTAACTTTGAACCTAATGAAACTAAAAAAAATAAATAAACCAACACTTAAGCCAACAGAACAAAATAAAAACTAAAAATAGAGAAGAAATTAATGAAATGAAGATGCAAAAATCCATACAAAAGATCAATAAAACCAATAGTTGCTTATTTGAAAAAATGAATTAAATTGTCAGACTGATAGCTAAAATAAGAAAGAAAAGATCCAAATAAACACAATGAAAAAAAACTGACTAGTTAATGGGTGCAGCACACCAACATGGCACATATATATAT
>NW_026652282.1:65285337-65321290 GCF_009828535.3 Hylobates moloch
TATATATATATACATATATATATATGTATATATATATATATATGTAACAAACCTGCACATTGTGCACATGTACCCTAGAACTTAAAGTATAATAAATATATATATACATAAAATGACAAATGTGATATTATAACTGATCTCACAGAAATACAAAAAATCCTCAGAGACTACTATGAACTACTCTATGCACACAAATTAGAACATCTGGAGGAAATAAATAAATTCTTGGAAGCATACAATCTCACCAGGTTGAATCAGGAACACATTTAAACCCTCATTAGATAATTATCAAAATTTGAAATTGAATCAGTAATGAAGAAACTACCAACCAAAAAAGTCCTGGACCAGATTGATTCACAGCCAGATTTTACCAGATATATAAAGAAAAACTAGGCTGGGCGCGGTGGCTCATGCCTGTAATCCCAGCACTTTGGGAAGCCAAGGGGGGTGGATTGCTTGAGGTCAGGAGTTCGAGGCCAGCCTGGTCAACATGGTGAAACCCTGTCTCTACTAAAAATACAAAAAATTAGCCAGGCATGGTGGCACATGCCTGTAGTCAGGAGGCTGAGGCAAGAGAATCACTTGAACCAGGGAGACGGAGGTTTCAGTAAGCCAAGATCACGCCGTTGCACTCCAGCCTGGGAGACAGAGAGAAACTCTGTCTCAAAAACAAAAACAAAACTAATGATAATAATCATACTAAAACCATTCCAAAAAAGTGGGGAGGAGGATCACCTTCCTAACTCATTCTAGCAAGCAAGTATAAGGCTAATACCAACATGTGGCAGAGACACAACAACAAAAACTTCAGGTCAATACCACTCATGAACATAAACACAAAAGTCTTCAACAAAATATTAGCAAACCAAATTCAGCTGCACATCAGTGAATATACTATGATCAAGTAGATTTTATTCCTGGCATGCAAGGCTGGTTCAACATACACAAATAAATAAAGTGATTTATGACACAAGCAGAATTAAATAAAAAAAAACAGGCGATCATCTCAATAGATGTAGAAAATTTTTAAATAAAATTTAACATCCCTTCATGATAAAAACCCCCAACAGACTAAGCATTGAAGGAACATACCTCAGAATAATAAGAGCCATCAAAGACAAATCCACAGCCAACATCATATTAATGGGCAAAAGCTCAAGCCATTCCCCTAGAGAAATGGAACAAGACAAGAAGGCCTAATCTCACCACTCATATTTAACCTAGTACTGGGCATCTTACTCAGGAAAATCAGTCAAAATAAATAAGCAAAAGTGTTCAAATATAAATAGAAGAAGTCAAACTATCTCTACTTATGGATAATATAATTCTATACAAAGAAAATTCTAAAAACTCTACCAGGGGGTCCCTAGAACTGATCAACTACTTTAATGAAGTTTCAGGATACAAGACCAATGTATAAAAATCAGTAGCATTTCTATATACAAAAAAAAAAAAAGTTGTTCAGGCTGAGAGTGAAGTCAGGAACGAATCCCACTTATAATAGCCACAGAGAAAATGTAATACCTAGGAATACAGCTAATCAAGGAGGTAAAAGACCTCTACAAGTAGAATGACAAAACATTGCTAAAATAAATCAGATAATTCAAATAAATGAAAAACATTTGTTGCTCATAAATTGGAAAAATCAGTATTTTATAAATGGCCATACTGCCCAAAGCAATTTAAAGATTCAATGATATTCCTATTAATATTCCAATGTCATTCTTCACACAATTATAAAAGGGTATTCTTAAATTTATATGCAACCAAAAAGAGCCTGAATAGACAAAACAATTATAAGCTAAAGTGTAAAGCTGGAGACATTGAACTATCTGATTTCAAATGATACTATAAAGTCACAGTAACCAAAAGAACTTGGTACTAGCAAAAAAAAAAAAAAAAAAGAAAAGAAAAACGAAACAAAACAGATGACTAGAAAATGGAGAAATAAACCGTAAACCTAACACCATCTGATCTTCAACAAAACCAACCAAACAAGCAATGGGGAAAAGACTCCCTATTCAATAAATTGTGCTTGGCTAAATCCAATAGCATAATATTAAGCCATATGCTTAATATTGAGCCTTAAGCCTTCCTTTTCCCCATATACAAAAATTAACTCGAAATGGATTAAAGACTTAAATGTAACACCTAAAACTGTAGAAACTCAAGAAGAAAAGTTAGGAAATCTCATTCTGGACATGGGACCTGGCAAAGATTTGATGATGAAGATGCCAAAAGTAATTGCAAAAAAAAAAAAAAAAAAGCAAAAATTGACATGTAAGACCTAACTAAACTGGAAAGCATCTACAGCAAAAGAAACTATCAACAGAGTAAACAGACAACCTACAGAATGGGAGAAGATATTCACAAACTATGCATCTGACAAAAGCCTAATGTCCAGAACCTATAGAGAACATAAATCAACAAGCTAAAAACAAATAACCCAATAAAAAATAGGCAAAGTACACAAACAGACACTTCTCAAAAGAAGACATACGTGGGGCCAACAAACATCTAACCAATGCTCTTTATTTCTTTTTTTTTTATTTTCTAATCATCAGAGAAATGTAAATCAAAACTATAATGAGGTACCATCTTACATCAGTCAGATTGGGTATTATTACGAAGTCGAAAAATAACAGATACAGGGGAGGTTGTGGAGAAAATGGAACACTTATACACTGTTGGTGGAAAGCAGTTTAGAGATTTTTCAAAGAACTTAGAACTAACATTTGACCTAGTGATATCATTACTGGGTATATACCCAAAGAAATACAAATCATTCTATCATAAGGACACATGCACACAAATGTTCATTACAGCACTATTCACAATAGCAAAGATGTGGAATCAAAGCAGATGTCCAACAGTGGGATGAATAAAGAAAATATGGTATGTAGGAATACTACACAATCATAAAATAGAACAAATCATGTCTTTTAAAACAACACAGATGCAGCTGTAGATCGTTGTCTTAAGCGATTTGACACAGGAGAAGAAAAACAAATATCACATGTTTTCACTTATAAGTGGGAGCTAAATATTGAGTACACATAAGCTCAAGGAAGGAAACAATGTACACCAGGGTCTACTTGAAGGTGAAAGGTGGGAGGAGGGGGAGGATTGTAAAACTACCTATCGGTTACTATGCTCATTACCTTGGTGAAAAAATATTCTGTATGTTAAAGTTCCATGACCTGCAACTTACCCATATAACAAAACTGCGCATGTACTCTGTGAACCTAAAATTAAAGTTAGAAACAAAAAATAAAAGAAACGAAATTGGGAACTGATATGGCTTGGCTCTGTGTCCCACATAAATCTCACCTTGAATTGTAATAATCCCTACTTGTTATGGAAGGGACTTGGTGGAAAGTAATTGAATCATGGGGGAGCTTTTTCCAATGCTGTTCTCATGATAGTGATTAGAGAAACAGACTACAACAGGGGCATTGCTCCTGATTTTAGAGGAATAAAAAAATGACAAAAGGAGAATACTATGAATAATCGTATTCAAAAAAACCAATTTAATGTAAATAAATAAATTCTAGAAAATGCACTCTATTAATACCGACTCATGAAGAAATAAGAAAATATCCGAATACACCTGAGAAAAGTAAGGCAATTGATAAAAAAACCTCTCAAAAACAACAACAACAAACTCAGGAACATATGATTTCACTGGAGAATTCAAACACTTCAATAATTAGCACTAATATTTCTCAAAAAAAATTAAGAGAACCCTTAGAGCCTCATTCTATGAGGCCATTATTAACCTGAAGACAAACCAGACAACATCGTAAGGAAAAATTATTACAGACTAATATCCATTGTGAATACTAATACAAACTACTTCAACAAAATATTAGCAAACTGAGGTTCTCTGTTACAAGAAAACATAGAGAAAATATTTTTGACAGATTTGTAATCATGTATTGAATATGACAAAGGTAGCAAGAGAAAGTAGATAAACTGAATTTCATCCAACTCAAAAACTTATTTCCATCAAAGGGCATTATTATTTAGCTGTGAAAAGGCAATCTATAGAATGTGAGAAAATATTTGCAAATGATATATTTTATAAGACATTAATATCTGGAGTATTTAAAGAACTCCTGCAACACAACAAAAAGAAATAAATAAAGCGACTAAACGCAAAAATTGGTAAAATCTTGAGTAGTCATTTTTAAAGAAGGTACACAAATGGCCCATAAGAACGTTTAAATATTTTCACTATCAGTAGCCACAGCAGGAATGCAAATAAAAACGATAAAATACCACTTCACAACACTTAGGAAGGTGAAAATTAACTACTGTTGTCAATAACTTGGAGAAATTGAAAATCTTAAGATTCCTGGTAGGATGTAAAATATCATAGAAAATGTGTAAAATTGTTGATTTCTGAAAATGTCAAACACATAATTACTATATAGTGTATAAATTACACACCTAGGTATATAACACTCAAAAGAATTGAAAGCAGGAACTAAAAGAGATATATACAGAGTAGTGTTTGTAGCAGTTTGTTTTACAATAGCCAAAAGGAGGAAACAACCCATATTTCTATCAACAGATGAATAGATAAAACATTCATGATATAAACACACAATGGTATACACATAAAATAAATATACACATACAATGGAATATTATTCAGACTTGAAAATAATGAAATCCTAAAAGATGTTTCAACATAGATGAAACTTGGAAGCATTATGCTGAGTCAAATAAGCCAGAGACAAAATGACAAATATTAAATAATTTCACATATATAATGTACCTACAATAAGCAAATTTATACAATTAGAAAGTAGATTAGCAGTTAGTATGGGATATGGCAAGGGAGGAATGGAAAGTCATTGTTTAATGGTTACACAGTGTTTGATTAAGATGGAGAAAAAGTTCTAAAAATAGTGGTATGTGTTGTATAATATTTTGAATGTGTTTAATGCTACTGAATTATGCACTTAAAATAAGAAAAATGGAAAATGTTATATTGTGCATATTTTACCAAAATATTTTTTAAATTAAGGCAATCAAGGAATTGTGAACATGATATTTGGTGGTATTAAAAATTTCTAGCATTAGAGTAGGGGTGAAGCAAGATGGCTGCTATGGTTTGGCTGTGTTCCCACCTAAATCTCATCTTGAATTGTGACTCCCATGATTGTCCTGTGTTTTGGAAGGAGCCCTGTGAGAGGTGATTGAATTATGGGGACGGGTCTTTCCCGCACTGTTCTTGTGATAGTGAATGAGTCTGATGAGATCCGATGGTTTTAAAAACGGTAGTTTCCTTGCACAAGTTCTCATTTTGCCTGTTGCCATCCACGTAAGATGTAACTTGCTCCTCCTTGCCTTCTGCCATAATTGTGAGGCCTTCCCAGCCATGTGGAATTGTAAGTCCAATACACCTCTTTTTTTTGGTAAATTACCCAGTCTCAGGTATGTTTTTATCAGCAGTGTGAAAATGGACTAATACAATGGCTAAATAGAAAGCTGCACTGATTGTCCCCTTTCTCCACAAGGACACCAATTTAACACCTACCTACAAAACGAACAAAACAAAACAAAAAAACACCCTTGTAAAACAAAAAATTAGATGAGCATGCACAGTACCTGGTTTTAATTTCATATCACTGAAAGAGACACAGAAGAGGGTAGAAAAGACAGTCTTAAATAACTGATGCCTCCACTCCCGCACACCATGGAAGCAACCACCTGATGCAGACAGATATTCTGTTCATTTGATTGGGATAGGGAGAGTGCAGTAATTGTAATAAATTGCATTGAACTCAGTGCTGCTGTGTTATAGCAGAAAGCAAAACTTGGTTGAACTTAGCTGACATGCACCTATGGAGGGAATATTTAAAACAGTCCTAGCCAGAGGGGAATCACCAATCCCAGCAGTCAGAACTTGAGTTCCACCAAGTTTGCCACTACAGGCTAAAGTCCTCTGGAACCACAAATAAACTTCAAAGGCCATCTAGCCCACAAGGACTGCAACTCCTAGGTGAGTCCAAGTGCTGAACTGGTCTCAGGGTTAGTGGACTTGTGGGGCATGTGACCTACTGAGTCACCAGCCAGGGAAGCTGAGAAAGTGCTTTTGCCAACCCTCCACCAACTCCAGGCTGCACAGCTCACAGCTTCAAAAAAGACTCCTTAATTCTACTTGAGGAGAGAAAAGGGAAGAGTAAAAATTACTTTGTCTTGCATCTTAGACACCAGCTCAGCCACAGAAGGATAGGGCACCAGTCAGGTTCATGAGGTTCCCTTTCCAGGACCTAGCTCACAGATAACATTTCTAGAAACACTCTGGGCCAGAAAAGAAACCACTGTCTCGAAGGGAAAAAATCCAGTTCTGGCATGAAGCATCACATACTGACTAAAGAGCCCTTGAGCCCTGAAAACCAGTAGTAGTAACCAAGTAATATGCCATAAGCCTTCAGTGAGACTCTGAGACATGATAGCTTCAGATAAGACTCCACATTCTCAGGTGTGGTAGCTATGGGGAGAGACTCCTTCTGTTTCAGAAAAGTGGAAGAAAAAGTAAAGGATACTTTGTCTTAAAACTTAGGTAGTAGCTTGGACACTGTGTGGTAGAATGCCAAAGAGGATCTTAAGCTCTCCAAATACAAGACTTGGCTTTTGGATGGGATTTCTGGACATTTCCTTGTCCAGAGAAGAGTCTAGTGACCTGAAAAGTGAGTCCCAAGACAGGTAGCAACCACTACAAGTTGACTGAAGAGCCCCTGTTTCTTAAGAAAACATTGGTGGTAAGCTGGCCATACTTGCCATTGGACTGTGGTGGTGATGGTCATGGGATGAAGCTCCTCCCCCTTTGGAAAGAGGAAGGAACATTGGGAAGGTCTGAATCCTGTGGTTTGATTGCCAACTAAGCCATAACAAAATACAACACCAAGTAGACTTTAAAGCCTTTAATTCCACTCTCTGGCTCCCAGACAAACCTCTGTATCCATTCAGTGTGTATGGGAACTTGGTGCCCTGAAGGGAAGAACATAAGCCTTTCTGGCTTCACCATGCACTGATTGTGGAGCCCCCAAGGCCTTGAGCAAACATCAGTGCCAGTCTAGTTGTGGTTATGGTGGGCCTTGGGTAAAATCTAGTACTCTGCTGGCTTCTGGTATGACTAAGCAAAGTCACAACGGTGGTGGCCACACAGCTCCTTGTGTCACCCCACCCCAAGCTCCAGGAAGCTCAGAACAGAGAGAGACCATTTGTTTGGGATAAAATAAGGGAACAGGATGAAGTTTCAGCCTGGTAATCCCATGAATCCTCCATATTTATTAAGACATTCAAGGTAGTGTCTCTAGGAGTCTGAAATAACCAGAGCGTTATTGGGATTGAGGTGCCCCCTAAGGCAGATGCAGCTTAGGTCACAAGAATCAAGTCATTTTGAATACCAGGAAAGCCTTCCCAAGAAGGACAGGTATAAACAAACCCAGAATGTTAAAAAAAAAAAAAAACCCTAATTATTCAATGCCCAGACACAGACAAACATTCACAAGTATCAAGATAATAATGACCTAAGCAAATGAATTAAATAAACACCAGGAACCAATCCTGGAGAAACAGAGATACGTGAACTTTCACACAGAGAATTCAAAATAGCTGTGTTAAGGAAACTCAAATAAATTCAAGATAACACATAAAAGAAATTCAGAATTCTATCAGATAAATTTAACAAAAATATGAAAATGATCAAAAAAATCAAACAAAATTTCTGGTGTTGAAAAATAAAATTCATATACTGAAGAATACATCAGAGTCTTTTAATAGCATAATTGATCAAGCAGAAAAAATAATTAGTGAGCTTGAAGACTGGCTACTTGAAAATAAACAGCCAGAAGAGACAAAAGAAAAAAATAAAATAAAACAATGAAGCATGGCTACAGAATTTAAAAAATAACCTCAAAAGAGCAAATCAAAGAGTTATTGGCCTTGAAAAGGAGGTAAAGAAAAAGACAAGGGTACAAAGGTTATTCAAAAGTGTAATAAGAAAGAACATCCTGAACCTAGAAAAAGACATCAATATCCACATACAAGAAGGTTATAGAACACTAAGCCGATTTAACCCAAATACTACTACCTCAAGGCATCTAACAGTCAAACTGCCCAAGGCCAACAATAAAGAAAGACGTCTAAAAACATCAAGAGAAAAAAAAAAACGAATAATGGACAACGGAGCATCGATATGACTGGCAGCAGATTTTTCAGGCCGGGGCCTTTTAGGCCGGGAGACAATGGCATGGCATATTAAAAGTACTCTATACTATAATAGTATATCTGGTGAAAGTATTTCTCAAACATGAAGGAGAAATAAAGACATTCTCAGGCAAACAAAAGCTGAGGGATTTCATCAACGCCAGGACTGTCCTGCAAGAAATGCTAAAAGGAGTACTTCTATCAGAAAGAAAAAGACATTAATAAGCAACATGAAAACATCTGAAGGTAGAAAATTCACTAATAATAGTACACACAAACAAAAAATAATATTGTAACACTGTAACTGTGTTGTGTAAACTACTTTTATTTTAGGTAGAAAGAATAAGCGATGAGACAATTAAAATAATACTTAAAACAACTTTTCAAGACATAGACAATACAATAAAACATAAATAGAAACAACACATGTTAAAATGTGGGAGGACAAAGTTAAAGTTAGAGTTTTTATTATTTTTCTTCTACTTTGTATATACAAACAGTGTTAAGTGTCATCAGCTCAATATAATGGGTTATAAAATAGTATTTGCAAGTCTCGTGGTAACCAAAAATCAGGTACATAAAAATTAAAGAAAAAAATTAAATAATAATATCAGAGAAAACCACCTTCAATTAAAAAAAGGCAGAAGAGAAAGAAAGAGAAAGTAAGAAAGAAGGGAAGACCAGTAATCAACCAGAAATCAAATAACAAAATGGCAGGAGTAAGTCCTTACATATCAATAATAATATTGAATGTAAATGGACTAAGCTATCAAATAAAAAGGCATGGGGATGCTGAGTGAATAAAAACAAGAACCAAGGTTGTGTTCCCTATAAGAAACAGACTTCATCTATAAAGACACACAGAGACTGAAAATAAATGGAAGAAAAAGAAATATTCCATGTCAATAGTAACCAATAAAGAGGAGGAGTAGCTGTACATATATCAGACAAAGTAGGTCTCAAGACAAAAACTTTAAGAAACAGAGAAGATCACTGTATAAAGATAATGGGGATAATTAAGCAAGAAGGTATAACAATTATAAATATATAATTCATATATTTATAAGGAGCACAAAGATATATAAAGCAAACATTAGAATTAAAGAGAAAAATATAATCTAATACAATAATAGCTGGAGACTTCAACACTTCACTTTCAGCATTGGACAGATCTTCCAAACAGAAAATAAACGAAGAATTTTATATGCAGTACAGAACAAATAGACCTAAAAGATATTTACAAGTTGTTTCATCCAACAGCTATAGAATACACATTCTTTTCCTCAATACATGGATCATTCTCAAGGATAGATCATAAGATATGCCACAAAACAAGACTTAAAACATTGAAAAAAATAATAAAATAATATCAAGTATCATCTGTAATCACAAAGGAATAAAATTAGAAATCAATAACCAGAGAAATTTTGAAAACTATACATACACATGAAAGTTAAACAACATCCTGGTAAATAACCAGTGGGTCACCGAAGAAATTAAGAAGGAAGTTAAAAAATGTCTTGAAACGATTGATAAAGGAAACACAACATACCAAAATCTGTGGGATACAGTGAAAGTAGTACTAAGAAGGAAAAATTTAAATGAAGGAAATAAAACAAAGGTCAGTGAAGCAAAAAGTTGATTTTTTTAAAAGATAAACAAAATTGAGGAAAGTTTATCCAGACTAACTACAAAAATAGTAAGAAGACCCAAATAATAAAATCAGAGATGAAAAAAGAGACATTAAAACTGATACTGCAGAAATTCAGAGGATTATTAGTGGCTACTATGAGCAACTATATGCCAAGAAACTGGAAAAATTAGAGGAAATGGATAAATTCCTAGACACATACCAACGACAAAGACTGAACCATGAAGAAATTTAAAATGTGAACAGACCAATAACAAGTAATGAGATGGAAGCTATAATAAAAAGACTCCAAGCAAAGAAAAGTCTGGGATCCAATAGCTTCATTGCTGAATTTTACCAGGCATTTAAAGGATTCAATAATACCAATTCAATCCAAACTATTTTGAAAAACAAAGGAGGAGGGTACACTTCCAAACTCATTTTGTGAGTCCAGTATTGCCCTGATATCGAAATCAGAGGAAGACACAGCAAAAAAAGAAA
This sequence comes from Hylobates moloch, assembly GCF_009828535.3. Classification (NCBI taxonomy): domain Eukaryota; kingdom Metazoa; phylum Chordata; class Mammalia; order Primates; family Hylobatidae; genus Hylobates; species Hylobates moloch. The sequence continues at coordinate 65,295,695 of NW_026652282.1, forward strand.
ACTAGAAGCCAATGAATATCCCTGATGAATATTGAAGAAAAAATCCTCAACAAAATACTAGCGGACTGGATTCAACAATACATTAGAAAAATCATTCATCATGATGAAGTGGGATTTATCCTCAGGATGCAAGTATGGTTCAACATACAGAATCTAATCAATGTGATACATCATATAGTAGAATAAAGGACATAAACCATATGATTATTTCAATTGATGTATTATAGAAAATGTATTTGATAATATTCAAAATTCTTTCACAATCTAAACTCTCAAAACACTTATTATAAAAGGAACATACCTAAACATAAATGAAAGCCATATATGACAGACACATAAGTAGTATCATTTGAAATGAGGAAAACCAGAAAACCTTTCCTCTAAGATCTGCAACAAGACAAGGATATCCACTGTCACTACTGTTTTTCAACATGGTACTAGAAGACTTATTTAGAGCAATAAGACAAGAGAAAGAAACAAAGGACATCCAAATTGGAAAGAAAGAAGTCAAATTATCCTTGTTTGCAGGTGATATGATCTTATATTTAAAAAAAAGGTAAAGAATCCACCACAAAACTCTTCCAACTGATAAATTCAGGAAATTCACAGTACACATTATTAATATACAAAATTAGTACCATTTCTACATGACAACAGCAAAAAAATCTGTGAAAGAAATCCAGAAGGTAATGCCATTTACAACAGCTACAAATAAAACAAAATACCTAGGCATTCTTTTGACCAAATAAGTGAAAGATCTCTACAATAAAAATTATAAAATGTTGATGCTAGAAAGTGAAGAAGATACAAAAATGAAAAGATATTTCATCTTCATGGATAGGAGAATTCAATACTTTTAAAATGTCCATAATACCCAAAGCAATCAACAGATACAATGCAATTCCTATAAAAATACCAATGACCTTCTTAACAAAAATAGAATAAATAATGTAAAAATATATATGGAGTAACAATGACACAGAATAGCCAAAGCTATCCTAGGCAAAAAGAACAAAACTGGAGGAATCATGGTACCTGACTCTAAATTATACTACAGAGCTATCTATAGTAACCAAAATAGTATGGTACTGGCATGAGAAACAGACACATATATCAATTGAACAGAGGACATAATCTAGAGATAACTCCATACATCTACAGTAAACTCATTTTTGACAAAGATATCAAGAACATACATTGGAAAAAGGGCAGTATCTCCAGTAAATGGTGCTGGGGAAACTGGCAATCCATATGCAAATACTTAAACTACATGCCTATCTCTCCCCATATATCAAAATAAAATAAAAATGGATTAAATACTTAAATCTAAGACTTCTTCTATGAAATAGATTGAGAAACTCTCCATGACATTGGACTGGGCAAATATTTCTTGAACAATATCCTGTGAGAACTGACAACCAAAACAAAAATGGACAAGTGGAATTACATTAAGTTAAAAGTCCTCTGCACAAAAGAAAACAATTAACGAAGTGAAGAGACACCCCACAGGATGGGAGTAAATATTTGCCAAACATTCATCTGACAAAGGATTAATAATTACATTATATAAGAAGCTCAAACAACTCTACAGAAAAAAATATAATAATCCAATTTTAAAATGAATGAAAGATCTGAATAGATATTTCTCAAAAAATACATGCAAATATTAAACAGTTATATGCCAAGGTGCTCAATATCACTGATCATCAGAAAAATGCAAAGACTACAGTGAGATATTATCTCACCCCATATAAAATTGCTCTTATCCAAAAGTCAAGCAATAACAAATGCAGGTAAGAATGTGGAGAAAAGGGATCCCTTGTACACTGTTGGTAGGAATGTGAATTAGTACAGCCATTATGGAGAACAATTTGGAAGTTCCTCAAAAGGTAAAAATAGAGGTACTATATGATTCAGCAATCTCACTTCTAGGTATATACTCGAAAGAAAGAAAATCAGTATCAAAGAGATATCTGCACTCCCGTGTTTATGGCGGCACTATTAATAATAACCAAGATTTGGAAGCCATCTAAATGTCCATCAACAGATGAATCGATAAAAATTTTACTATATTTACACAATGGAGTACTATTCAGCCACAAAAATAATTAGAACCTGTCATTTATAACAACATGAATGGAACACGTGGTTATTATGTTAAGCGAAATAAGCCATGCATAGAAAGGCAAACTTCATACTTTCTCACTTATTTTTTCATTTATTTATTATATTTATTTTTCCATAAGTTATTGGGGTACAAGTGGTATTTGGTTATATGAATAAGTTCTTTAGTGGTGATTTGTGAGATTTTGGTACACGCATCACCTGAGTAGTATTCCCTGCACCATATTTGTAGTCTTTTATCCCATGCCCCCCTCCCACTCTACCCCCCCAAGTCCCCAATGTCCACTGTATCATTCTTACACCTTTGTGTCCTCATAGCTTATCTCCCACATATCAGTGAGAACATACGATGTTTGATCTTCCATTCTTGAGTAACTTCACTTAGAATAATAGTCTCCAGTCTCATCCAGTCACTGCAAATGCTGTTAATTCATATCTTTTTCTGGCTGCGCAGTATTCCATTATATATATCACAGTTTCTTTATCCACTCATTGATTGATTGGCATTTGGATTGGTTCCACAATTTTGCAATTGTAAATTGTGCTCCTATAAACATTCATGTGCAAGTATCTTTTTTGAATAATGACTTCTTTCCCTCCGGGTAGATACCCAGCAGTGGGATTGCTGGATCAAATGGTAGTTGTACTTTTAGTCCTTTAAGGAATCTCCATACTGATTTCTATAGCGGCTGTACTTGTTTACATTCCCACCAGCAGCAGTGTAGAAGTGTTGATCATGATGGATTGTATTTTTGATATGTTGCTGGAATCAGTTTGCTAGTATTTTGTTAAGGATTTTAGCATCCATGTTCATCAAGGATATCGGTCTGTAGTTTTCTTTTTTGGTTGTGTCCTTTTCTGGTTTTGGTATTAGGGTGATGCTGGCTTTATGGAATTAATTAGGGAGGTTTCCTTCTTTCTCTATCTTGTGGAATAGTGTCAAAATAATTGGTGCAAATTCTTCTTTGACTGTCTGGTAGAATTCTGCTGTGAATCTGTCTGCTCCTGGACATTTTTGTTGGTAATTTATTAATTACAATTTCAATCTCACTGCTTGTTATTGGTCTGTTCAGGGTATCTAATTCTTCCTGATTTAAGGTAGGAGGGTTGTATTTTTTCCAGGAATTCATCCATGTCTTCTAGGTTTTCCAGTTTATTTGTGTAAAGGTGTTCATACTAGCCTTGAATGATCTTTTGTATTTCAGTGGTGTCAATTGTAATATCTCCTGTTTCATTTCTTAATGAGGTTACTTGGATTTTCTCTCTTCTTGGTTAATCTTTCTAATGGTCTATCAATTTTATTTATCTTTTCAAAGAACCAGCTTTTTGTTTTACTTATCTTTTGTATTTTTTTTGTTTGTTTGTTTCTACTTCATCTAGTTCTGCTCTGATCTTGGTTATTTCCTTTCTTCTACTGGGTTTGGATTTGGTTTGTTGTTCTTGCTTTTCTAGTTCCTTTGGGTGTGATCTTAGATTGTCTGTGCTCTTTCAGATTTTTTCATGTAGGCCTTTAGGGCTATGAACTTTGCTGTTAGCACTGCCTTAGCTGCATCCCGGAGGTTTTTATAGGTTGTGTCACTAGTGTCATTCAGCTTGAAGAATTCTTTAATTTCCATTTTGATTTCATTTTTGACCCAATGCTCATTCAGAAGAAGGTTATTTAATTTCCATGTATTTGCATGGTTTTGGAGGTTCCTTTAGGAGTTGATTTCCAGTTTTATTCTACTGTGGTCTGAGAGAGTGCTTGATATAATTTTAATTTTCTTAAATTTATTAAGGCTCATTTTATGGCCCATCACATGGTCTCTCTTGGAGAAAGTTCCATGTGCTGTTGAATCATGTGTATTCTGCAGTTTTTGGATGAAATGTTACATATATATATGTGTGTTAATTCCATTTCTTCCAAGGTATAATTTAAATCCATTGTTTCTTTGTTGACTTTCTTTCCTGACGACTGTCTAGTGCTGTCAGAGGAGTATTGAAGTCTGCCATAATTATTGTGTTGCTGTCTATCTCATTTCTTAAGTCTATTAGTAATTGTTTTACACATTTGAGAGCTCCAGTGTTAGATGCATATATGTTTAGGATTCTGATATTTTCCTGTTGGACAAGGCATTTTGCCATAATATAATGTCCATCTTTGGCTCTTTTAAATGCTGTTGCTTTAAAGATTGTTTTGTCTGATATAAGAATAGCTGCCCCTGTTCACTTTTGGTGTCCATTTGCATGAAATGCCTTTTTCTACCTCTTTAAGTTTATGTTATGTGTCAGATGAGTCTCCTGAAGGCAGCAGATATTTGGTTCATGAGTTCTTATCCATTCTGCACTTCTGTGTCTTTTAAGTGGATCATTTAGGCCATTTACATTCAATGTTAGTATTGAAATGTGAGGTACCATTGCATTCATCATGCTCTTTGTTGCCTGTATACTTTTGTTTGTTTGTTTGTTTTGCTTTTTAACTTGTATTTTTGTTTTATAGGTCCTGTGTGATTTATGCTTTAAAGAGGTTCTGGTTTGATGGGTTTCCAGGATTTGTTTCAAGATTTAGAGCTCCTTTTCACAGTTCTTGTAGTGGTGGCTTGGTAGTGGCAAATTCTCAGAGCATTTGTTTGTCTGAAAATGACTGTATCTTTCCTTCATGTATGATGCTTAGATTTGCTGGATACAAAATTCTTGGCTGATAATTGTTTTGCTTGAGGAGGTTGAAGATAGGGCCCAATCCCTTCTAGCTTGTAGAGTTTCTGCTGAGATATTTGCTATTAATCTAATAGGTTACCCTTTATAGGTTACCTGGTGCTTCTGTCTCACAGCTCTTAAGATTCTTTCCTTTGTCTTAACTTTGGATAACCTGATGACAATGTGTGTAGCTGAAGATCTTTTAGCAATGAATTTCCCAGGTGTTCTTTGTGCTTCTTGTATTTGCATGTCTAGGTCTCTAGCAAGGCCAGGTAAGTTTTCCTTGATTATTCCCCAAAATATGTTTTCCAAGCTTTTAGAATTGTCTTCTTCTTCAGGTACACCGATTATTATTAGGTTTGGTCATTTAACGCAATCCCAGACTTCTTGGAGGCTTAGTTCATATTTTCTTATTCTTTTTTCTTTGTCCTTGTTGGATTGAGTTAATTCAAAGACCTTGTCTTCAAGCTCTGAATTTCTTTCTTCTATTCATTCAATTCTATTGCTGAGACTTCCCAGAGCATTTTCCATTTCTAAAAGTATGTCCGCATTTTCCCAAATTTTTTATTGTTTTTTTCTTTAAACTACCTATTTCCTTGAATATCTCTCCCTTCATTTCTTGTATCCTTTTTTTGGATTTCTTTGCATTGGGCTTTGCCTTTCTCTTGTCCTTCCCTGATTAGCTTAATAACTAACCTCCTGAATGCTTCTTCAGGTAAATCATGGATTTCTTCTTGGTTTGGATCCATGGCTGGTGAACTAGTGTGATTTTTGGGGGGTGTGAAGAGCCTTGTTTTGTCATATTACTAGGGTTGTTTTTCTGGTTTCTTCTCATTTGGGTGGGCTCTGTCAGAGGGAAGATCTAGGACTGAAGGCTATTGTTCCGAATTTTTGTCTCACAGAGTGTTCCCTTGATGTAGTACTCTCCCCCTTTTCCAGTGGCTGTGGCTTCCTGTGAGCCAAACTGCAGTGATTGTTGTCTCTCTTCTTGGTCTAGCCACCCAGTAAGTCTACCCAGCTCCGGGCTGGTACTGGGGGTTGTCTGCACAAAGTCCTGTGATGTAAACCATCTATGGGTCTCTCAGCTATGGATACCAGTTCCTATTCTGGTGGAGGTGGCAGAGAGTGCAATGGACTCTGTGAAGGTCCTTAGCTTTGGTAGTTTAATGCTCTATTTTTGTGCTGGTTGGCCTCCTGTCAGTAGGTGGGGTTTTCCAGAAAGCATCAATTGTAGTAGTGTGGACAGGGACTTGTGGTGGGCAGGGCCCTAGAACTCCCAAGTTTAAATGCCTTTTGTCTTTTGCTACAGGGTGGATAGGGAAGGACCATCAGGTGGGGGCAGGCTAGGCATGTCTGAGCTCAGACTCTCCTTGGGTGGGTCTTGCTATGGCTGCTGTGGGGGATGGGGATGAGATTCCCAGTTCACTGGAGTTGTGTACCTAGGAGGATTATGACTGCCTCTTCTGAGTCATGCTGGTTGTCAGGGAAGTGGGGGAAAGCTGGCAGTAACAGGCCTCATCCAGCTCCCAGGCAAACCGAAGGGCTGGTCTCACTCCCACTGTGCTTCTCCCAACAGCCCTGAGTCTCTTTCCAGATGGAGGGTGAGATGGGCTTAAAAACTTGCCTGAGGTTTTTCTGCCTCTCAGCTGTGAAGGAAAAGGGCTTTAGTTCTTCCCCCTGTCTGTGAAGTCCACATGCTGGATTCACACCCTCTTTCGAGTTCTGGCCAGGAGGTTTCTCGCCCTGTTCAAATTATTACACAGCTCAGCTAGAGAATTTTTTCTCCCTTTGGAGTTTTACCCCTGCTCCTCTGGCCATCCTCCTGATGGATCCCTGTGGTGTCAGGCAGGAATGGACTGCCTGAAGACCCAGCGAGCTCCCAGGGCCTTTCTGCTGCTTCTTCTACCCCTGTATTTCACTCGGCTTGGCTCTCTAACTTGACTCAGCTACAGATAAAGTCAGAAACTTCTGTAAATAGACCTTCAGCTTTTCCAGTGCGGGGGTGTGTTTGGGAGAGGAGGATCTCCCTTTCCCACTTCCGCAGTTGGGGCACTCGCAGTATTTGGGGTTTCTCCTGGGTCCTGCAGGAGCAGTCTGCTTACTTCAGAGGATCCTCCCAGGATTGCTGGTTTGTTTTTGGAGTTGATCTGGAATTAAACTTCACAATGCAAGCCTCCACATGGTGCTCTGTCTAGAGCTGCAATCTAGTCCTGCCTCCCATCTGCCAGGATCCCTCAGTAATACCCTCACTTATTTTTGAGAGCTAAAAATCAAAACAATTGAACTCATGCAGATAGAGAGTAGAAGGATGGTTACCAGATGCCGGGAAGTGTAGTGGGAGATGAGGGAGGAAGTGGGGATCGTTATTTGGTATAAAAACATAGAAAGAATAAATAAGACTTAGTATTTGTCAGGACAACAGGATGACTATAGCAAAAAATTATTTATTTGTACATTTTAAAAATAACTAAAAGAGTATAATTAGATTGTTTGTAACATAAAGAATAAATGGTTGAGGTGATTAATACCTCATTTATCCTGATTTGGTTATTGCATATTGTATGCCTGTATCAAAATATCTCATGTACCACATAAGTATTCACTTACCTGGTCTCTACAAAAATAAAAAATAAATTAAAAATACAATTTTAGGTGTATAATAATACTATGTTTTCAAATATAATTTGTATTATTTCAAGGTATATATATAAGTATTTGCAGATAGGATAAAAAATGAAGAAGGGCAATTGATGAATCAACACTGGCCATATATTGATAAAAATTGGGTGGTGGCTATACACATAAAGGCTAATCATATCTTTCTATCTTTGTATACATTTGAAATTTTCTATACTAATGAATTTAGTAGAAATCCCCTGGGTAGTACAAAATAGATTTTCATTTTCTCCAGTGGGTTGCATCTTTTTAAAGACTATTTTTAAAAGCCTCTAATGGTGACACAGATTCCCACATATCTCTAATAGTTTAATTTGTCTCTATTTTCCACTCCATTCTTTCCTCCACCACAGGGTCCTGGCTGTATTTTAACATTCCCCTGCAGTGTCAAGGCCTGGAATTCTGTAGGGCAAGAAGGCTCTTCATAGTCCTCTTTTAGATAAGATTTAGTTCTTCTATGTTCTCTGAAGAAAAGCATGTAGAAGACAACCCACCTCTTCTATTGATCTTATTTATTTCCTATCATATTGTTGCTTTTCTGTATTACTTTGTTAGACCTCCTCTCATCTATGTGTGCAGACAGGGAGGAAAGATATACATGAATGGAACATGAAACACTCATTTTTAAAGGTAGGAAATTATAGATACCCGGGGAGTGAGTCAGATTATCTGGACCCAAATCCCAGTACCATGAGTTACTAGCTTCATGACTTTGACACATTTTTCTGTACTATGAAATGGAATTAATAAAAGTATCTACCTAATATGATAATAGGAAAGTTAAATGAAATAATGCATGTAAAGCACATGGCCTATATTAAGCACTCAAAACATGATAGCTATTATTACTATATCTTCACTGGCATTGTATCTTGCTATTTATCAATTGACAGGTGAAAAACTTTCTGTTGTAATTTGTATCTCATCAATTATTGGATTATTATTTATTTGTCTGATTTTTCTTCTGTATATTTTTCATTCCAATAATTTATTCAATTTTATTGATCAAGTCATGTTTTTCTTGTTGAATAAGTAACCACTGAACAAAATAAGAAAGTGGTGAGGCTGTTTTTTATTTTTATTTATTTTATTTTATTTAGTTTTTATTTTATTTTTATTTTAGCAGAAAGTGCAAGATTGACCTCAATTTATTCAAATTCAGAATTTGTAAGATGGCTCCAATGCTGAGTTGGGGAAAGACCCAGAATCAAGCCTTAAGAAACTTCAACATATTTTTTCGGTTTTGACTATTAGAGTTATGTTAGAGTTGAAAAATGAACTGGAAGGTGCAGCCTTGTTGGAAACAGGCTAGCAGTTCCCAGAAAAGTTAAACATAAAGCTACCATATGACCCAGCAATTCCACTCCTAGTATCTACCTAAGGGAAATAAAAACATATACCCACAACAAAACTTGTACAGAAATTTTCATGGTAGCATTATACATAGTATCCCACAAGTGGAAACAACACAAATTTCCATCAGTTGATTATTGGAAAAAACAAAATGTGGTATATGTATAAAATATATCACCCTGCTTTTATATATCTAAATAATCTTTTCATTAAACCTTTTTCAGTTAAACCCTTTGAGTATGCCATTTACTTTTTCTTTGGACACTGATTGTTAGAGTGGGTTAAGAGTTTTGCATGATTGACTTTATAATTTAAACAATTTTTTTTATTTCTGGTTAAATCACATTTCTTAACCCTAAAACTTATATTGTATCTATTGTTGTTAAATATTAATATCGTTAAATACTTACTCAATTTCTTTTTTATATATAAGCCTATTCAGATTATGTAATTTTTTTGGTGTGAGACATGGCAGATTGTGTCTTTCAAGAACTTTGTCCATTTCATGACCACGGTGAAACCCCGTCTCTACTAAAAATACAAAAAAATTAGCCGGGCGTGGTGGTGGCAGGTGCCTGTAGTCCCAGCTACTCGGGAGGCTGAGGCAGGAGAATGGCGCGAATCCGGGAGGCAGAGCTTGCAATGAGCGGAGATCGCGCCACTGCACTCCAGCCTGGGTGACAGAGTGAGACAATGTCTCAAAAAAAAAAAAAAAAAAAATTAACGCCAAGCTAGAAGGGCTAAGGCAGCATGCAGCCAGAAAACTGGATCTCCAAAAGCTAGTGGAGGCTTTGGAAGACCAGGAATTGAAAGAAAATGTAGAGATAATTGTAACCTGCAGGAATTGATTACCGAGTTATTGGATGAAACTCTTGCTTGCATGGCTGCAGCCATTAATACTGCGGTGGAACAAGAAGCTCAAGTGGAAACCAGTTCAGAGACGAGCAGGTATTCTGATGCTTTTACCACTCAGCATGCTCTCCGTCAAGCTCAGATGTCTAAGGAGCTGGTTGAGTTGCATAAAGTCATTTCACTGAAAGAGACCCTAGCTAGGAAGATAACTCAGAACATCAGCCAACTACAGCCCATTCAGTTCCAATACCAGCATAACATAAAAAATCTAGAATTGGAAGTCATCTTAAAGGAAAAGGAAGAATTGGTTCTTGAACTTCAGACAGCAAAGAAGGATTTCAACCAAGCCAAGTTGAGTGAGGCCACTGAAAATGTCTCCAGGAGCTGGAGGGTCAAATAGCTGATCTGAAGAAGAAACTGAATGAGCAGTCCAAACTTCTGAAACTAAAAGAATCCACAGAGCGTACTGTCTCCAGTTTGAACCAGGATATACAGATGATGAAAAACTAGTGGGTACCGTTAATGTGTCAAATGAAAGGGAATGCTGAGAAGTTTAGACAGTGGAAGCAGAAAAAAAGACAAAGAAGTAATACAGTTAAAAGAACGAGACCGTAAGAGGCAATATGAGCTGCTCAAACTTGAAAGAAACTTCCAGAAACAATCCAATGTGCTAAGATGTAAAACAGAGGAAGCAGTAGCTGCCAACAAGTGTCTCAGGGATGCTCTCCAGAAACAATGGGAAGTTGCAGATAAGCAGAAAGAGACTCAGAGCTATGGAATGGAAGGCACTGCAACTCAAGTGAAGAATTGGCTTGGAAACAAAATTGAGGTTATGGTCACTACTTAGGAAGCCAAACGCCATCTGATGGCCTCCTTGAAGATAGAAAGATCCTGGCTCAGGATGTGGCTCAACTCAAAGAAAAAAAGGAATCTGGGGAGAATCCACCTCCTAAACTCTGGAGACGTACATTCTCCCTTACTGAAGTGTGTGTTCAAGTTTCGGAGTCAGAAGATTCTATTACAAAGCAGATTGAAAGCCTAGAGACTGAAATGGAACTCAGGAGTGCTCTCAGATAGCTGACCTACAGCAGAAGCTGCTGGATACAGAAAGTGAAGACAGACCAAAACAGTGCTGGGAGAATATTGACACCATTCTGGAAGCCAATTGTGCCCTGAAATATTTGATTTGAGAGCTGGTCTCCTCCAAAATACAAGTCAGCAAACTTGAAAGCAGCCTGAAACAAAGCAAGGCCAGCTGTGCTGACATGCAGAAGATGCTGTTTGAGGAACAAAATCATTTTGCTGAGATAGAGACAGAGTTATAAGCTGAGCTGGTCAGAATGGAGCAACAGCACCAAGAGAAGGGGCTGTACCTTCTTGACCAGCTGCAGCAGAGCTAAATGGCAGAAAAGCAGTTAGAGGAATCAGGCAGTGAAAGGGAACAGCAGCTACTGAGCACACTGAAGTGTCAGGATGAAGAACTTGAGAAGATGCAAGAAGAGTGTGAGCAAAATCAACAGTTTTTCTGAGAGAATGAAACCATCAAGCAAAAACTGACCCCTGACCCTTCTACAGGTAGCCAGCAGACAGAAACATCTTCCTAAGGACACTCTTCTATCTCCAGACTCTTCTTGTGAATATGTCCCACCTAAGCCTAAACCTTCTCGTGTTAAACTTCCTGGAGCAAAGAATGGTCATCGAGGATCTAAAATATTGTTCAAAGCATTCTGTATATGAGCATGAGGATGGTGATGGTGATGGTGATAACGGGGATAATGAGGAATGGAAGCCAACAAAATTAGTTAAGGTGGCCAGGAAGAAAATCCAAGGGCATTCCTGCAAGTGCTTGTGTGGGAACAAACAGTGTGGGTGCAGTAAGCAAAATTCAGACTGTGGTGTGGACTGTAGCTGTGACCCCACAAAGTGTCAGAACCACCAGCAAGGAAAGGATAGCTTGAGCACTGTTGAATGGACCCAGAATTCTGAAGGCTCCTTCAAACTGGAGGATCCTACTGAGGTGACCCCAGGATTGAGCTTCTTTAACCCTGTCTGTGCCAAGCCCAATAGCAAGATCCTGAAAGAGATGTGTGACATGGAGCAGGTGCTGTCAAAGAAGACTGCTCCAGTTCTCCCACCCCCTTTTGACCTCCCAGAGTTAAAACATGTAGCAACAGAATACCAAGAAAATAAGCCTTCAGAGAAGGAAGAGAAACAAACTCTAGCCAGCAACACCAGATTCTCCTCTGGCTTCTCCCCTATTGAACAAGATGCCCACTGAAGTTGAAGTAATCATCTCCACACCTCTGTCTCGCTTGGGAGATGCTTTCAGGTTGCAATCAGAGGGGTTTTTTAAATGACTTCTCTGGATTTCAGGTTTCTTGCTGTTGAAATAAGAAAAAGAGCATTACTGAAAAGAAGGTAAACTTTGATGGATGTTGGCCTTCGGCTTCCAGCCCCAGACTACTACTGTCTGTTCTCCAGAAGGGTGCTAAGCCACCTACTGAAGAGAGAACCAACTGACATTCCTAATGACTCATCAGGAATAAGTCCTCAGTATCATCAAGTTGTTTCTTATTTGTGAGCAGTTCAGGCCATCTCCTGATGGGGATGAGGCCAAGGCTTTTTTATCCTTTGGTTGTCCCTGCTTAATGGAGGAGACTAGCCTAGGATGGGGGCCTGGCTCAGATCTTTTACTCCAACTCAAAAATGGAGTTGTGATCTTTCCTTTCCTGACATTCTCCGAATTTTAAGTGTTTCAATAGTATTCTCAATTGTTTGCCATGTTTCTGAAGTAAATGAATTATTATGATTATTATATTTTATTATACTTTAAGTTCTGGGATACATGTGCAGAATGTGCAGGGTTATTACACAGGTATACATGTGCCATGGTGGCTTGCTGCACCCATCAACCCGTCATCTACATTAGATATTTCTCCTAATGCTTTCCCTCCCCTAGCCCCCCACCACCCAACATGCCCTGGTGTGTGATGTTCCCCTCCCTGTGTCCATGTGTTCTCACTGTTCAGCTCCCACTTATGAGTGAGAACATGTGGTGTGTGGTTTTCTGTTCCTGTGTTAGTTTGCTGATAATGATGGTTTCCAGCTTCAAATATGTCCCTGCAAATGACATGAACTCATCCTTTTTTATGGCTGCATAGTACTGCATGGTGTATATGTGCCACATTTTCTTTATCCAGTCTATCATTGACAGGCATTTGGGTTGGTTCCAAGTCTTTGCTATTGTAAAAAGTGCTGCAATAAACATACATGTGCATATTTCTTTATAGTAGAAAGATTTATAATCCTTTGGGTGTATACGGAGTAATGGGATTGCTGGGTCAAATGGTATGTCTGGTTCTAGACTCTTGAGGAATCACCACACTGTCTTCCACAATGATTGAACTAATTTACACTCGTACCAACAGTGTAAAAGCATTCCTATTTCTCCACAGCCTCGCCAGCATCTGTTGTCTCCTGACTTTTTAAATAATTGCCGTTCTGTCTGGCGAGACATGATATCTCATTGTGGTTTTGATTTGCATTTCTCTAATGAGCAGTGATAAGGAGCTTTTTTTCATATGTTTGTTGACCTCATTAATGTCTTCTTTTGAGCAGTGTGTGTTCATATTCTTCACCCACTTTTTGATGTTTTTTTTTTGTAAATTTGTTTAAGTTCTTTGTAGATTCTGAATATTAACCATTTGTCAGATGGATAGGTTGCAAAAATTTTTCCCATTCTGTAGGTTGCCTGCTCACTCTGATGATAGATTCCTTTGCTGTGCAGAAGCTCTTTAGTTTAATTAGATCCCATCTGTCAGTTTTGGCTTTTGCTGCTATTGCTTTTGGTGTTTTAGTCATGAAGTCTTTGCATATGTCTATGCCCTGAATGATATTACCTAGGTTTTCTTCTAGGGTTTTTATAGTTTTAGGTCTTATGTTTAAGTTTTTAATCCATCTTGAGTTAATTTTTGTACAAAGTTAAGGAAGGGGTCCAGTTTCAGTTTTCTGCATATGGTTAGCCAGTTTTCCCAATATCATTTACTAAATAGGGAATCCTTTCCCCATGGCTTGTTTGTGTCAGGTTTGTCAAAGATCAGATGGTTGTAGGTGTGTGGTGTTCCTTCTGAGGCCTGTGTTCTGTTCCATTGGTCTATATATCTGTTTTGGTACCAGTACCATGCTGTTTTAATTACTGTAACCTTGTAGTATAGTTTGAAGTCAGGTGGTATGATGCCTCCAGCTTTGTTCTTTTTGCTTTAGATTTTCTTGGCTATACAGGTTCTTTTTTGGTTCCATATGAAATTTAAAGTAGTTTTTTCTAATTCTGTGAAGAAAGTCAATGGTAGCTTGATGGGGATAGCATTGAATCTATGAATTACTTTGGGTAGTATGGCCATTTTCAAGATATTGATTCTTTCTATTCATAAGCATGGAATATTTTTCCATTTGTTTGTGTCCTGTCTTATTTTCTTGAGGAGTGGTTTGTGGTTCTCCTTGAAAAGGTCCTTCACATCCCTTGTAAGTTGTATTCCTAGGTATTTTATTCTCTTTATAGCAATTGTGAATGGGAATTCACTCATTATTTGGCTCTCTGTTTGTCTATTATTGGTGTACACGTTGATTTTGTATCCTGAGACTTTGCTGAAGTTGCTTATCAGTTTAAGAAGATTTTGTGCTGAGACAATGGGGTTTTCTAAATATACAATCATGTCATCTGCAAACAGAGACACTTTGGCTTCCTTTCTTCCTATCTGAATACCCTTTATTTATTTCACTAGCCTGATTGCCCTACCAGAACTTCCAATACTATGTTGAATAGGAGTGGTGAGAGAGGGCATCTTTGTCTTGTGCTGGTTTTCAAAGGGAATGCTTCCAGTTTTTGCCCATTCAACATGATGTTGGCTGTGGGTTTGTTATAAATATTTCTTATTATTTTGAGATACATTCCATCAATACCTAGTTAATTGAGAGTTTTTAGCATGAAAGAGTGTTGAATTTTATTGAAGGCCTTTTCTGCATGTATTGAGATAACCGTGGCTTTTGTCATTGCTTCTGTTTATGTGATGGATTACGTTTATTGATTTGCATATGTTGAACCAGCCTTGCATCCCAGTGTTGAAGCTGTCTTGATCGTGGTGGACAAACTTTTTGATGTCCTCCTGGATTAGGTTTGCTGGTATTTTATTGAGGATTTTTGTGTCAATCTTCATCAGGGATATTGGCCTGAAATTTTCTTTTTTATTGTGTCTGCCAGGTTTTGGTATCAGTATGGTGCTGGTCTCATAAAATGAGTTGGGGAGAAATCCTTCTTTTTCTTTTGGTTAGAATAGTGTCAGAAGGAATGGTACCAGGTCCTCTTTGTACCTCGTGTAGAAGTTGGCTGTGAAGCCATCTGGTCCTAGGCTTTTTTTGGTTGTTAAGCTATTAATTACTGCCTCAATTTCAGAACTTGTTACTGGTCTATTCAGGGATATGACTTCTTCCTGATTTAGTCTTGGGGGATGTATGTGTCCGGAATTTATCCATTTCTTCTAGATTTTCTATTTTATTTGCACAGAGGTGGTTATAGTATTCTCTGATGGTAGTTTGTATTTCTGTGGGATGGGTGGTGGTATCCCCTTTGTCATTTTTTATTGTGTCTCTTTGATTCTTCTCTCTTTTCTTCTTTATTAGTCTGGCTAGTGGTCTATTTTTTTTTTATTTATTATACTTTAGGTTTTAGGGTACATGTGCACAATGTGCAGGTTTGTGGTCTATTTTTTTAATCTTTTCAAAAAACTAGCTCCTGGATTCATGGATTTTTTGAAGGGTTTTTCATGACTCTATCTTGTTCAGTGCTACTCTGATATTAGTTATTTATTGTCTTCTGCTAGCTTTTGAATTTGTTTGCTCTTGCTTCTCTAGTTCTTTTAATTATGATGTTAGGGTGTCCAGTTTACATCTTTCCTGCCTTCTCCTGTGGTAATTTAGTGCTATAAATTTCCCTCTAAACACTGCTTTAGCTGTGTCCCAGAGATTCTGGTGCATTGTGTCTTTGTTCTCATTGGTTTCAAAGAACTTATTTATTTCTGCCTTAATTTCATTATTTACCCAGTGTTCATTCAAGAGCAGGTTGTTCAGTTTCCATGTAGTTCTGTAGTTTTGAGTGAGTTTCTTAATCCTGAGTTCTAATTTGATTGCACTGCAATCTGAGAGACTGTTTGTTATGATTTCCGTTCTTTTGCATTTGCTGAGGAGTGTTTTACTTCCAACTATGTGGTCAATTTTGGAATAAGTGTGATGTGGTGCTGAGAAGAATGTATATTCTGTTGATTTGGGGTGGAGAGTTCTGTAGATGTCTATTAGGTCTGCTTGGTCCGGAGCTGAGTTCAAGTCCTGAATATCCTTGTTAATTTTCTGTTGCATTGATCTGTCTAATATTGACAGTGTGCTGTTAAAATCTCTCACTATTATTGTGTGGGTGTCTAAGTCTCCTTATAGGTCTCTAAGAACTTGCTTTATGAATCTGAATGCTCCTGTATTGGGTGCATATATATTTAGGATAGTTAGCTCTTGTTGCTGCATTGATCCCTTTCATTATGTAATGCCCTTCTTTGTCTTTTTTGATATTTGTTGGTTTAAATCTGTTTTGTCAGAGAATAGATTTGCAACCCTTGCTTTTTTTTTTTTTTTTGCTTTCCATTTGCTTGGTAAATATTCCTATATCACTTTATTTTGACCCTATGTGTGTCTTTGCACATGAGATGGGTTCTCTTGAATACAGTCCACTGATGGGTCTTGACTCTATCCAACTTGCCAGTCTGTGTCTTTTAATTGGGGCATTTAGCCCATTTGCATTTAAGGATAATGTTGTTATGTCTGAATTTGATCCTGTCATTATGATGGTAGCTGGTTATTTTGGCCAGTAGTTGATGCAGTTTCTTCATAGTGTCATGGTCTTTACAATTTGGTATGTTTTTGCAGTGACTGGTACCGGTTGTTCCTTTCCATGTTTAGTGCTTCCTTCAGGAGCTCCTGTAAGGCAGTCCTGGTGGTGACAAAATCTCTCAGCATTTGCTTGTCTGTAAAGGATTTTATTTCTCCTTCACTTACGAGGCTTATTATGGCTGGATACGAAATTCTGGATTGAAAATTCTTTTCTTTAAGAATGTTGAATATTGGTTCCCACTCTCTTCTGGCTTGTAGGGTTTCTGCAGAGAGATCCACTGTTAGTCTGATGGGCTTCCCTTTGTGGGTAACCCAACCTTTGTCTCCAGCTGCCCTTAACATTTTTTTCTTCATTTTAATCTTGGTGAATCTGATGATTATGTGTCTTGGGGTTGCTCTTCTCAAGGAGTATCTTTGTGGTGTTCTCTGTATTTCCTGAATTTGAATGTTGGCCTGTCTTGCTAGGTTGGGGAAATTCTCCTAGATAATATCCTGAAGAGTGTTTTCCAAGTTGATTCCCTTCTCCCTGTCACTTTCAGGTATACCAGTGAAATATAGATTTGGTCTTTTCACATAGTCGCATATTTCTCAGAGGCTTTGTTCCTTTTCGTTCTTTTTTCTCTAACCTTGTCTTCACACTTTATTTCATTAAGTTGATCTTCAACCTTTTATATCTTTTCTTCTGCTTGATTGATTCAGCTATTGATACTTGTGCATGTTTCATAAATTTCTCATACTCTGTTTTTCAGCTCCATCAGCTCATTTATGTTCTTCTCTAAACTGTTTATTGTGGTTAGCAATTACTCTAACCTTTTCTCAAGGTTCTTAGCTTCCTTGCATTGGGTTAGAACATGCTCCTTTAGCTTTTACCACCTTCTGAAACTTGCATCTGTCAATTCATTAAACTCATTCTCCATCCAGTTTTTTTTACCTAGCTGGCGAGTAGTTGTGATCCTTTGGAGGAGAACAGGCATTCTGGTTTTTGGAATTTTCAGACTTTTTGCACTTGTTTTACCTCATCTTCGTGGATTTATCTACCTTTGGTCTTTGATGTTGGTGATCTTCAGATGAGGTTTTGTGTGGACATCCTTTTTGTTGATGTTGATGCTATTCCTTTCTGTTTGTTAGTTTTCCTTCTAACAGGCCTCTCTGCTGCAGGTTTGCTGCAGTTTGTTGGAGGTCCACTCCAGAACCTTTTTGCCTGGGAATCACCAGCAGAGGCTGCAGAACAGCAATGTTTGCTGCCTGTTCCTTCCTCTGGAAGCTTCCTCCCCGAGGAACACCTGCCAGATGCCTGCTGGAGTTCTCCTGTATGAGATGTCTGTCAATTCCTACTGGAAGATGTCACCTAGTCAGGAGGGAAAGGGGTCTTGTACCCACTTGAGGAGTCAGTCTGTCCCTTAGCAGAGCTCAAGCACTCTGCTGGGAGATCCACTGCTCTCGTCAGAGCCAGGAGGCAGGAACATTTAAGTCTGCTGAAGTTGCACCCACAGCCACCCCTTTCCCCTAGGTGCTCTGTCCCAGAGAAATGGGAGTTTTATCTATAAGCCCCTGACTAGGAATGCTGCCTTCAGAGATGCCCTGCCCAGAGAGGAGGAACATAGAGAGGCAGTCTGGCTACAGTGGCTTTGCTGAGCTGTGTTGGGCTCCACCCTGTTCAAACTTCCCAGCTGCTTTGTTTACACTGGGAAGGGAAAACCACCTACTCAAGCCTCAGTAATGGTGGTGGCCCCTCCCTCCATCAAGCTCAAGCATCTTAGGTTGACTTCAGGCTGCCATGCTGGCAGTGAGAATTTCAAGCCAGTGGATCTTAGCTTGCTGGGCTCTGTGGGGTGGGATCCACTGAGCTAGACCACTTGGCTCCCTGGCTTCAGCCCCCTTTCCAGAGGAGTGAATGGTTCTGTCTTTTTGGTATTCCAAGTGTCACTGGGGTATGAAAAACAAAACAAAACAAAACAACAAACCTCCTGCAGCTAGCTCGGTGCCTGCCCAAATGGCTGCTTAGTTTTGTGCTTGCAACCCAGGGCCCTGGAGGTGTAGGCACCGGAGGGAATCTCCTGGCCTGAGGGTTGTAAAGACTGTGGGAAAAGCATAGTGTGTGCCCTGGAATGCACCCTTCCTCATAGCACAGTCCCTCATGGCTTCCCTTGGCTAGGGAAGGGAGTTCCCCAACCCCTTGTGCTTCCCATGTGAGGCAACACTCCACTCTGCTTCTGCTTGCCCTCCATGGGCTGCACCCACTGCCTAACCAATCCCAATTAGATGAGCCCGGTACCTCTGATGAAAATGCAGAAATCAGCCGCCTTCTGCATTGATCTTGCTGGGAGCTGCAGACTGGAGCTGTTCCTATTTGGCCATCTTGCCAGCCACCCAATGAATTACTTTTAAATGCTATGTAAGTAAATAAATCTTAGCCCACCTACCAAAAAAAAAAAAAAAAGAAAGAAACTGTAGTATATATCACCATGGAATACTACACAGCCATAAAACAGAATGAAATCATGTTTTTTTGCAGAAACTCAGATGTAGTTGGAAGTTATTATCCTAAGAAAATTAATGCAGGAGAAGAAAACTGAATGCTACATGTTCTCACATAAAAGTGGGAGCTAAACACTGAGTACACGTAGATAAAAAGTTGGGAACAATAGACACTGGGGACTACTAGATGACAGAGGGATTGGGATGCCTGAGAATTTTTTTAAAAACTACCTACTGGGTACTATGCTGACTATCTGGGTGATGGGATCATTAATACCCCAAACCTCAGAGTCATGCAATATACTCTTGTAACTAACTTGCACATGTACCCCTTGAACCTAAAATAAAAGTTGAAAAAAATTGCTTAGTATCATTTTAATCTCCATAGGATTTATAGTGATGTCCACTTTTCATTTTAGATATTAGTAATTAGTGTTTTCTGTTTTCCTTTTTTTTTTTTTCCAAATTCTAAAGTCTTTTTAATCTCTGATATTTAAACTTTTTCAAGAGTGCCCATTAGCTTTTCTTTTAGGGTAGTTTCACTTGATATGATTGGAGGTTGTAATTAATGGTATGCCAAATTATCTATTTTTTGCAGAGATAGGTAAAGCACCAAAATTGTCTTAGCTATTTCTTGGTCATCAGTTTGACAGAAAAACACTGTTATTTTTAACAGCCCAAACTCCTCTTAGCCCCAATATCCTGACATCTTTAGTGAGTTAGGATAATCCTAACCTAGAGGTATATATGCCTGTGAGATTCCTGGCCTGAAAGGAATAAATCATTTCACAGCATTCATAGGACTGAAAAATGAAAACTAGGGCTCCTACAGTAAACAAGTATTATTTCTGTTCAAAACCATCCTACAAGCACAAAAATCAGCTGGCCCTGGAGTTTCATAACAGGTACACAGGTCACAGGCAGACAGGTGGGCAGGAACAGGAATTTCCCTGGGTGCATGCTACTTTGGTTCTGCCTCAGAGGCACTAGAAGTCTAGGCCCTGCATTAGCACTCTCTTTTTCTTTCTTAATTGGCCTGGCTAGAGGTTTTTCATTTGTATTAATCTTTTCAAAGAACCACCTTTTGATCTGTTTATTTTCTCTATTGATTCCCTGTTTCTGAGTGCATTGATTTCTGCTTTAATTTTTATTATTTCATTTTTTCTGCTCACTGATAATGTCCCTTGCTCTTAAGTCTGCTCTGTCTGAAATTAATAAAGCCATTCCCACTTTCATTTTTTAAAACCACCTTATTAAGGTATGATTGACATATTAAAAGCTTTACACATTTAATATATACATATTGATAAATTGGGACTAGGTACCTGTGTAACGATCACCACCATCAACAGTCTAAACATATACATCATGTACCAAAGTTTCCACCTGTCCCATTTGTTATTAATGCATTTTTTTGTTTTTTAATGTTAAGAACATTTAATATAAGATCCATTTCTTTTAGCAATTTTAAGTATACAATAGAGCATTGTTAGATATGGTCCCTATGCTGTATAGTAGATCTCCAGAACCAATTTATCATGCATAACTGAAATTTTGACTCTCAAACTATCACCTTTCCATTTCTCCCTTACCTCAGTCTTTAGTAACAACCATTCTATTCTCTGTTTCTATGAGTTTGACTAATTTACATACCACAAATAAGTAAAAGAATACAGTTTTTGTTCTGTGTCTAGTTTATTTTACTTAATGCCTTCTAGGTCCATTCATTTTGTAACAAATGACAGAATTTGCTTCTTTTTTAAGGTTGAATATTATTCATATATATATTATATCACAATTTCTTATTTATTTGTCCACTGATGGGCATTTACATGTTTCTCATATCTTGGCTATTGTAAATAATGCTGCAGTGAACATAGGAGTGCACATACTTCTTTGAAATTATGGTTTAAATTATTTTGGATATGTACACCCAGAAGTGGGATTGCTAGATCATATGGTATTTCTATTTCTAATTTGTTGAGAAACCTTCATACTGTTTCCGATAATTGATGTATATATTTACATTTTCACCAAGAGTGTACAAGTGTTCTCCTTTCTCCACACCTGCAGAATAATTTATCTTTTGGCATTTTAATAACAGCCATTCAAACAGATGTGAGGTAATATCTTATTGTGGTTTCGATTTGTATTTCCCGGATTATTAGTGATATTGAGCAACTATTCTTATACTTGGGCATTTGTATGTTTTCTTTGGAAGAATGTCTACTTAGGTCCTTTGCCCATTGTTAAAATTGGGTGTATTTTAGCTGTTCCACAGTATGAGTTTCTTGGATATTTCGGATATTAACCCCTTATCAGATGCATGGCTTGCAAATATTTTCTCCCATCCCATAGGTTGCCTTTTTATTTTGTTAATTGTTTCTTAGCTCTGCAGAAGCTTTTTAGTTTGATGTATTCCCACTTGTTTATTTTTACATCTCTTGCTTTTGCTTTTTATGTCATATACAAAAATTATTATCAAAATCACTTTCTAGGAATTTTTCCACTATGTTTTTTTTCTAGGACTTTTACAGATTCATGCCTTATTGTTGGGTCACGTATTCATTATGCATTGATTTTGTGTATGGGGGAAGATAAGAGTCAAATTTTACCTGTTTTCATGTGGATAACTAGTATTTCCAACACCATTTATTGAAGTGACCATTCTTTGCCCACTTGTATTCTTTGCATCCTTGTCAAAAGTTAGCTGACTTTATATGTGAGGATTTATTTCAGGGTTCTTAATTCTGTTCTATTGGTCTACATGTCTGTTTTATGCCAGTGCCAATACTGTTTTAATTACTATAAATGCGTAATATAATTGAAATCAAGAAGTCTGCTGTCTTTAGCTTTGTTCTACTTACTCCAAATTGCTTTGCTTACAGGGTCTTTTCTGGTTTCATATAAATTTTAGGATAATTTATTCTATTTCTGTGAAAAAGGCCATTGGGATTTTGATGAGGATTGACTTGACTGTTGATTGCTTTGTGTAGTATGAACATTTTAGCAATTTTACCTCTTCAATTCCATAACATAAAAATATATTTCAATTTATTTGTGCCTACTTTATTGTCTTTCAATTGTTTTGTAGTTTTCAGTGTACACCTTTTTCATTTTCTTTATTAAATTTATATCTATTTTATCTTTTTTGATGATATTTTAGATGAGATTTTAGATAAGATTGTTTCCCTGTATTTTTTTCTGATAAGCTGTTAGTATATAGAAATGTAACAGATAATTGTAACTGATTATGTGTCCTGAAACGTTACTGAGTTGATGTATTAGTTCTGACACTTTTTTGAGAAGTTTTTAGGGTTTTCAAAATGTAATATCACATTAAATGCAAATAAGACAGTTTTACTTTTTTCCATTCCTATATGTAAGACTTTTTTTGTTACCTAATTACACCGGCTAGGACTTCTAGTATTATGTTAATTAGAAGTGGTGAAGTGAGAATCCTTGCCTTGTTCATGATCTTAGAGGAACAGTCTTCAGTTTTTCAAATTGGCTGTATTAGCTGCAGGTGGGTAATATATGGCCTTTATTATGTTGAGGTACATTTCTTATATACTTAATTGTTTGAGAGATTTTACCATGAAAGGATGTTGAACTCACAAAATTTTTTTCTACATCCATTGAGATGATCCTATGATTTTTATTTTTTATTCTGTTTATGTAGTGTATCGTTGTGGGACTTCTCCTCAGTTCAGCTAAAGACGGGGTCCTTGTCACAAGGCCACAAAAGATTAGGCTCATAGGCAATTTGAAGGGTGAATAAGGCAAGGTTTTATTGGGTGAAAAGGGAAATAAACGGAAACAGGTACCCTTTGCAAAGGAGAGTCCCTGCTGGTCAGCTTCCTGCCTTGCAGTTTAATCCCAAGTTCCACACAGGAACAGGAGGGGCGAGGCTTCTCCCCGCTTCAAAGAATGAAAACTTCTGTGTCTCCACCCCAGTGTGCCCTCCTCCCAATGCACAGGCCAGCTGGAATTTTGTCAGGGAGCTTCCTGACCTGTCTGTCTCAGTATCATATTTATTATTTGCATATGTTAAACATTCTTGCCTCCAAGGTATAAATTCACTTTTTCAAGGTATATAATTCTTACAAAGTCCTGGTGAAGTCAGTTTGTAGTATTTTGTTGAGGATTTTCTTATCTATGTACATCAGGAATAGTGGATTATAATATTCTTCTCATAGTGTCTGCTTTTGGTATCAGGGTAAAGTTGGCCTCATAGAATGAATTTGAAAGGGTTACATCCTCTCAAAGTTTTAGAAGAGTTTTAGAATTGCAAAAATTCTTAAAGTTTGCATGGAATTCCCCAGTGAATTCATCTAGCTCTAAACTTTTTTGCCAGGAGATTTTCGATAACTGATTTAATCTCCTTTCATGTTATCAGTCTATTCGGATTTTCTATGTCTTCGTGGTTCAGGCATGCTAGATTTTGTGTCTAGGATTCATCCACTTCTAGGTTATCCAACTTGTTGATATATAATTGTTCATAGTAGTCTCATGATCCTTCATATTTCTCTGGTATCAGTTGTAACCCTTCCTCTTTCATTTATAAATTTATTTGTTTGTATCTTTTCTCTCCCTTTTTACTCTAGCTAAAATTCTATTGCTTTATCTTTTTAAAAAACAAGTCTTAATTTTGTGAATATTTTCTATTGTTTTTTCTAGTCTTTATTTAATTTGCTTCTTTCATCTTTATTATTTCCTTACGCTTACTGTGTGTACTAGTTGCTCTTTTTTTATTTCCTGGCATTGTAAAGTGATTTTTTTTAATTTCAGATTTTGCTATTTTCTTAATGTAGCCATTTAGTACTGAAAACTTCCTGCTGATAACTCCTTTTGCTGCATCCCATAAGCTTGGTATGTTGTATTTTCATTTTAACTTGTCCCAATGTTACCAGATAGTGCCTCACAGTTCCAAGCTCTTGGTGTCTCAAACAAACAATTGGACAAGACACACACAGATAGCAAAGCAAAGCAGCAAAAATTTATTAAGCACAATATTACACTCTCAGAGGGGGAGAACAGACTGACCTCTGTGAGATTAGATCAGCCTTAGTTTGGTGTACTTTGGGTCTTTTTATGTGTTTTCTTTTTCCTCTCTTCCCTAGGGTTGACTAGCCAGTGTCTGCCTTTTTGACTGATAGGTGTGTATCTTAGTTATTTAACCCCTGTGTGCTTGCACATTGCCTCCATCCCATAAGTTTAAGTACACGCATGATATGAAGTCCATAGGTGTGAGCTTTAATGAGCTGATTATTACACAAGGTCATGTTAAGGATATTTTTAATGCACATGACTATCCCTGAAGAGTTGCCCCTTACCTGTTTGGTCTGGATACTATCGGCCATGGGATCCTTACTCGCTGCTTTATCATACTTTTTGTTTTGGCTGCTTAACTTCTGCCTCTTGCCTTGCTTCTTGCTCACCTGCCCCTTCACCTTGCTTCTGCCCTCTGCTTTTACTTATTCTGCCTTTTATTCAACTTTTAATTCCCTTTGCTACTCTCCTGCCTCATTTTCCCTATTCTCCTGCTTCACCAAGATATTATTGTATTACACTTGAAATTTTTCTTTAACCCATTGGTTTTTTGTTAGTATGTTGCTTAATTTACACATATTTGCAAGTTTCCCAGTTTTCCTTTTGTTATTGATTTCTAATTTCATATCATTGTGGTTAGAAATGTTTCTTGATATATTTTTAACATTTTTATATTTGTTAGCACTTGTATTGTGGCCTAACATATGGTCTAATCTGGAGAATGTTCCATATATACTTGGTAAGAGTTTGTATTCTGCTACTGTTGGACGGAAGGGTCTCTATGTATCCGTTAGATCCATTTGTTTTATACTGATGTTCAAATTCTGTCTTTCCTTATTGATTTACTTTTGAATGATCTATCCATTTTTGAAAGGGGGTATTAAAGTCCCCTACAGTAATTGTATTGCTATGTATTTTTCCCTTCAGTTCTGTTAATATTTGCTTTATATATTTAGTTGCTCCAACATTGAATGCATTTATAGTTACAATTGTAATATTCTGTTTATGACTTGACCCCTTTATCTTTGTATAATGACAGTCTTGTTTTCTTCTGACAGTTTTTGACATAAACCTATTTTGTCTTTTATAAATATAGTCACCCCTGCTCTCTTTTGGTGGCAATTTTCATGGGATATTGTATTTTATCCCATCACTTTTAGCCTATGTGCGTCATTAAAGTTAAAGTGAGTTTCTTGTAGACAACACATGGTTGAATCTTGCCTTTGTTTTTCTTTTAACCATTCAGCCAGTGTACATGTATTGATTGGATAATTTAACCAATTTACACTTAAGGTCATTGTTGATACATAGGACTTACTAATGCCACTTTGTTAATTTTTTACTGACTCTTTTGCAGTGCTTTGTTTCCTTCTTCATCTGCTGTTTTAATTTCTGATTTGTAGTGGCATGCTTTGATTCCTTTATCTTTTTTTTTTCTTTTTTTTTTTTTTTTGA
>NW_026652282.1:65321390-65368703 GCF_009828535.3 Hylobates moloch
TTTTTTTTTTTTTTTTTTTTTTAGTAGAGACGGGGTTTCACCATGTATCCAGCATGGTCTCGATCTCCTGACCTCGTGATCCACCTGCCTCAGCCTCTCAAAGTGCTGGGATTACAGGCTTGAGCCACTGCGCCCAGCCTATCTTTTTCTTTTGTGAATCAAATATAGGCATTTTGTTTGTAATTAACATGAGACTTGCATAAAGCATCTTATGGTTATGACGTTCTGTTTTAACCTGATAGTATGTTAATTTTGTTTACAAAAATTAATACTTTTGTCACCCTTCCCAATATTTTGTTATTGATGTGGAACCTTCTACCACTTTATTGTTTATACATTAATAGCTTATTGTAGCTTTGGATCTTTTTGATACTTTTGCCTTTTAACTTTTATACTGTTTAAAGTGATTTATATACCACCATTACAGTATTAATCTACATTTGACTATATGCTTGCTTTTACCAGCAAGTTTTATATGTTCCTATGTTTTCTGTCAATTAATATTTTTATTTTTCATTTTTATTATATTTTATATTTTAATTTTCAAATTTTAATCCATATGGGTACATAGTGGGTATATATATATATATGTGTGTGTGTATGTATGTATAGAATATATGGGATATTTTGCTACAGGCATACAATGTCTAACTATCACATCAGGGTAAACAAGGTTTCCATTACCTCAAGCATTTATCTTTTGTGTTACAAACAATTCAATTGTGTACTTTTAGTTATTTTGAAATGTACAATTGAATTACTGTTGACTCAAATCATCCCATCGTACTATAAAATACTAGATCTTCTTCATTCTTTACAACCATTTTTGTACCATTTAACCATATCTCCTTCTCCATCTCAGCCACTCCACTACCTTTCTCAGTCTCTGGTAACCAGGAAGTGGCGAAAATGGAACCCTTATATACACTGCTGATAGGAACATAAATTAGTACAAACACTGTGTAGAACAATTTGGAGATTTCTCAAAAAGCTAAAAAGAGAACTACCATATGATTCAGCAGTACCACTGTTGGGTATATACCCAAAAGAAAAATCGGTATATCAAAGAGATATCTGCACTTCCATGTTTGTTGAAGCACTGTTAACAATAGCCAAGATTTGGAAGCAACTTAAATGTCCATCAAAAGATAAATTAGTAAAGAAAATGTGGTGCTTACACAAAATGGAGTGCTCTCCATGTGGGATGGTTAATGAGTATAAAAAACAATTAGAAAGAATAAATAAAACCTGGCATTTGATACCACAACAGGGTGACTATAGTCAATAATAAAGTAAAGGTATATTTTAAAATAACTGAAGGAGTATAATTGGATTGATTGTAACACAAAGAATAAATGCTTGAGGGTATTTATATCCCATTTTCCATGATGTGATTATTATGCACTGCATGCCTGTACCAAAACCTCTCATGTGCCCACTAAATGTATACATCTACTGTGTATCCATAAAAATGTAAATATAAATAAACAAATAAATAAAACATTAAAAAATAAAAAAGAGCTACCGTATGATCCAGCAATACCATTGTTAGGTATAGACCCAAAAGAAAGGAAATCAGTTTATCAAAGAGACAGCCACACTCCCATATTTATGGCAACAATTCTCACAATAGTTATTTGGAAGCAGCCTAAGTCTCCATCAACAGCTGAATGGTTAAAGAAATGTGGTATATATACACAACGGAGTACTATTCAACCATAAAAAAGAATGAGATCTTGGAGATGATGTCATTTGCAGCAACTTGGATGAAAGTGGAGGTCATTATACTAAGTGAAATAGGCCCAGCACGGAAAAATAACATTCACATATTCTTGTTTATTTGTGGGAGCTAAAAATTAAAGCAATTGAATCCATTTTTATTTTAGATTCAGGGGTTACACGTGCAGGTTTGTTAAAAGGGTATATTGTTTGATGCTGAGGTTTAGGCTTCTACTGGTCCTGTTACACAGCTAGTAAGCATAAATAGCATATTTTTCGGCCCTTGCTCCCCTCCTTCTCTTCTTCTTTTGGAGTCTGCAGTGTCTATTTTCCCCATGTTTATGCCCATGTGTACCCAAGATTTAGCTCTCACTTATAATTGAGAACATGTAATATGTGATTATTTTTTGTTTCTGTATTTATTTGCTTAGAATAATGGACTCCAGCTACATCCACGTTACTGCAAAAGACTTGATGTCATTTGGTTTTATGGCTGCATAGTATTTCATGGTGTAAGCAAATCATATTTTATTTATCCAATTCACTGTTGGTGGGCATCTAGGTTAATCCCATGTCATTGCTATTGTGAATAGTACTGCAATGAACATAGAAGTTAATGTGTCTTTTCGTTAGAATGATTTTTTTTCCTTTGCACATATACACAGTAATGAGATTGGGGGATCAATGGTGATTCTATTTTTAGTTCTTTGAGAAATATCCCAACTGCTCTCCCTAGTGGCTGAACTAATTTACATTCTCACCAACAGTGTGTAAGTTTTCCCTTTTCTTTGCAGCCTCATCAGCATCTGCTATTTTTTGAATTTTTAATAATAGCCATTCTGACTAGTGTGAGATAGTATCTCATTGTGGTTTGGATTTGCGTTTCTCCAATGACTAGTGATGTCGAGCATTTTTATATATGTGTTGGCTGCTTGTATGTCTTCTTTTGAGAAGTGTCTGCTCATGTCTTTGTGAACTTCTTTATTTTCTTTTTTTTTATTAGAGTTTTTTTTCCTGTTGATTTAAGTACTCTACATATTCTGAATATTAGTCCTTTGTTAGATATATAGTTTGCAAATATTTTCTCTCATTCTGTAGGTTGTCTGTTCACTCTGTTCCTTTGCCGTACAAAACCTCTTTAGGTTGATTAGGTCTCACTTGTCAATTTTTGTTTTTGTTGGAATTGCTTTTTAGGACTTGGTCATAAATTATTTCCCAAGGCTGAGGTCCAGAAGAATATTTTCTAGCTCCTCTTCTATGATTTTTATAGTTCGAAGTCTTCTGTTTAAGTCCTTAATTCATCTTGAGTTCATTCTTGTATATGGTGATATGCAGGGGTCCAGTTTCATTCTTCTGCATATTATATCTTCATATGTTTACATGTTGCTGATTAGCATAACTTTTTCAACTTGAATATCTCTAGATTTTTTTTTTGTATTGTAGGTCTAGTGGTCTGAATTCTCTCAGCTTCTGTCTTTATTGTGCTTTTATTTCTGAAGGGTAGATTTGCCAAGCTAATATTGTTATTTGGGAGGTGTTCCTTTCAGCAATTTGAATATATCATTTCATTTTCTCCTTGTCTGCAAGATTTCTAGTGACAAATAAACTGATAGCCTTGTGGAGGTTTTTTTTGTATGTGACAAGTTGCTTTTCTCTTGCAGCATTCAAGTTCTGTGTTTTATTTTGATAATTCGATTATACTGTTTCTCAGTGAAGACCATTTCATGCTCAAACTACTTCAAGTTTGTTGATGTTCATAGACCTGGATATTCTTTCTTCCTTCTGGATTTTGGAAGTTTTGTCATTATTTATTAAGATTTCTGTTCCTTTTTTTCTCTGATCATTCCGAGGCTTGAGTGTGTGTGTGTGTGTGTGTGTGTGTGTGTGTTTGTTTGATAGTTTCTCTTAAGTTCAGCAGGCTTCACTCACACCTTTTTATTCTTTCTGTTGCTGTTGTTCCAGGGACAGTCTGTATTTTCTGGGTTATTTATATTCCTTGAAGATCTGCATTGCTGTCTTCTATCTGAATAAGTAGTCACATTCTCCAGTCTTTACTGACTGGCTTTGGGACAGAAGATCGTTCACCAGGAAGCCCTTCTAGGAATTTAGGGGGACTTTCAGAAATTTATATACATTTCCTTGCTCCACTTCTCTTGTTCTCTCTTTGGGAAGCAGTCTTGCAATTGTATGCTTTTTCTTGACCCCACAAATCCAGGCCCGGTGCTGAGAACCTCTATTATACGTTTTCCTATGGCAGTGTCCTGAAGTGTTTGAGGCTGTGGAGCCTTCTCTGAAACCAGCAAAGTTGAGCCAGCTGCTAAGATCTGCATTTGTTTTTCAAACTTGTGTGCCTTCTCTGAGAGCTTGTGCATGCTGTTTACAGGGATGTGAAGGGTGCCAACAATGGGTGAAGGGATGCTGGGGCATGTGTCAGGTGGTTGGAATGTCTTCAAGTGAGTTGTTCTGCAGGCTTCTTGAGTGGGTATCTTGGTAGAGTCTATGAACCGGTTAGCAGAATCACTGGCTAGCTGTTGAGAAATATGCACTGGTTACTGTGTGCTCCCTCCCTTTCCCTCTGCTTCAAGCTTCCCGTGATGATTTGGCAGTGTCAATCCCATAAGTGTTCTGGGCTGCATGGGGTGAGACAGCAGTAGGCCTCCTGGGCCACCTCCTACAAAACTGTGAAAGCTGGATGCTCACTTTAATTTTCTTTCCTTCTGTGGGAGAAATCATAGGCGCAGGGGATCTCTCAGCACCAAATTGTGTTGCCTTTGGATAGGGGTGATGCAAGTAAAGTGAAACTTCTCTTCTTACCCTCTTCAATGCATCTACTCTTGGGGATTTTGTCCACTAGAGTGCTGGAACCTCAGCTATACTCCAGGGATTTCACAAAATATTCTTACCTGTGAGTCTTTACCAAAATTGTTGTTTCTATGGAAACTCCTATTCCGCTATATTGCTGATGTCACTCCTTACTTTCACTTTCTTTCAATTAGTGCTACCATTGTTTTCATATTCAAAGCAGTTTTCCTGTAGATGACATACTTGGGTTTTCTTTTATTACAAACTCTGACAATCTCTGGCTTTTAATTGGTGCATTTAGAACACTGATGTTCCAAATTATAATTGGTATAGGTGTATTAATGTCTATATTATTTGTTACTATTTTCTATTTCTTTACCTTTGATCCTTCTTTTAATTTTTCTATTATACTTTTTATGCCTTCTGTGGTTTTCATTGAGCATTTTATATGATTTCATTTTTTCTCCTTTCTCAGCATGTTAGTCATACTTTTTTTACACTTTTTAAAGTAGTTGCCCTAGTATTTGCAAAAATACACTTACAGCTACTCTAAGTTCACTTTTAAACAACACTATACTACTTATGGGTAGTATGGGTTCCTTAAAATAACAAAAAAACCTGATTCTTCCATTCCATTTTTTGTATAATTGTTGTTATTCATTTCACTTATACATAAGTATACATGCATACGTACATATATATGTAAAAACAAATACATAATGACATATATTGTTCCTATTATTATTTTGAATAAACTATCTGTTAGATCAGTTAAGAATAAGAAATATATTGGACTCGGGCAGACCCCAAATATAAGAAAAATAAGTTTTTATTTTACCTTCATTTATCCCTTATCTGGTGCTCTTTTATTCTTTTTGTTTCTGACATATTTCTCTTTCTCTATAAAGAATTTTTAACATTTCTTGCAAAACAGGTCTACTGGCAGGAAACCTCCTTAATGCTTGGTCTTTTGGCTTAGTCTTTATTTCCCCTTCACTTTTGAAAGATAATTTTGCTAGATACAGAATTATAGGTTAGTAGTTCTTTTCTCTCAACACTTTAAATATGTAACTCCATTCTCCTCTTACTTGCATGATTTCTGAGGATAAGCGTGATGTAATTTTTATCTTTGGTATAGGGAAGGTTTTTTTCCCATCTAACTCTTTTCAGGAATTTTTCTTTATCTCTGATTTTTGTGGTTTGAGTATAGCATGCCTAGGTTTGAATTCTTTTTGTTTTCTTTTTCTTTTTTTTACTATATCCTACTTGATATTTTCTCAGCTTCCAGGATCTGTGGTTTAGTGTCTGACATTAATTTGCAGAAAATTCTCAGTCTTCATTGTTTCAAATATTACTTCTGTTTCTTCCTCTACTTCTGATACAGCCATTGCACATACGTTATACCTCTTGTAGTTATCCCACAGTTCTTGAATATTTTGTTCTGTTTTTGTTTTTCTCTTTTTTTCTTTTTTCTCTTATGTTTTTGAAGTTTCTATTGAGATAGGCTCAAATATTCTTGGCTTAGCTGTGTGCAATTCCCTAGTAAGCACATCAGAGGCATTCTTCATTTGTTTTAGTTTTTTAAATCTCTAAAATTACTTTTTGCTTCTTTCTTATAATTTCATTTCTAATTATAATGTCCTTCTATTCTTCCATGCTGTCTACTTTACCCATTAGAGCCTTTAGCATACTGGTCATAATATATTTAAATTTCTTAACTGACCATTCCAACATCCTTGCCATAACCGAATCTAATTCTGACACTTGATGTGTCTCTTCAAACTGTATTTTTTCTTTTAATATGATTTGTAATTATTTTCTTTTTTTTATTATACTTTGAGTTCTTGGGTATGTGTGAAGAACATGCAGGTTTGTTATATAGGTATACACGTGCCATGGTGGTTTGCTGCACCCATCATCCCATCATCTACGTTAGGTATTTCTCCTAATGCTATCCCTCCCCTAGACCCCCACCCCTTGACAGGCCCCATTGTATGATGTTCCCCTCCCTGTGTCCACACGTTCTAATTGTTGAACTCCCACTTATGAGTGAGAACATGTGGTGTTTGGTTTTTCATTCCTGTGTTAGTTTGCTGAGAATCATGTTTTCCAGGTTCATCCATGTCCCTGCAAAGGACATGAACTCATCCTTTTTTATGGCTGCATAGTACTCCATGGTGTATATGTGCCAGATTTTCTTTATCCCATCTATCATTGATGGGCATTTGGGTTGGTTCCAAGTTCTTTTCTTGACATCCAGTCATGATGTCCTGGGTAAAAAGAACTGCTCTAAATAGGTCTTTAGCAATGTGGTAATATAGTGTGTATAGGGGGTGACAAATAGTTCTACAGTTTTACGATTAGGTCTCAGATTTTTAGTGAGCTCGTACCTCTGGATTGTGAATATTGCAAGTGCTTCTCAGCATACTGCTACCACACTTAGGATAACTAGAGTGGTCTACATTAAACATTTTTTCTTTTCCAACATGGAAGAGAGGGCTGGAGTTGCATCTTTTCCTTTCCCCAGGTTTGTTAGACCCTGTTAAAACCCCAGCAGGTTAGTTTCTCCTGAGGAAAGAGCTTTTTAATAAAAAGAAAATTCACGTATGTATTTCAAAATGGTTCCTTTCTTCCTTTCCTTCCTGGAAGCATGAGGATAATTTTCTCTGATATTCACCGTGAGGTCTGGTATAATAAATCCAGGAAGTAAAACTCACAAAAGTGTGGGAGCTTCCTGATGACTGGGCTCACCTGGAGTTTTTATCTCAAACACTAGTCCACATTGAGCCCCAAACAATTCATCATTTACAGTTTAGGTTTTCTTACCCTGGCACTTGTTTCCACAGAGGTTCCTGCTTTGATTTCTTTTAAGTATTTTTCTGTCTGTCTCCCCAGTTTGGGGAGCAGTGGTTTTCCCTGTGACCTCACTTCTTATGGATCTACAAAGAGTTGTTGAGTTTTCTGATTTTTCAGTTTACTTGTTCTTAGGGCCTAATGATGACCTCCAAGCATCTTAAAACACTGGACTGTAAACCTGTCTTTAACTCTCCTTTAAAATATTAATTTGCACAATTAATACTTACAGATAAAGCTGAAATTTTTTGGATACATGCACCCACTACTAATTTCTGTCCACTGTCTTCTCCCTCGTCCTTTTAGATATTTTCCCTTGTGCTCTTCACACATTTCTAGGTATATGTAGAAAATATAGAATATATACAGGGAATTTAAAAATAAATATTATTATACTGGATATTTTTCTGCAATGTCTTCTTCATTCTACAATATATGTTGGAGATCTTTATACTAAGATCTATCTCATCAAAAATCTACATATTAGGGATCTATACTTTACTGAACCTTATTTTTAACTGCCGTTTATAATTCATAGTTCATATAATAGACTATTTAGCCAATTCACTATATAGTATCACGGTTAAGAACACTAGCTCTATCGTCAGATTATCAGGCTCTAATCTAGGGAACTTGGAATAGATTACTTAATCTTCCTGTGACTCATTTTTATAAATAAAATGCAAATAATAATACTTTCTTCATATGATTGATGTGGAGGGTAAATATAGTAGAACATGTAAAGCCTTTAGAATAATACCTGCCACATTTGAATCATGCAATAAATGTCAACTATTAGTATTTATAAGCATCTGCTTTGTTCTAGTTTTTCACTCCTACAAACAATGCTCCAATAAGCATTCAATGTATTATTCTTTGACCATGTATATAAGTGTTTTCCGGAGATAAAACCAAGTAGAAAAATTACTGAATCACAAATAGTGCCTATATTTCACCTTGTTTAATTTGTATCTCCTTGAGTACTAAAGAGGTTGAGCATTGTTTCATGGGTTTATTTACCAGATATATTTCCTCTTACATTTTTGTGACTTGTATTTT
This sequence comes from Hylobates moloch, assembly GCF_009828535.3. Classification (NCBI taxonomy): domain Eukaryota; kingdom Metazoa; phylum Chordata; class Mammalia; order Primates; family Hylobatidae; genus Hylobates; species Hylobates moloch. The sequence goes on from NW_026652282.1 coordinate 65,329,824, forward strand.
CTTATTCTTTATTCATTTTTCTTACATATATGTAGAAAATTTTTTAAAAATGTGAATGTCTCATCAGTTATATACATTATAAATGTCTTCCTCCAGTCTGTCACCTGTTGTTGAGAAATATGGTTTTTAAAAAACTTTGATATAGGGAAATATATCATTATTACATTTTTCCTAGTTGATTTTTACTTTTTTTGCTTAAGGAATTTGTGCTATATTCTAAGGTTATATCATATTTTTCAAAATTTATTTTTCTTGTATTATTTTTACTTTTATGGACACAGGCTCTCACTCTGTCTCCCAGGCTGGAGTTCAGTGGCACAGTCACGGCTCACTGCAGTCTTGATCTCCTAGGCTCAAGCTCTCCTCCTGCCTTGGCCTCCAATTAAGCTGGAATTACAGGTGTGAGTCACTGTGCCTGGCTATACTTACTTTTTTTTTTACATTTATGTTACCAATACCCCTGCAAGAATGCTTTGCTAAGGGTGTAAGCTTAGAATCTTAGAATCAAACTTTACGTTTCAGATAGAGTACTCAGAGTTTGTCTCTACAGTGGACAAAATCAACCCTAGACTAAATGATGCTCTGTTCCCAAGCCCCCAGAAAAGCTTAAAAATTACAGTACAGATAGAGAAGAAGATGGCATATAAGAGCCAGGGCTAATGTGCAGCTCTTACTTGGCTGGACAGAACAGCATGTGGAGACTCACACCATGAACTTTTGCTTCAGGAACTACTACAGGAATGTAACAGGAAAACCAAAAGAATTCACAGATCCTTTGAGAGAAGTGGCATGCCACTGCAAATTTCATGAGACAGGCAAAAAACTAATTTGGGGGGCAAACAAGAACTGCTGTATATACAGACACAGAAGCTGCCACTGACAGTGTGGGCAGACAGGGAGGGGCAAGGTCTGACAACTGTGCTTGCTTTCCCAGTGGAGAAGTGTACAGCCTGGGGTAAGTTCTGAGCAGGGCACTGTGGGAGCAAGACCGGCCTCACCAGCTGTGTGGGAGCTGGGTGAAGCCTGTGGCTACAGGCTATACCCCACTTTTCTGATGAAATATATGGCACAGTAGAGGCAGCCATAATCCCCTCTGAAATATAACCCCATTGGCCCAAGAACCACACCCCACCCCCCACGGTGGCTGCAATAGCTCCACACAAGGAGAGTGTGAGCCCAGACCCACCTAAACCTGCCCCCACGTGATGATATTTCTCTACCCACCCTGGTATCCAAACACAAAAGACAGAAACTCTTGGGAGCTTTATGGCCCCATCCATCACCTAGGAAACTATATTACTTATCCTGGCCAACTTAGGGCAGGCGTAGAACCCCCTACTACTACTGCAGCTGGTGCTCTCTTGAAAACACCACTTCCCGGCTGAAGGCCAACCAACTCAGGCCATTACAGCAACTCATGACAAAATGACCCAGCTACAAGGAAGCATAAAACAACAACTAATTTCACTGCCTGCAACATTTAGGCTAACCAGAGTTCCTGACTCTGCCCAAGTGACAAATTCACTGCTTGCATAACCAGCATTTGGGAAAGCCAGCACACTAAGCATATCTACAACCAAAGACTCTCACAGAGGCTACTTCATTCCACTGCCACCTCTACCAGAATAGATGCTGGTATCCACAGCTGGGAGACTTTAAGTGAATCACATCACAGGACCCTTTGCAGACATTCCCCAGCAGCAGCTCAGAGCCTGGTAGCCCAGCTGGGTGGCTGGAGCCAGAAGAGCAGTAACTATCATTGCAGTTCAGCACTCAGGAAGCCCCATCACTAGGGGAAAGAGGAGAGCACCACATCAAGGGATCATCCTGTGGGACAAAAGAATCTGAACAGCAGGCCTTGAGTTCCAGATTTTCCACTGAAATAGTCTACTCAAGTAAAAAGGAACCAGAAAAGTAATTCTGGTAATATGACAAAACAGGGTTATACAACAACTACAAAAGATCACTTTAGCTCCCCAGCAATGAATCAAAACCAAGAAGAAATTTCTGAATTGTCAGATAAAGAATTCAGAAAGTTGATTATGAAGCCACTCCAGGAGATACCAGAGAAAGGTGAAAACCAACTTGAATGAATTTAAAAAACAATACAGGATATGGATGAAAAATTATCCAGAGAAACAGATAGCATAACGCAAAAACAATCATAATTTTTGGAAATGAAAAACACTCTTAGAGAAACACAAAATGCACTAGAAAGTTTCAGAAATAGACTACAACAAGTAGAAGAAAAAACTTCAGGGCTCAAAGACAAGGTTTTTGAATTAACCCAATCAGACAAAGACAAATTTTAAAAATTGAGTAAATGAACAAAAGCCACCAAGAAATTTGAAATTATGTTAAGTGGCCAAACCTAAAAATAATTGGTATTCCCAAGAATAAAGAGAAATCTAAAAGTTTGGAAAACTTATTTGAGGAAACAACTGGAAAACTTCCCTGGCCTTCCTAGAGATCTAGACATCCAAATACAAGAAGCTTAAGAAAACACCTGGGAAATTCATCAAAAAAAGACTATCATGTAGGCACATAGTAATCAGGTTGTCTAAAGTCAAGGCAAAGGAAAAATCTTAAGAGCTATGGGACAAAAGCATCAGTTAATCTATAAAGAAAAACCTATTTCTAAGCAGAAACATTACAAAGCAGAATGGATTGGGGTCCTATCTTTAGCCTCCTGAAACAAAATAATTGTCAGCCACAAATTTTTTTTTATCCAGCGAAACTAAGCTTCATAAATGAAGGAGAGTTAAAAATTACTTTTCAGACAAACAAATACTGAGATAATTCACCACTACCAAGCCAACACTATAAGAAGTGGTAAAAGGAGTTCCAAATTTTGGAAGAAAACCTCAAAATACACCAGAATAGAACTTCCTTAAAGCATAAACATCACAAGGCCTATAAAATAATAACACAATGGGGAAAAAAGGTTTTAAGGAAACAACTAGCATGATTAATTGAACAGTACCTCACATCTCAATACTAACATTAAATGTAAATTATCTAAATACTCCACTTAGAAGATGCAGAATGGCAGAATGGATAAAAATCCACCAACCAAGTATCTCCTGCTTTCAAGAGACTCACCTAACACATGAGGATTCATATAAACTTAAGGTAAAGGGTAGAAAAAAATATTCCACGCAAATGGAAACCAAAGCAAGCAAGAGTAGCTAGTCTTATACCAGTCAAAACAGACTTCAAAGCAACAGCAGTTTAAAAAAAAAGAAAGACAAAGACGGTCATTATATAATTTTAAAAGGATTAGTCCAACAGGAAAATGTCACAATCCTAAATATATATTCACCTAACACTGGAGCTCACAAATTTTTAAAACCATCACTACTACACCTAAGAACTGAGCTAGATGGCAGCATAAAAATAGTGAGGAACTTCAGTACTCCACTGGCAGCACTAGACAGGTCTTCAAGACAGAAAGTCAACAAAGAAAAAATGGACTTAAACTATACCTTGTAACAAATTTACTTAACAGATATTTACAGACCCCAACAATGATACAATATACATTCTTTTCCTTGACACTTGGAACATTCTCCAAGGTAGACCATGTGACAGGTCACAAAACAAGTCTCAATAAATTTAATAACATTGGAAGTATATCAAGTATTCTCTTAGACCACAGTGAAATAAAAGTAGAACTTAACCAGAAAAGGAGCCCTCAAAACTATACAAATACAGGGAATTTAAATAACCTGCTCTTGAAAGATCTTTGTGACAACAATGAAATCAAGATGGAAATTAAAAAAAAGATTTGAACTGAATGATAATAGTGACACAACCTATGAAAATCTCTGGGATATAGCAAAAGATGTGCTAAGAGGAAAATTCATAGCATTAAATGCCTACATTAAAAAGTCTGAAAGAGTGGCTGGGTGCAGTGGCTCATGCCTGTAATCCCAGCACTTTGGGAGGCCGAGGCGGGTGGATCACAAGGTCAGGAGATCGAGACCATCTTGGCTAACATGGTGAAACCCCGTCTCTACCAAAAATATAAAAAATTAGCCAGGCATGGTGGCGGGCACCTGTAGTCCCAGCTACTCAGGAGGCTGAGGCAGGAGAATGGAGTGAATCCAGGAGACGGAGCTTGCAGTGAGCCAAGATAGCACCACTGCACTCCAGCCTGGGCAACAGAGTGAGAATCAGTTAAAAAAAAAAAAAAGTCTGAAACAGCACAAATAGACAATCTAAGCTCACACCTCAAGGAAGAAGAGAAACATAAACAAACCATACCCAAACCAAGCAGAAGAAAAGAAATAACATAAATCAGAGCAGAACTAAATGAAATTGAAACAAAAAATAATGCAAAAAAGAAAGGAAAAACTGGGTTTTTGAAAAGATAAACAAAAGTGATAGACCATTAGATTAACCAAGAAAAGAGAGAAGATCCAAATAAGCTCAACTAGAAAAAAAATGGGAGATATTATAACTGATATGACAGAAGTACAAAAGATCATTCAAGGTTACTGTGAACACCTTCACGTGCACAAATTATTTAGAAAATCTAGAGGAGATGGATAACTTCCCGGAAATATACAGTCTACCTAGATTAAATCAGGAAGAAATAGAAACTCTGAATAGACCAACGACAAGTAGCGAGATTGAAACTGTAATATTAAAATTGCCAACAACAACAAAAAAAGTCCAGGACCAGTTGAATTCACAGCTGAATTCTATCAGATATTCAAAAGAAAATTGATACTAATGTTACTGAAACTATTTCAAAGGTAGAGAAAGACAGAATTCCCCATAAATCATTGTATGAAGCCAGTATCACCCCAATACCAAAAATCAGGAAAGGACATAAGAGAAAAAGAAAACTACACTACAGAACAATATCCCTGATGAACACAGACGCAAAAATCCTCAACAAAGTACTAGCTAACTGAATCCAACAGCATATCAAAAAGATAACCCAGAATGATTAAGTGGGTTTCATACCAGTGATGTAGGGATGCTTTACCACATGCAAGTCAATAAATGTGATACATCACATAAACAGCATAAAAAAACATAATATGATCATCTAAATAGTTGCAGAAAAAAACAGTTGACAAAATACAGCATCCCCTTATGATTAAAACCCTCAGAAATATTGGCATAGAAAAGATATATCTCAAGATAATAAAGCCATCTATGACAAACACACAGGTAGCATTATACTGAAAAGGGAAAATTTGAAAGCATTCTTCCCCAGAATGGAACAAATCAACGATGCCCACTTCCACCACTTTTATTCAATATAGTGCTGGAAGTCTTAGTCAGAGCAAGAGAAAGAAATAAAGGACATTCAAATAGGTAAAGAGGAAGTCAAAGTGTTGCTGTCCACTAATGATATGACCATATACTTAGAAAACCCTAAAGACTCATCCAAAAAGCTCCTAGATCTGATTAATGAATTCAGTAAAGTTTTCGGTTACAAAATCAAGGTACACAAATCAGTAGCACTGATACACACCAACAGCGACCAAGCTGAGAATCAAATCAAGAACCCAATCCCTTTTGCAACAGCTGCAAAAATATAAAATACTTAGGAATATACTTAACCAATGAGGTGAAATATCTCTACAAGAAAAACTGCAAAACACTCCTGCAAGAAATTATCAATGCCACAAACAAATGAAAACACATTCCACGCTCATGGATGGGTAGAATGAATGTTGTGGAAATTACCATATGGCCAAAAGCAATCTACAGATTCAATGCAATTCCCATCGATATACCATCATCATTCTTCACAGATCTTGAAATAAACAATTCTAAAATTTATATGGAGCCAAAAAAAAGACCCTGCATAGACAAATCAAGACTAAGCAAAAAGAACAAATCTGGGGGTATCAAATTATCCTGCTTCAAACCATACCACAAGGCTATAGTCAACAAAACAGCATGGTACTGGTATAAAAATAGGAAAGTAGGCCAGTAGAACAGAATAGAGAACCTAGAAATAAAGCCAAATACTGTCAACTGATATTTCATGAAGTATACAAAAACATACAGTGGGGAAAGGACCCCTATTCAACAAAAGGTGTTGGGGATAATTGGCAAGCCACATGTAGAAGAATGAAACTGGATTCTCACCTCTCACTTTATAAAAAAATCAACTCAAGATGGAACAAAGACTTAAATCTAAGACCTGAAACTATAAAAATTCTGGAAGATAACATCAGAAAAACTTTTAGACATTGGCTTAGGCAAAGAGTTTATGACCAACAGCCTTAAAGCAAATGCAACAAAAGCAAAAATAAATAGATGGGACTGAATTAAACTAAAAAACTTCTGCACAGCAAAAGGAATAATCAGCCTAGTTAACAGGTAACCCACAGAATGAGAGAAAATATTTGCAAATTATGCATCCAACAAAGGACTAATATCCAGAATCTACAAGGAGCTCAAACAAAGGTACAGGGAAAAAATAAATAAATAATCCCATCAAAATTGAGTAAAGAATATGATTAGACAGTTCTGTAAAGAAGATATACAAATGGCCAACAAACATAAGAAAAATGGTCAACATCAATAATTATCAGGGAGATGCAAATTAAAACCACAGTGAGATATCATCTTACTTCTGCAAGAATGGCCATAATTAAAAAATGAAAAAAATAATGGATGTTGTTATGGATGTTGTGAAAAGGGAACACATTTACACTGCTGCTGGGAATATAAACTAGTACAACCTCTATGGGAAACAGTATGGAGATTCCTTAAAAAACTAAAAGTAGAACTACCCTTGGATTCAGCAATCCCACTAATGGGTTTATGCCCAGAGGAAAATAAGTCATTATATGAAAAAGACACTTGCATTCGCATGTTTATAGCAGCACAATTGGCAATTGCAAAAATATGGAACCAGCCTAATGCCCATCAGCCATTGAATGGATAAAGATAATTTGGTATATGTACGGAATACTACTCAGCCATAAAAAGGAACAAAATAATGGCATTCGCAGCAACCTGGATGGAGTTGGAGACCATTATTCTAAGTGAAATAACTCAGGAATAGAAAACCAAATATCATATGTTCTCACTTATAAGTGGGAGTTAAGAAATGAGGACACAAAGGCATAAGAATGATATAATGGACTTTGAGGACTCAGGGGAAAGGGTAGGAGTAGGGTGAAGGATAAAAGACTATACATTGGGTATCGTGTACACTACTTGGGTGAAAGGTGCACTACAATCTCAGAAATCACCACTAAAGAACTTATCCATGTAACCAAAAACCACCTGTTCCCCAAAAACTATTGAAATACAATTTTAAAAATAAAAATTAAAGTTGGAAAACAATAATAAAACAACAACAAAGGAATCTAACCTTACTTTCCAAATGTACAGAAAATTTTTCCAAAAATATTCATTAATTAGCTCATCATTCCCCGACATCACATGCTTCTTTTGTGTTATGCTTATATTAGTTACTAATGCCATATTATAATGTAGACACGCATACACATGCATAAATATATCTATATGTATATATATGTGTATATACATGCATAAATATATCTATATGTGTATATATATATGTGTGTTTATAAAAGTGTGTATATATACGTGTGTGTGTGTGTGTATATATATATATATATATATATAATCTGGACTCTCTTCTATTCATTTCCAAGTCCCAAACATTTTGTTTTAATTACAAAACTTCAGCAATAAATCTTTATAGAACAAGACAAATCTCTCTGTAATCTTATTTCAAAATTATTTTGGCTATTTATAAATACTATTCTATGCAGATTTTAAAATTAATTTGACATGTTTCATAAAACATCCTACTCGGTTATTATATTGGTTTTAATAGTTTGGCAGTCATTTCTTCTGGATTTTCCACGTAGAAAAAGATTTCAATTAGTACTTCATTGAATAGTAGTATTAATCCCCCTCTTGTTCTTGATTTTAATGGCTATGATCCTAAAATCTCATCAGAGATACTTTCAGACTATCATTACTCATCTCATAAAAACTCTTTTTCTTTTGGTGCTCATAGACTGTGAATTTACCCTTCAGTCTTTGTTATCAAAATTGACTTACCTAGTCACTCTTACTCCTCCATCATTTATTGAAAAACTTGACACCTGCTTCATTTAGTTTTCTATCTCAGGTACTTTCATTATTCTCAGTTACATCAATATTCATGTGAGCAACACATCCAATGCACTGGCCTCTTGGTTCCTGATTTTCTCATCACCATCACCTTTACTTCCTCTCCACATCAGTCATCTACTCTCATGATCACATTTTCAACCTTACCGTCCTGGACTTTGAGATATCCAATAAATTATCCTGAACTTTCGAATATAAAAGTCAAATTTTGTTAATAATTTCCTATTTTTTCTAGTTCAATAGAATGGAAGAGACTTAACTCCCTCTTTCTATCTGAAGACTTTTTTTTTCTTTTTTGAAACGGAGTCTTGTCTGTCACCTAGGCTGGAGTGCAGTGGGGCGAGTCTCAGCTCTCTGTAAGCTCCGCCTCCCAGGTTCACGATATTCTCCTGCCTCAGCCTCCCGAGTAGCTGGGACTACAGGCACCCGCCACCATGCCCAGCTAATTTTTTGTATTTTTTTTTAGTAGAGACGGGGTTTCACTGTGTTAGGCAGGATGGTCTTGATCTCCTGATCTCATGATCCCCGTCTCGGCCTCCCAGAGTGCTGGGATTACAGGCGTGAGCCACCGAACCTGGCCTTTTTTTTTTTTTTTTTTTTAGGTGGAGTCTTGCTCTGCCACCAAATGCAGTGGTACGATCTGCAACCTCCACCTCCTGGGTTCAAGCGATTCTCCTGTCTTAGCCTCCCAAGTAGCTGAGATTACAGGCGCCCACCACCATGCCTGGCTAATTGTTCTATTTTTAGTAGAGGCAGTATTTCGCCATGTTGCCCAGGCTGGTCTCGAACTCCTGACCTCAGGTGATCTGCCGGTCTTGGCCTCCCAAAGTGCGGGGATTACAGGCATGAGCCACCGTGCCTGGCCAGGATTATCTTTTTAGTTGTGCTTTTTTATTCTTTTTCCTACCACTTCCTCAAAAACCTAGCTCCACTAATGTCCTCATGTCTCTTGTATCTTAAACCTGTGCCTCTCTAATGATCCCTTTCTGCCAATATTTAAACATATTCAAGTTTTCTCTTATACTCTTCCAAGTGGGTTGCTATGATATGAATGCTCCCCCAAAATTCATGTGTTGAAATGTAATTAGAAATGCAATAGTATTAAGAGGTGGCACCTTTAGGGGATGATTACATAGTGCTGGCAGAGCCCTCGTGAATGGGATTAGCGAATTTATGAAAGAGCTTGAGTAGTGTCTGTGCTCCTTCCATTCCTTCTGCCATGTAAGAACACAGCATTCTTCCCCTCCAGATGATGCAGCAACAAGACTCCTTCTTGGAAGTGAAAATCTGGCCTTCACCCAACCTGCTGACACCTTGGACTTGGACTTTCCAGCCTCCCAAACTGTAATATAAACATAAATTTCTGTTTTCTTCTGAATTATCCAGGCTGGTATTTTTACAGAAGCACAAATGGACATGGATTAAATAAGATATAACACTTTTGGTTTACATATTCTATTAGTCTATTTTTGCACTGCTATAAAGAAATACCTGAGACTGGGTAATTTATAAAGGAAAGAGGTTTAATTGACTCACAGTTTTGCATGGGTAGAGAAGCCTCAGGAAACTTACAATCATGGCAGAAGGCGAAGGGAAAGCAGGCAACTTCTTCACAATGCAGTAGGACACAGAAGTGCGAGCAGGGGAAATGCCAGATGCTTATAATACCATCAGATCTCCTGAGAACTCACTTGCTATCACCGGAACAGCATGGGGGAACCTGCCGCAATAATTAAGTCACTTCCCCACAATCCCTGGGGATTACAGGTCCTTCCCTTGACAGGTGGGGATTACAATTTGAGATGAGATTTGGGTGGGACACAGATCCAAACCATATCATATATAGAGCTTATACTCCCCATGAGGAAAATTGGCATGTTCTTTTGATAAAAGAGTGTTTGGCTTTGACAATATGCACCATCAGAAATATTGGGAACATACATAAGAATGTATTACAAGGATAGACCATGGAGGAAGGAATATGAAAATTGATTAGGCCGAGTTAAATAATGTGCATGCATTCATTTAGATTTTAAGATGAAATATGTTGGTTTGAGCACCAAAGAATTGTGATAACTATCTGCGAGATTGGTTAAATTGAAACTTGTATATAGCAGTGGTTTATAGTTAGTGAAATGCCAGAACTTCCCTGTCACACTATATGGAAAGGATTCTGAAGACAGCGAGATGCAAATGTTGACATGGACATATTGTGTTCAACCTTTTTATCATATCCCTCTCCACAACATTGAGAACAATGAGTACTAAACTGGTCAAGCCTAGGCACAAGGTGAAAGCAATTGATATATTAAATGAAACAAAGGGTTGAAGCACTAATCAACGTATTTTGTCTTTTAAGAGTTTATGGTAATGGCTAACTAATCAGGACATTGTTAGGTATAAATTAATCGATCTATTAAGTTGCTGTTTGGCACACTTAGGCAGAAAACTTTGAAGTCTATTGTACAGAAACCTAACTTGAGTGACCACAGTGGGGTTTGCAGCCTTGTACTCAGTTTCCATGCCCAAGAATGTCCACAGAATTGGAGATCCTTGCTTGAGGGAGGTTGGATGCCTTTTATGAATAACCAGAAATGGAGCCACAGTTGCATACTTTTAGTATTCCCCCAATCTTCGTCTAGAGGAATCCAAATCCATTTATCAGGATGACTGGATGAAGAGGAAATGTCCATTCTTGAAGCTATTAGACATTAGCCCTGAACTGGTACTGAATCTTGGACACCTGAAATTCCACCATAGTCTATAAATCAGAGTGTGGGGCTATCAACATCAGAAGATAAAATAAGTCATAGCCCAAGTCTATCTCCCTGAGGAGGAATTTAGACTGCAGATTAATGTTATATTTTATTCCCAATTTCCAAAATGTGTAGTGGGAAAATACATATTCAGCAACTGGAAGAATCCCCACACTGGTTTCATAGTCCATGAGTTAGGGCTATTGCAAGAGTCACTACAACTCTCCTTACTCCCTGCCAAGACTGTAAACCAAAAAAGAAAGGAATTGCAGAGGTTATTACTATCATCAGATGCCTCCACAATCCAAAAAGTGTTATTTTTTTCTATATTGCCATTTAATTTCATTTGGCCAGGGGCAAAGGCCAGATGTGTTTTGGAAAATGACTATGGATTATTGCAATCGTAATTAGGGCATAAAGCAAATTCCAGCTTTAGTTCTGAATGTGGTGTCTTTATTAAAGCAAGTAAACACTGCTCTTGGAAGTTAATATGTAGCTATTTACATAACACATAACTTCCTCCTCTTCCATTTCTGTCAGCGAAAAAAAAAAAAAAAGAAGAAGAAGAAGAAGTAGTCTGCCTTACCTTCCTATATTAGGGAGACATAACTTTGTCTTCTCTCTTACAATTTGGCCAAAAGTAACACAAATGATGTTTGTATCCCCCACAAAACATCATACTGTTCTATTATATTTATGACATTATGCTAAGTAGAATTGATGAGCAGAAAGAAACAAGCATTATTAGTGCCTTAGTAAGATACATGCATATTTAGAGGTCCTGTCACAAGTTTGATGTTTTCTAGGAGTCCAGTGGTCTGGGCCTGTCAGTATATTCTTTCTAAGGTGAGAAACATTCATTGTCTCTTGTGCTGTCAGTTGTGAAAAAAGAGATTAAATGCTTGGTAGAACTTCTGGGATGTTGGAGGCAACACATACCACACTTAGGTTTGCTGCTCCAACTCATTTACCAGGTAACCCATAAGGCTGTAAGTCTTTGGTATGGTCTAGAGGAAGAAAACACTTATAGTAGATCTAGGCACCAGTGCAAGTTGCTCTGCCATTTGTGCCTTATAACCCATCAGACACAATAGCATTGGAAGTTTCTACAAAAGACAAAAATGCTCTAGGATAATTATAGCACCAACTCTTAAGCTCATGAAGTAAGGTCATGCTCTCTTCTTATGATAACTATTTCCAAATTGAAATACTATTCCCATCTTTCTAACAGGCCCAGTAGAGACTAAATTCCTTGACCATGGGACACAAACTGACATGCAACCTAAACGACATGTCATAAAATTAGTGATAACATGTATTGGATCCTTAAAACATAACATGAGGAATGATATCCTAAAAAGATTCAAATATTATTTCAGTTGAGAGACAGCAACCTGTAAGATTGAGGTGCTATCCTTCAGGCTAAACTTTAAAGCAGCAGTCAATTTTGTCCTTTCCCCCATAAAGAGAGGTGAGAGTGTCCCCTTTATATTATTATTATTATATAATAATATTATATCTATCTAACAGTCCTCTGAAGAAACATTTTCTTCCTGTTCCCTGAATCTTGATTTTAGTGCCTTATGCGGCTCGGATTTGTGTCCTTGACCAAATCTCACGTCTAATTGGTGGAGGGGCCTGTTGGGAAGTGATTGGATCATGGGAGAGGATTTCCCCTTGCTGTTCTCATGATAGAGAGTGAGTTCTCATGAGATCTGATGGTTTAAAAGTGTGTAGCACTTCCCCCTTCACTCTGACTCTCTCCTGCTCTGCCATAGTAAGATGTGTTATCTTCCACTTCACTTTTCACCATGAGGCCTCACAGCCATGCATCCTGTTAAGCCTGTGGAACTGTTAGTCCATTAAAACTCTTTTCTTCATAAATTACCCAGTCTCAGGTACTTCTTTATAGCAGTATGAAAATGAACCAATATAGAAAATTGGTACCAGAAGAGTGGGGCATTGCTACAAAGATACCTAAATATGTGGAGGCAACTTTGGAACTGGGTAATGGTCAGAGGTTGGAACAGTTTGGTGGGCTCAGAAGAAGACAGGAAGATATGGGGAAGTTTGGAACTTCCTAGAGACTTGTGGAATGGTTGTTTCCAAAATGCTGATAGCAATATGGACAATGAAGTCCAGTCTGAAGCAGTCTCACAAAGAGATGAGGAACTTATTGGGAACTGGAGTAAAGGTCACTTTTGCTATACTTTAGCAAGGAGACTGGCAGCATTTTGCCCCTGCCCTAGAGATCTGTAGAACTTTGAATTTGAGAGAGATGATTTAGGACATCAGGCAGAATAAATTTCTAAGCAGCAAAGCATTCAAAATATGACCTGGCTGTTTTTAAAAGTGTACACTTATATGCTTGAAGAAAGAGATGGTCTGAAATTGGAACTTGTGTTTAAAAGGGAAGCAGAGCATAAGAATTTGGAAAATTTGCAACCTGACCATGTGATAAAAAAGAAAAACCCATTTTCTGGGGAGACATTCAAGCTGGCTGCAGAAATTTGCATAAGTAAAGAGGAGCTGAATGTTAATAGCCAAGACAATGAGGAAAATGTCTCCAGGGCATGTCAGACACCTTGACGGCAGCCCCTCCCATCACAGTCCCAGAGACCTAGGAGGGAAAATGGCTTCATGGACTGGGCCCAGGGCCCCCTTGCTCTGTGCAGCCTCAGACATGGTGCTTTGCATTCCAGCTGCTCCAGCTCCAGCTGTGGCTAAAAGTGGCCAAGGTACAGCTCAGGTCTTTACTTCAGAGAGTGCAAGCTTCAAGCCTTAGTGACTTCCATGTAGTGTTGAGCCTGCAGGTGTGCAGAAGACAAGAGTTGTGCATTGGAAATCTTTGCCTAGATTTCAGAGGATGTATGGAAATGCCTGGATGTCAAAGCAGAAGTCTGCTGCAGGGGCGGAGCTCTCATGGAGAACCTCTACTAGGGCACTGCAGAGGAGAAATATGGGGTTGGATGCCCCACACAGAGTACCCACTGGGGCACTGCCTAGTGGGACTGTGAGAAGAGGGCCACTGTCCTACAGAATCCAGAACAGTAGATTCACCAACAGCTTGCAACATGAGCCTGGAAAAGTCACAGGCACTCAATGCCAGCCCATGAAAGCAGCCATGGGGCTGCACTCTGAAGAGCCACAGGGGTGGAGATGCTCATGTCCTAGGGAGCCTAACTCTTGCTTCAGCATGTCCTATATGTGAGACATGGAGTCAAAGGAGATTATTTTGGAGTTTTAAGACTTAATCACTGCCCTGCTGGGTTTCAGAATTCCATGGGACCTGTAGCCCCTCTGTTTTGGCCAAATTCTCCCTTTTAGAATGGGAGCATTTACACAATGAATGTATCTTCATTGTATCTTGGAAGTAACTAACTTGCTTTTAATTTTACAGGCTCATAAGTGGAAAGGACTTGCCTTGTCTCAGATAAGACTTTGGACTTAGACTTTTGAGTTATGCTGGAATTAGTTAAGACTTTGGGGGATTGTTGGGAAAGCATGATTGATTTTGAAATGTGAGAAGGATATGAGATTTGCGAGGGGCCAGGAGTGGAATGCTATGGTTTGGATTTGTTTCCCTGATCAAATCTCATGTCTAATTGGAGAAGGGGCCTGGTGGGAGGTGACTGGATTAAGGGGGCAGATAATCCCCTTGTTGTTTTCATGATGGTGAATGTGTTCTCATGAGATCTGATGGTTTAAAGGTGTGTGTCACTTCCTCTCTCTCTCTCTCTTCCCCACTCTCCTGCTCTGCCATGGTAAATTACTCAGTATCAGGTATTTCTTTATAGCAGTGCAGTAACAGATTAATACAGTGGGTATGCAAGTCCTACTGCTCAGGGGTGGAGTACTTCCACCAGAAAATGGAGTCATGGTTCCATTAAATTGGATCCTGAGACTGATTCTTAGCCATGTGGGGCTCTCCACAAACCAACAGGCAGAGAAATAATTGCTGTACTTGCTGAGGTGATTGATTATGATTATCAAGGGAAAATTGTGCTGCTACTAAACAGTGGAACCAAGGAAAACTATTACTGGAACTCAAAAGATTCACTCAGGTGCCTTGTCTCCTTTCTGGCCGAATGGCCATTTTCAATGAAAAACTGCTACAAATACAAGATTGCCAACAACTCAAACCCTGCAGTGAGAAATATCTGAATTATTCCACTAGGTGAAATAAAACCCATCTAGCCAAGATGCTGCAGATGGCACACGAAGATAAGGAATGGGTTGTGTAAGAAGAAGATTATGATGACCAACTTATGACCCCTTAACAGCTAGAAATCAAGAACTGAAGCAGCCATGCTTTACTTGACTTCTTTTTTCCTCTTCCCACTCAAATTGCCTTATATAAAGAGTAATGGTGGTGGCTAACCTTTTAGTTTTAGGTAGAAATGTAGAATTGACAATATTTTGAAATTGGATGGTAGCTAATGAGAATTTATGTGTTCTCTATGCTGGGGACATGAATATTTTATCTGGATAAACAAAAAGAGTGGATGCTGTGGAGAAAAGTAAAGTGGGCTATGCTGGATACTCTCAGTCAGGTTCTCCAGAGCCACTCTTCACTCATCTGTTCTGCTTGTATCAAGGGGGCTGTCCTTTGTGGATTGCATCAAGGCACTCGTTTTCTTCTGGCTTCTAGTTGAGTTTGGTCAATGGGAGACACCAACAGGAGATTAAAGGAGAAAGTGGTTGTGTCCCTCTACCAAAGACTGCAGCTCCTGTCAGGGAAAGTCTTCACCTATAACTAGTCTTCCCCCTTGCCTCTTCAAGGATAGAGGTCATGAGGGCTCACCAGTGTTGTTAAACTTAGTGT
Organism: Hylobates moloch; assembly: GCF_009828535.3. Classification (NCBI taxonomy): domain Eukaryota; kingdom Metazoa; phylum Chordata; class Mammalia; order Primates; family Hylobatidae; genus Hylobates; species Hylobates moloch. The sequence goes on from NW_026652282.1 coordinate 65,345,550, forward strand.
GCTTCATTGAGACTTACTATTTATTAACTCATTTTACACTTTATAGTTTGTCATTTTATTAACCTCTCTTCATTGGTCTGTTTGAGGGTGACATCTGTTTACTGCTGAAACTCTGAATGGCACATCAAACATCAATTTCCCACTATTTAACCCAAGTAAATTTTGAGATCTGCAGGAGCAAGTCATATTATTTTTCATGCAAGGATGTAAGCCAGAAACCTGGGACTCATCAATGACAAAACTCCTTGATATACTTCTTCTTAAATATGCAATTTATAATTATTTTCCATCACTTTTATGCCAAAAACAGATCTTTATTTCCTCTACTTATTCATTTTATCATTGACACTTTCCTTGTCTAATCCATTATCATTTTTTGCTTGGACTACTGGAATGGCCTAATTGGTCTTACTATTTTCCCTTTTGTCTCCCTGTAATATATTTTTTTCTCATTGGAGTCAAAATAATCTTTTAAAAATACCAATCTGCTCCCATCCATGACCCTACTTAAAACCCTTCAAATGTCTCTTATTACTTTAAGTACAAAGACAAAAGATTTTTGTTTGTGTGTTTTTACACAGCCTACAGTGTCCTACATGATCTGGACTCTCCCTAAATTCTCTTTACTCAATGTGCTCAAGCCCCTTTTTATTTCACTTTCTCCAACAACCACATTCCTTCCTGCCTCAGGGACTTAGCTTCCAATGACTTCTGCCTGAAATTTACCTGATTTATACTACTCATACTTCAGCTTTCTGCTCAAATTTCACAGTAAGTTGAGACTTAATTATTAGTCCAGGATTCTCACCCCTGCCATTATAAACTCTCATAGGTATTCTATAATTCTTCTTTATAATAAAGTAGCTGAATTATTTGAAAAAGCCTTTTACTTCCCAGGAGACTATGTGCTTAATAGCGGCAGGGTCTATGTCTGTTTTGCTCACAACTCTATCCATTCCCATTCCTAACAAACAATAAACGAGTGAATGAATAATCACGTGAGGGTGAGTGAATGGATAGAATGGAAAGGTGGCACAAGTTATGATACCTAAAACTATGCTTCACACAATTCTTAGATGTATGACTGCCCACTTTTCTGAGTGACAGATTTGGGGCTCTGAGTTTCTGGAAAAACAATCAGAGAGCTAGTCTCTATCACATATCCATTACTCATGGATGCCAGAATCAGGTTATCATTCAGTTATACTTTTAGCATTTTTAAAGATTTTTCTCTTTTAAGAAATATTCATTAGTAGTAAAAATTTAGGAGATGCGGCATTTGGAGGGCTGTTACCTTTATGTTATTTTATACTATGGCCATTAGGACTTTTTTGTTTGTTTGTTTGTTTTCATTTTGCCAGATTTGGGGGCAAAATTTGATACACAATGTATCTCATTGCATGGAGCTTCTGTTAGGATACTGTCCTTTTACACACTAGAATCTCTTTCTTGGCATCATAATTTTCTATCTTGTGTGAAAGTTACCTTTAAAACTATTGTGATTTTGGCTGTGGTTTAATAGTTGTTCATGTAAGACATCCTGTCTCCAATTACTGTTTTTTCATTTTTTTCTTTAGTGATTCTAACTTATTTATGCTTCCAGATGAACCTTCAAATAATTTTGCCAAGTTCCAAAATCAATTATTTTGGGATTTTAATTGAAATTGCTTAAAACGAGAAATTTAATTGTGGAAGAATTTGTCTATTTGTAATGTTCTTCCTCTCTTCTCTATTTACTTAATTTTTATTTTAAATCTCTTAATTAAGTTTCATGGCTTTCTTTATAATAATTCCATAAATTTCTTGTTGGTGCTACTTGATGTCCCTGTTGCTGTTGTGAGAATATTTTTTACCTGGTGGTATTTCCCTTTAATTGGTTGTTTGTGGTATAAAGGAAAGTAATTGGCTGTTGTTTCTATCATATTGAATCTTATTAATTTTTAAAGTTTTGATTATTCCACTAGTATCTTATATGGTAAAAATCTATCTAGTAATAAACATAATTTTAACCCTCCTTTAAAAGTTATATTTTTATTTGCTTTACATATTATTGCATTGGCCAGAATGTCTGGAACAACACTGAATAGCTTCAGTAGCCAACATCCTTTCCTGTGTTGTACCATTAGTTGTGATGTTATTTAAGATAAATTTGGAAATAGTGTATTTCCTTTTTCCTAAATTTCTATGCATATTTTAAGACAAGCAATGGGTGTTAAATTTTATCAGATTCTTTCTACATATTCTTCTTTATAAAAACAGCCAGTTCTTGAATGTATCAATTACTGTTATTATCTTCTAAATACTGCATTTTGTTTTCTGTATGCTTTATTGTTTGTGCCATCACTTTATTTCTAAATTCTTAAAGTTAAATGTTTAATTTATTTCATTAAAAAATAATGGTAGTATTTAAGGGTATGGATTCGACTAAGCAGTTTTGGCTACTGAAATTGACCAATAGTTGGTGTCCCAGCAGGTAATAAGGGATATCAGGAGCGATTTTTCAGCTAATACAAGGGAAAGAGTTTATAGTACTCACGTCCCCTTGGTATGAAGTTTAGACTCTTATATAGATGAGTAATGATCACAGCATTTGAAGTTCTTAAAAGCTATCAACATCTTATCCAAGGTTAGTCCTTAGTGATCCATTATAGCTGTGTATAGTTGTTTAATTTGATGAAAAAGAAAACACTTTAAAAGATTTTAAAGTGCTATGGGCCCGAAGCCTCTAAATAAATAGTTGAATTTACATGATAAGCCAATTATGGGATGTTTATAAAAGAGTAATTAATATACTGTCAAAAGGGTGTGAAATATGTAACTATAACATCTAAATATGTGTAAGTGGGAATGGGGGCAAAGTTAGGCTCATAATTTTAGATCTGTTACAGGTACACCAAAAGCTAAATAAGTAATATTAATTATTCACATTGACTATATCTCAAGTGATGAAATAAAAGAAACAGTGGTTGTATAGAGTAAAATTTATTATAGGGTTGTAGAATTCATACAACCTAAACTCCTTACAGCATTCAGCACCTACACAATTTTGTGCATTCCACAATACAGATAGTAGTGAGAAAGAATCACTGCATTAGTTAAAAATGACCGTCTCATGAAAATTGTTCACATATAAGTCAGGTTAATTACAGAGCACCTAACAGAACTGCAAAGATGTAATTTCTAAATTCAAGAAAGTTGTACAAAATGAAAAACAAAAGAAACCAACAATGTTGAGATCTGATATATTTTAAACAAAAAGTTCAAAAACAATTTAAAATATTTCAAATTTTAAAATTGCTCCACCATAAGATGAATAAAGAGCTTACTTAAAGGAAAAGAAAAAACAAACAAACAAAAAAACAACGGATGGAATTTATTGTCAGGATGTTAGGTGACATATTCATGCTGCTTTCAGAAATCTAAACCCTATAAATTCAAAGAAACAATGAAAATCATGGAATTTCAGTTTCAAAAAACAAGCAATGCCAATTAAACTAAAATTTGACAAGAGCTTGCAGTGGTTAGTATTTTTTTTTCCTTTTTTTAAGCATAAGCAATAGAGTAAATGCATGAGTAAATATCTTGAGTATCCCATAAACCTTAATGTTAAAGTCATATTGTAAATCTCTGACTTCTTATTACCAAGGACACTCTATCTGTTGCCTCTTACTCTTGACAGATCTTGGTCTCAACAATAAATTCGTTGGGGAAGTGTCTAATCTTCCAGCATTTATCAATGGCACGTTTGTTGAAACCTGTAAGGAAATGTGCAACAAAAGTGGCTTTTGAAATTTTTGTGGAAATGAAAATATATCTAGCCTTGTTCCCCACTTTTTCCTGTATTCTACCTCCACTTTCCTCCACTGTGTAACACAGGGTGAAGGAAGGAATACATTAGTTACTTACCCAGCAAGAGGTCTCTGCGACGAAGGCGGAAGGACTTTCTGTTATTGCAAAGTTGGTAAATAAAGATGCCAAGGTTACTAACATCACGAATTTCCTCCACAGCAACTAGGTCTTCACGAACCACGTAAGTTTGAGGCAGATATCTGCCACTCTAAAAATCAAAAACAAAGATTGAAATGAGAAATTCTTTTTCCTTTTTAACTTTGAAGTTCAGGAGTAAAAGTGCAGGTTTGCTACTTAAGTAAAGTTGTGTCATGGGGTTTGTTGTAGAGATTATTTAATCACCCAGGTATCAAGCCTAGTACCTACTGGTTATTTTTCCTGATCCTGTGCCTTCTCCCATCTTCCACTCTCTGAAAGGCCCCAGTGTGTGTTGTTCCCCTCTATGTGACCATGTGTTCTTTTCATTTGGCTCTCACTTATAAGTGAGAATATATGGTATTTGGTTTTCTGTTCCTGTGTTAGTTTGTAAGGATAATGGCCTTGAACTTTATCCATGTCTCTGCAAAGGACATGATCTTGCTTTTTTTGTGTGTGTGATTGGTTTGTTTTTTTTTTTTGGCTGCATACTATACCATGGTGTATATGTATCACATTTTCTTTACCCAGTCTATCATTGATGGACATTTAGGCTGATACCACGTCTTTGCTATTATAAATATTGCTGCAACGAACATACTTGTGCACGTGTTTTTATAATAAAATGATTTATATTTCTTTGGGCATACACTCAGTAATGCAATTGCTGGGTCTAATAGTATTTCTGTCTTTAGGTCTGAGAAATCACCACAGCATCTTCCATAATGGCTGAACTAATTTACACCAACACCAATGGTGTATAAGCATTCCTTTTTCTCTATAACCTCGCCAGCATCTGTTATTTTTTGACTTTTTAATAATAGCCACTCTGACTGGTGTGAGATGGTATCTCATTGTGGTTTTGATTTGCATTTATCTAATGTTCAGTGATGCTCAGCTTTTGTTCATGTTTGTTGCCCGTATGTATGTCTTCTTTTGAAAAGTGTCTATTCATGTCATTTGCCCAAATTCTTAAGGACACTATTTAAATCCTTTCCTATACCAGATAATGACTGTAAAAAATAATCTTTATTTTTTAGAGCAGTTTTAGGTTCACAACATTTTTTATTTCAAAATTATTTCAATAAAATAAAATGTTTTGGCCAAACTCATTATTTTTTTTAAAAAAAAAAGGAAGTAAAATTACTTGGAAATGCTTATGTAAAAATTTCACTTCCAAAATACATACCGCCAGTTTGCCAAAGAGCTCTACCAGATTTTTTGGAGGCATAACAATAGAAGTATTGAGGGGCATCAGATAGCAGTTCCCCAGCAACAAGTCCAGGTAAGCAGTCATTCCCTGTTAGGTAGCGGAAAAAAGTCAGGTAAGACACAGAAGGCATTAACATTGCAAATTTTCCAACTACCATTAGATCAAGCAGCTACATCCTTTCAAAATCAACTAATGTGTATTCAATAACAGAAGAACGAAAAGGCTTTGCCTCAAAAACATGTGCATTCATGAATGAATTTAATACCTGCCAATGAAGTAAAAAAGAGAGAGAGCGAGAAAAAAAATCCTGGAATATTTATAAGAATGAGAAGCCCACCTTTTCAAAGTCATGAATAATTGCTGCAGGGTCACTATCAGAGAAACTGGGGACAGGCACATCAATGATTGCAATGTTGTCATCCTCACGAATGTCAGCCTCCTCAGTCACAGGCAGGAAGTTAGGCTCTCCTCCACGAAGAGAATTTGCAGGATCCTCAGAATCAAAAAAGCACATCTCTCCACGGTAAATGGTGCTCTACAAGACAAAAAGGGAAAATTACAACCTTCTAATACTCACTATCATGATATTTGAATGGCTTTTCACACTCATATCAATTCATTGTACTATGTGTTAAGCCGAGGCTTGTTGACTGCAGTTATCACAATGAAGACAAATCAATTTTATGAACTGAAAGGCAACTTGAAAACTTTCCCTAAATCTTCTTTTCTCTAGTCACCACTACAGAATTTTTTAAGTTGCTACTAAATGTCTAGCAAGTAGTAATCCAAAGTATAATAATTATAATTATTATTACCTTGGGCATGAAGTACTTGTAAATGCAGGCTCCACCAACAATAAGTCCTGCCAAGATGAATGAAAGGCCTAAGAGAGTAAGCATACATCTCCCAGAGGAGCCCTCTTTTTCCTGGGTGGCAACTCGGAGCTCCTATTTATTAAAAAGCAAAACCAAAAACAAAACCAGATTGTACTTTTAGACACATAGTTGATTTTGTGTACAATTTACCTCCCTCGAAACCCAAGATATTTTTAAAAATGTTAACTCATTTTAATTGTAGTCTGAATTTATTTCAAGACAAATTCTGAATCTAATAGATGTTAAAAAATGTCTCTGATTATATTAACCTTGCATTTGGCATTTCTAAACCCAAATATAGATACGAAATTATTTCAAAATACATGCATCAAGAATCAAATTAAAATTACCATTTATTTATGCAATGTCATATTCTTTTTTATTGTGCTAAGAACACTTAACACGACATTGACTCTTAACACATTTTTAAATGTATAATATAGTATTAACAACAGGCACGATGCGGTAGAGCCGATCTCTAGAAATTATACTCAATAAATGGAAGTAATTACTTTTTGAACTAGTACACTGATATAATCACTAACTTTCTGGGATATGGTTCTGTTTCTTTATTATTTTTTCCAAATCAGTTTGTCAACTTAAAAGAGAATTAGTATCCTTTGATTAATTTATTAACTGATTTTTCAAAAAGCTGATTTTTTAAATTAGGTTTTAAAGGTAGGAGTTCTATAAGGTATATGCCACTTTCCCCATATTTTAGAAATTAAAATATTGAAGGGAGAGATATAAATTTAATGTTCCTAATTTAAACCAGAAATAAAAGTTTCTTAATATCGATCAACATTCTATAACTGTGTATTGCATGAATGAAATATTTTCCACGTCCTGGGTGAAACACTTGATTTTGAAGTGTAGCATTTGCGATAGCTAGACACAAAAGTTGTCTGTGTAACAGTGATTGTAATATTTTGTTAAATCAATAATTTGCTTTGGGATTGAAACAAGAAAGATCTAAAGCAAACAAGTAACTGATAGTGCCCTTCCCAGGGCAGTGGACTCCAATCTTTCTAATCCCATTTTTGTGTGTCACAATACATCCTCATTGTTACTCAAGGACTGAATAAATGAAGTAAGCAAATCTAAGCCCTGATCATTAAAGGGTAAATCATTCAAACGTGTATATAAATCGAATTGTTTTAGTCTTTTAGGTCATCAGCTCTTTTTCAGGACAACTACTGTAATGTTTATCAGAGCTAACTAACCTTAAATTCATTTGGTGAAAATAAATGCATAGATTTCAAGTTAATGCAGAAGATGAAAGGACAGACAATCATTTGATAAATGTTTATTTTTCCAAAAATATTTTTCTTTGAAGGTCAAAGAAATTTGAGATTCCCATTTTCTTAACTAAATTTATTTAAGTTCAAACCCTCCATTAATTAGTACTCTATAAACCTTGAAGGCTTTTCTGTGTCCCAGTAATTTTCAGGAACTTTTAATTATTTTTATTTAAAAAAAAACTAAGATTAGCACTACAAAGATAGAACTATAAATTTTGATGTGGAGTTACTGTACAATAATCTAGAACTGGAGACTTAAAATTGTATTTTAGATGATTAAAATGAGTTTCATAAAGATAAAGTAACTTGCTCATAAGTCACATAATAGCTTAATTTGAAATTCTGAGAGAAATAAATTTATTTTTTCTTGCTACTGAGACATGAGAAGAACAGTTTGCACTGTAATTTCATTTATTCTTTCAATAATTCGGGAAGTTTATTAAGCAAGGCCTAAGTATTAGAATTTCAATTTCATAAGATATTACATCCTAGAAATAAGGATTTTTTGTTTTCATTTACATTTATTGGACTTCAGGTTGGTGTGAGCCATCAATTACCATAGCTAATTTCTCTTGGAACTCTTTTGAAGTGATTGTACACTATGTCTGACATCATATTTGTCATGCTTAACCTCTAATGAGCTAGCTGATCAATGTATTACAATACAATATGTCAAGTATTATTATCGGTGTCCTATAGTGGCCAGGTAAGGAACCTGTTAAGTTTTCTCCAAAACCTAACAGCAAAGTATAATCAAAGTGCAAATGCTCAGTTTTGCTTATTCCTCATCTCACCACAGTCTTGGCAGAAGTATTGCTTGCATATTAACTGAATTCTATCTACAAGTCATGAAATGCTTGGCGGTGAGGAAAAAAAAAAAAGGATTACTGTGTGGCTATATTTAACTACTGGCCTCTAATTAGACCTCCCAAAAAATCTGACCATGTTTAACCTACAAACTAAGCAGGAGAACAATTACATATTTGACCTCTGTCATTTAATCAAAACCTCAACAATGCAAGAGGGTGTTACTTTTGAGCTCTAAAATGTATAATACACAAAAGCTAGTTTTATTGCAGGATTTAATATTGAAAGTTTCCATAATAGAAAGCTGGATAAGCACATTAACATTTCAAATTGTGTGTACAATCAACTTTTACTACATGGATTCTCATTTAACTCAAAGGACGTTTTATATCTCCACTTTGAACACAGAAGTTAAAACTATATAGAGAACAAGACAAGTTAGGACAGATCTGCAAGCGCCAACACTTTCCAGATTTCATAGAACACGAAGAAAATACTATTGCCCTTTAAAATTGAGATTATACTGAGGAGTAGTATACGAACCCTGAAAACATAGTAGGTGTTTAAAAGAAGTAGAAACAGGACTAAATAAAAAATGGATAACATTTTGGGGAAGAGCTTCCGCAGTTCCTGTCAAAGCTAGTAGTTTAAATTACAACATGGACCTGCTTCAGATCTCTAAATAGAGGGAAGGGGATGTCGCTCAACAAGAAAAAAAAATTAAAAATAATTGAAGAGTATCCCCAAATTTATTTTTAAAAGAGAAGAGTGTTTTCTTTAGGAAATACCACTCTAAAAATATACAACGCTCTTGCAGTAAAAGGGCACAGTGAACACCCAGAACTGGCACTAAGATCCACCTCAATTTTGACAGCTCCTTTATCTAATGCTTAAAGCCACCAGAGAGATGACCAGAGAGAAACTGAAAATACTCCCGTGCTCAAGCAGACCACTTGCCCCAATCCATACTGCTTGGAGTTAAAAGTGCCCTTTGCTCCTCACCCCACCTCCGCGAACACTCAGAGATCGCAGAAAGATTTAGTCTTAGAACTTCATCCACACCAAAAGGAAAGAAATGTTAAATCTCCTGGTCTTGCTCACCCCCTTGTGTCCCCTCTGTCCCTGGGGAGACTATGCGCGTCCCTGGAGGTGGGGACTGGGCGACATGCCCCTCCTTGATCCCCAGGTCCCTACACGTTACCCAAGAGACAATGACAACGAGTCCCAGGGCATCTCCTCAAACTCTCTCTAACCTCCCTCCAGGATAGCTGGTGTGGGCTGGAACAGACAGAACATGGCACGACACGCGGGAATGCAGAGTGACAGAGGGTGCGGTAGGCAGAAGGTGCCGCGAGGAGACAGAACCGAGGCGACCGGGTAAACCCCAGAGACAGCGTAAGAGGAGCAAGAGGGGCCCTCCCAGGGAAGCTTCATTTTCTCCTCTGCTACCAGCCCTCTTTCTTTCGCCCACCCCTCCCCCACCCCGCCCTGGGACAGCTACCTTGCCGGTCAGTATCTGAGTTCTGACCGTGCGGCTCAGGAGGGCCTCCACGTCTTGCCGCGCCTCCTCCTTTTGCACGGCGGTGGGGGTATTGAAGGCGATTTTCACCATAGTGAATCTTCGGGCTGCGCGGTAAGGCGCTGCTGGAATCAGCGTCCTGGGCTGCAGACTGCAAGAGGAGATCGTGCTAGCCCAAACAGCACTTACTTTATCTTCAGTCTAACACTACTGCAAGCCGAGGTCTGGGATACTTATGACGCAGTCCCGAACTGGGGGGAGACCGTGGGCGGGCCCAGGGAGGTGCCTAAAGGGAGGAGCGAGAGGGGGCCCAAAAGGGGCCCAAGTGCCTGAGTTGGGGGTTTGCGAGGTGGGGCGGATTTGCCACTGGGGGAAGAGGAGGGAAAGTGGAGACTTCGGCCGGCTCAGGCTAAACGTGCCTCACCTGCACCTCAGGCACACTCCCACCCACTCTCTGCAACTTCAGATAAGAGCAAGACAGGAAGGAAGCCTGCTGTGTCGTGTCTTTCTGCCTCTGTCCAGGCCACAATAGCCCCTGACTCTGTTTTCTCAAACTTGGACCTGACTCCCCGCAGGGCCTGGGACTGTAGCTTGGCAGTAACTCAAACTTCCTTAGTTCTGGACCCACCCAGGCCCCCAAAGCGCCGTTCTACAAAGTTCTGTTCCTTGATAATAATATCTTTCTTTTAAAGAACACCTAGAAGCCTGTTTATAGTTACCCAGTTCATTCTTTCAACAAATTGTTATTTTTTTTTATTTGCTTGCTTGTGTTTTGCAATTTTAATATCTCAACCTAAGGCGATGCTAGATCAGAAAGATAGGGCTCCTGCCTCCCCAACACCCCATTTTGTGGATAAGACATGACGAGACAGAGAAGGGTGGAAAGCTTATAATAAATTCCTGAAATAATCTAGATTTTTCACTCTTCCAGGTCAGGGAAACCAGTGTGAAGTCTCAACCCAGAGACTGTTTCTGTTCAGCCACCAGCTGTGAAACCTGCAGGGAAAAAAATAAACGCGTGTGTGTGTGTATGTGTGTGTGTGTATAAGTACTTATGTGTTCAGGAAGGTGGAGGTGGAGGCGGAGGATACAAAATTTAGCCAGATGCTAATACCGATCTAATGGAGGAAAAAACAATAACTTCAAAGGGGTTGAGTTAGAAATTATTCTTGGAACATTTACATGTGCAGCCAGTATAATCAAGCTGTTTCTTCACAGTCAGTTTTTCCAGGTTAGTGATACTGATAGAGAACCTTACCAAGTACAATTCAGGCTTTGGAGGTTGGTGACTGGGGTAGCACTGGTACACAGTTTATAAATAGTCCCGCTGCAGAAGACAGGAGAAAGTTCTGTTGTGTGAAGACAGTAGCACTTACCAAAACAACAGCATCAAACAAAGCAAAACAAAGAAACAGGTTTTGCTACAGAATTTACCATCTACTCATCTACCTAAGAAACAGACTTAAATATGTTGAGTCGCCATCCCTTCATCCAAAAAATTCCAACTTGGCGTTTTTCCCACTGATGTTTCCTTGACTCAGAAGCTTGTCGCCTGTTTCCACTGTGGGACCTTTGTGAAGACAGCATTCATTTTCTTGGATAGGCCACCGATGGGAAGGTGGATGGAGGGGAACAGTGGGGAGCCTGTGCCTTACTTAGGGCCAGAATCTTAAAAAGCAGGATGTTTGAGTTTGCTTAGAAATATTGACATCCTATGTTCTTTTACTTATTATTGCTCAAGATTGACCATTATAATACAATATTTATCAGGCAACCTTTAGTGTAAGCTGAGGAACTCTCTCTCACCTTCCTAGAATGTTTCTCTTTACAGTTGCCTTCTGCTTGCAATCACTTTTGTGACATCTCCACTATGGTCTGTGCTAGTCTGGCCCTGTGAGCCACACTCATGGTTGCTCTTACACATTTACTTAGTAAGTCCAAGGTTCTGGGCGGGATTGTGATATATTATCTTAGTACATCTTTCCTGAAATGCGGTCAGGCAGAAAGAGCAGGGATTATTTTCATTTTTTCAGATGAATAGACCAAAATTATGATAACGACCAAGTGAGTATGTGATCAATTCCTGGGTACATAATATTGAGCAAGTCACTTCATCTTCTCAGGTGTCAGTTTCTTCATTTGTGTCCTGTTGCTGTGAGGATTATTTGGTGTAATGCAAGAGGAAATACCGTTTAAATTATTATGAAAAGGATAAGGATTGAAATGTTTTGTTATCCTGGGATTGTTATTTTATTATGTAACATATGCATGTTTCAAGCTTATAAGAATTCTTCTTATTATTATTTACCCTTCAACCATTCTTAACATTCTAGAACTGCTTAAGATCCCACAGTACCTGAATATAGGCCTTACTGGAAAAGGTTAAACTTCTAAGAATAGTCACATAAATTGACATCTAACTTCTCTTTTGGATTTTGCATCCTCTTTTAGGTATGGGTCTTTGCTACTGTTGGACATATGTGATGCAGGCACAGTCTCACATTGGCAGATACCACAGTTTCCTTCTCAACATATAAAAGAATACTTGTGTTAGGATCATAGAATAGCAACAACACCCATTGTTTGTATCCATTCCAGGAAGGTTAAATAGTTCCTGAATATTTTTTGAATTGCAAAATATAAGCTGCCACTTGCTCCTAGGGTTGAAATCAATAATGAACACACTTCCGTCTACTAAAAAAAAATGATTCTCGGCTAGGCTGTTTCTTGTATTCTCTCCTTCCCAGTAACAACTTCTTTGTTTCTAGAATCAATTTCTCTCACTTTCTTGTCTTTGGAAAATGGGGATCTGGCTGCTATGCTGATTCTAGCTCACATTGTTAACTACATCTGAATGCATACCATTCAAGTTTATAAATGACTTCCCTGTTCTCACATGCCAAATGATGACTAAATTATCATAAGTTGGTCTGAATGGAACGTGGCATGTAATTGAATGCCAAGCAATGATGTCAACTTTCTTTGAATGATCTTCTGAAATTACCACAAATGCAATCACACAAAGCTAAACCAATAAGGGTATCTATAATACTATTTCACCCATTAACTCATGTATTCATTAATCAAATATTTACTGAGGATCTACTATGTGCCTTGTGCTGTGATTGGCATAATAATGCAGTGGTGAGCAAAGCAGATACACTCTTGTCCTTACAGAGTGCATCATTACTATACCAATGGCAATGATGTACTTGTCGTGGGTTCTCCAGTTTTTGTAGTGGGAACACTGGGCTTATGCTGTGGAGTAGGATATAACAATTCTACAAACCAGCAGAATAGGTCCACCCACAGCCAGTGCTACTAGGAATATTTAAATGACTAGCACATTTGCAATGGCTTCACACACCGCACTCTGTTTAGGAAGATTAATCTGACAGCAAATGTATTGGGAAACCAGTGGGGGGTGCTCGTCTATATTCCTGGTGACAGGTGGTGAACTATATTGATAATTGAAACACTGAAAACAAAAGAACAACTTCCAAAGAAGTCTAGGAGCCATTCTTTACAAGGCCTTTTGCTGGAATAAATCATATGAAGGAGAAACATTAGAAAAAAAAAGATTTTGTTTTGAATGAATGGGAATTCCAGACTGAGAAAATGGTGGTGCCCTTAATACGAAACAGTTGTTGAACACAGTAAATGCCAGATTTCTGCACTAAGCCCTTTAAATTGATTATGTCATTTAATCTTTACCACAATTCTGTGAAGTGTTATTATATACTACATTGCATTGATAGAGACACTGAATTTCCAAGAAGTTAAATAACTTACTTAAGGTCAAATTCTAACCCAGGTAGTCAGTGTCTATATTCTTAGCCACTACATTGTCTTACTGCCACAAAAAGAAATGGGAAAATCAAGAAGAGAGCTGCTTTTCAAGCAGGAGAAAATAATCAGAATATTCTCTAGGGCAATGAAGCATGAATCTCCTCCCCATATTGCAAACAGAAATTCCTGCTTAGAATTTTATTCAAGACTAACCACGTTTGAAACCTTCTTAAGACTTTCCCAGCCTACCCTTGACTATAGGCTACTGATCCTAAAGCATATTTCTTCTGAGTTCTCCAGTTGCTTCTGTCAACAACGAAGCAGCTACACAGAGAGCTGGCCAGCCATCTGTTTCTGGGTATAATTCCAAAAGTTTGGTTTAGATCTTTCAAGAGCCAGGCTATTTTCCAGGTCCACTCTTTCCCTGTACACATAGCTCGATCCTGGGAGCAGAGCTAGTGCTCCCCAGTGAAAGTAATAGAAGGCATTTGCTTTCTGGAATAGATTATTGTTTCTCCAGTCCATTTAACGTTTTCTCTGTAGACTGAGTGAGCTATGATAATAGGAGGATGCAACATTTTCTTAAATATGAGAAAAGATTCCATCATCCCATCACAATGATGTGGTTATATATTCGAGGTTGAGAAGTTGTGTGCCACCCTAATTTATAAAAATCACTTTGCTTTTTTGCCACATAGAACAACTAAGGACATCTGATAAAAATGTTTGCACTTTCAATGCACCTTTCTAAATTGTGTAAAATTTCTAATCTCATCTTAGACTATCTTTGGGGACTTTTAAAATAGCATTGTGGATTGGTATCTGAAAGGTCTTATGAGAACTCTAGTTCTGAGAAATGCAAGTGAGAAACTCAAATCTAGTGCCAGTAATGCTTTTGCGAATACCCAGTTGGTTCAGTTGCTCCATACTATAGCACCAAGTGATAGTAAGCTGTCTTTGTGACAGCTTCAGAGTTAGGTTCCCATTCAATAAAAGCACAGACACTTGCATTTTTTATACATGATTGTTAAACCAAATATTCTTTTTACTTTCATGTTTGGTTTTGTTTGTGGTTCCTAGTTTAGTCTTAAAGAACATAAAATCCAAAGTTGTTTTATGCTACAGAATTTACCTTGACTGTTCTTGTTTTGCAGTTTTGTTTTTTATTTTAATTTTGTTATTTTTTACTTGACACTAACTACAATGTATTCATATCCCAAAGCCTCCAACTATTCTAAAGTATGATGGCATCTTGGTAATAGAGAAGCCAGAAAGGCATACACAACAGAGGAATGGTCTAAATTTATAGTCAGGTCAATGGCACATACTTGACTTCTTCTTATTATTCCCCAAAAATTACATCAGCTCATGATTGGAAAACCCTGCTTGAGAATCCCCCATTTCAAACTCAAGGTCCACAAAAGGTACTGTTTATACCTCAGTGTGGTTGCCAGTTTCTGTGCTAGTGCAAAAAGGGAGGTCTTGCATAAAGGAACACTGTAGTATGTGACAGCCTTTGCTCTGTTTTTCATCAATACATCAGTTATACTTCCTGATTTTCAAGTTAAGGGAATTATCCTGTCAGAATTTTAACTTTTGTTTTAGAGGCTTAATTTTATTTTATTTATTTATTTATTTATTTTATTAGACTTTAGGTTTTAGGGTACATGTGCACAATGTACAGGTTTGTTACATATGTATCCATGTGCCATGTTGTTTTGCTGCATCCATTAACTCGTCATTTAGCATTAGGTATATCTCCTAATGCTATCCCTCCCCCCTCCCCCCACCCCACAACAGTCCCCGGAGTGTGATGTTCCCCTTCCTGTGTCCATGAGTTCTCATTGTTCAATTCCCACCTATGAGTGAGAACATGCAGTGTTTGGTTTTTTGTCCTTGTGACAGTTTACTGAGAATGATATTTTCCAGTTTCATCCATGTCCCTACAAAGGACATGAACTCATCATTTTTTATGGCTGCATAGTATTCCATGCTTAACCAGTCTATCTTTTGGACATTGGGTTGTTCCAAGTTTTGTTTGTGAATAGTGATCCCAAAAATACGGTCATGTGTTTTATAGCAGATGTTTATAGTCCTTTGGTATATACCAGTAATGGGATGGTGGGTCAATGGTTTTCTATTCTCACTGACTTCCACAATGGTTGAACTAGTTTACAGTCCCACCAACAGTGTAAAAGTGTTCCTATTTCTCCACATCCTCTCCAGCACCTGTTGTTTCCTGACTTTTTAATGATGGCCATTCTAACTGGTGTGAGATGGTATCTCACTGTGGTTTTGATTTGCATTTCTCTGATGGCCAGTGATGATGAGCATTTTTTCATGTGTTTTTTGGCTGCATAAATGTCTTCTTTTGAGAAGTGTCTGTTCATGTCCTTTGCCCACTTTTTGATGGGGTTTTTTTTTTTTTTTTTTTATATAAAAATTTTTTTGTTTTTTTTTGGATTTTTATATTAGCCCTTTGTCAGATGAGTAGCAGCTTAATTTTAATGTCTCCGCCTTAGTGAGAAGAATTCTACAAAATACTATTGTCCACACAGCTTGGGAAGAAAGGAGTATCTTCTCCCATGTTCTGTTTATGTTGCAACTAACACTGAGCAAATGCCTCCCTTCCTCACATTTGGCATGAAGATTTATAATTTAAATGATTCTACTAAATAGAGTAGATTAGAATAATAATAATAGCATCTATCAATGGAAATAAGTAATGGCACAAATGCCAACAATTTTTCCAAATAAGGAGAATGTTTTCCTCCCCCACTGACATGTTACTCCTTGATCTTTAAGCTTTAATAAGACCTCTTTACTTGGACTGCTAAAGGCTTACTTCTGCACTCCTGTAAACCTTGCAAGGTAGCTATTAGGTATCTCATGCTGGTGTACCCTCATTCAGCTTCCCTTTTGACACTCTTTTTGTGTAGAAACTTTTAGTTATGTGGCATTGGAATCTTACCTGGTAGTTAATTTATGAAAAACTTGACAATAAATCTATTCTCAGTTAATGCCTAGAGTTTCTATTGAAGAAAAAGGAGGCTTACATACATAAGAAAAATTTATGTATACTTAGGAATGACCCAGGAAATCAATTCACTTTGAAGAAAAATACATTCTGTGAAATTGTGAAGAAACTAGGAAAAGGAAATAATGACTAATTAACAAGGATATTTGACAAATATTATGATGAATGTGCTGAGATTGTGGAGAAGTATAATTATGCCACCTATACAGCAATATTTTCCAAAGACACCTCTACAAGAAAATCATTAGAATTCTAAATCTGCATCGCAAATGCACTAAAAATATCTCCTCAACAACTCAAAATAAAGTTATCTATAATTGTTTATATGTCCATGTTGGAAATTCAAAGAAACCAAAAAATTCTTCCACCAAATCAACTATGCACACGATTTTTTCTCTCTCTGTCTCTCTCTCTCTCTCTTTCAATCTTTCTCTCTCTTTCTCTTTTTCTGTGTGTGTGTTTGTGTGTGTGTTTTAATGAGCATATTCTCTTGAGTCCAGTTTCTCTAAATCACACCACCATATCGAGCATCCAAAGAAATTTTAACTGGAACCCTCCAAGGCACATCTATTGTACTTTGTATTGAAGGTACATAGCATGGGATAGTAAAGTTCTTCCCATTATACACTGCACTTTAAAGTAAAAAAAATATTAATACTGTTCTTAGTCCTTACTAGTATCATCTTCATTTTTGTGTTTTGTATGTGTGAGAGTGTCTGTGGAGTTTGCAGTTTTGACTTGCTTTCCTGATGAAAAATGGACAGAACCATTTTTTTTTAATTTCCAACTTTTAAGTTTAGGGGTACATGTGTAGGTGTGTTACATAGGTAAACATGAGCCATGGTGGTTTGCTGCACTTCCCACTACCCAGGTATTAAGCTGAGCATCCATTAGCTATTTTTTTCTGATCCTTTCCCTCCTCCAACACCCTACCCTCCAACAGGCCCCAATGTGTGTTGTCCTCCCACAGTGTGTCCATGTGTTCTTATTATTTATCTCCCACTTAGAAGTGAGAACATGCCGTGTTTGTTTTTCTGTTCCTGCATTAGTTTGCTAAGGATAATACACTCCATCTGCATCCATGTCCCTGCAAATGTTATGATCTTGCTCCTTTTTATAGCTGCATAGTATCTCATGGTATATATGTACCACATTTTCTTTATCCAGTCTATCATTGATGGTCACTTGGGTTGATTCCACATCTTTGCTATTGTGAATAGTGCCGCAATGAACATATGCATGCATGTATCTTTATAACAGAATGATTTATATTCCTTTGGGAATATACCCAGTAATGGGATTGCTGGGTCAAATAGTATTTCTGCCTCTAGGTCTTTGAGGAATCATCACAGTGTCTTCCACAATGGTTGAACTAATTTACACTCCCATCAATAGCGTGAAAGTGTTCCTTTTCCTCCACAACCTCACCAGTATCTGTTGTTTCTTAACGTTTTAATGATAGCCATTCTGATTGGCATGAGATGGTATCTCATTGTGGTTTTGATTTGTATTTCTCTAATGATCAGTGATGTTGAGCTTTTTTTCATGTATTTGTTGGCTACGTGTATGTCTTCTTTTGAGAAGTGTCTGTTCACATCATTTTCCCACTTTTAATGGGATTGTTTGTTTTGTTCTTGTAAATTTGTTTAAGTTCCTTGTAGACTGGATGTTATATGTTGGTCAGATAAATATATTGCAAAAGGTTTCGCCCATTCTGTAGGTTGTCTGTTCACTCTGATGATAGTTTCTTTTGTTTTGCAGATTTTTAGTTAAATTTTGTTGCACTTCATTTTAGCATTTTCGTCATGAAATCTTTGCCCATTCCTATGTCCTGAATGGCATTGCCTAGGTTTTCTTCAAGGGTTTTTATAGTTTTGGGTTTTGCATTTAAGTATTTAATCCATCTGGAGCTGATTTTGTATATGGTGTAAGGAAGAAGCCCAGTTTAAGTTTTCTGCATATGGCTAAGCCAGTTCTCCCAGCACCATTTATTAAATAGGGAATCCTCTTCCCCATTGCTTGTTCTTGTCACGTTTGTCAAATATGAGATGACTGTAGGTATGTAGTCCTATTTTTAGATTCTCTATTCTGTTCCATTGGTCAATGTGTCTGCAGAACCATTTCTAAGAGACAAATTGAGGTTCCATGCTTTTGCAGTGACTGCAGAGATTCTGGAACTCACTTTTGCCAAGAAATAATGAAGTAGGTTTGTTTGTTGATACTATTTTAAATAATGCATTTTTCTATAATCAATTCTATATATATTAATCCCTTACCTCTATCAGCCCCTGTCTTTTCTTAATGTTTAGAGAAATTTTTATTACAAAAACAAACAGGGAAATACAGGAAAAGCAAGTTTTACATCCATGCTTTATAAAAGTAAATACAACACCCTAAGTGAAATATTAACTAAATAAAACCAACAGTAAATGTGTAACTATAGGATGAACAAATAGGGTTTATCCCAGGAATGCAAAGATGTTTCACATTAAAAAAATCTCTCATTATAACTCACTATATTAGGAGATTAAGGAGGAAAATACCTACAATGAAATAAGTCAATTCTGGCAAACTATTTTTTTTAGCCCCTGTCTAACTCACCTTTGCATCCTTGGCAGTGCTTAGACCATTGTCTGTTACAAAGAGGAGACTCAATGTAATTTTTGAATTGAATTGAACCCATTAGTCATTAGCAATTGTTTATCTCTGGGAAGAAACAAGGAGAAAAACAAATGGAAAATTAAGGAGAAGACTATTCTGCTTATGTTATTTCATTATTTTAATTCACCAATCAACACATCTCCATTGAGCTTTTTTTATGTGCCCAACTCTCTGCTATGTAGAACATACAGAAATATGAAGGATACCATCTACCCTAAAGATGTTTAAAGTCTTCTGCAGTAGAATTATTTGTTCATTCTACATAGAATGGCATTAGTTTTACACTCCTCATTTAATTTGATCGCATAAAGCCTCTATATTCATCTGAGTAGAGTTCTCAGCTCCTACTGACAGATGAAGAAACTGAGATTCTAAGGGGTTAAGACTTTCCCAGTCACACACCTTGGGAGGTAGCAGGGCTTGGCCAGAACGTAGGTCTCTTAACTCTAAATTTGGTTTTCCATCCACCACACCATGCTGCCTCAGTATATAACAGGTGTCCTTTGCCTTTCAATACCAGTATCATATATTATAAGTAACAGTCTGATAGTGTGACCTTATAGTGCTTGCCATTTGAGGCCTCCATCTCACTAAGGTATTTCATGTAAACCAATACCAACACCATGAAATTTTCCAAAGTAGACCATGAGTTTGTAAGAGAGATCCCGTATATAGTCATGAGGACCTTTCTTTTTTTTTAATTATATTTTAAGTTTTAGGGTACATGTGCACAATGTGCAGGTTTGTTACATATGTATACATGTGCCGTGTTGGTGTGCTGAACCCATTAACTCATCATTTAACATTAGGTATATCTCCTAGTGCTATCCCTCCCCCCTCCCCCAACCCACAACAGGCCCCGGTGTGTGATGTTCCCTTTCCTGTGTCCAAGTGTTCTCATTGTTCAATTCCCACCTATGAGTGAGAAAATGTGGTGTTTGGTTTACTGTCCTTGTGATAGTTTGCTGAGAATGATGGTTTCCAGCTTCATCCATGTCCCTACAAAGGACATGAACTCATCCTTTTTTATGGCTGCATAGTATTCCATGGTGTATATGTGCCACATTTTCTTAATCCAGTCTATCGTTGTTGGACATTGGGGTTGGTTCCAAGTTTTTGCTATTGTGAATCGTGCTGCAATAAACATACGTGTGCATGTGTCTTTATAGCAGCATGATTTATAATCCTTTGGGTATATACCCAGTAATGGGATGCTGGGTCAAATGGTATTTCGAGTTCTAGATCCCTGAGGAATCGCCACACCGACTTCCACAATGGTTGAACTAGTTTACAGTCACACCAATAGTGTAACAAAAAAAGAGAATTTTAGACCAATATCCCTGATGAACATCGATGCAAAAATCCTGAACAAAATACTGGCAAACCAAATCCAGCAGCACATCAAAAAGCTTATCCACCATGATCAAGTGGGCTTCATCCCTGGGACGCAAGGCTAGTTCAACATACACAAATCAATAAACATAATCCAGCATATAAACAGAACAAATGACAAAAATCACATGATTATCTCAATAGATGCAGAAAAGGCCTTTGACAAAATTCAACAGCCCTTCATGCTAAAAACTCTCAATAAATTAGGTATTGATGAAATGTATCTCAAAATAATAAGAGCTATGACAAACCCACAGCCAATATCATACTGAATGGACAAAAACTGGAAGCATTCCCTTTGAAAACTGTCACAAGACAGGGATGCCCTCTCTCCCCACTCCTATTCAACATGATGTTGGAAGTTCTGGCCAGGGCAATCAGGCAGGAGAAGGAAATAAAGGGCATTCAATTAGGAAAAGAGGAAGTCAAATTGTCCCTGTTTGCAGATGACATGATTGTATATCTAGAAAACCCCATTGTCTCAGCCCGAAATCTCCTTAAACTGATAAGCAACTTCAGCAAAGTCTCAGGATACAAAATCAATGTGCAAAAATCACAAGCATTCTTATACACCAATCACAGACAAACAGAGAGCCAAATCATGAGTGAACTCCCATTCACAATTGCTTCAAAGAGAATAAAATACCTAGGAATCCAACTTACAAGTGATGTGAAGGACCTCTTCAAGGAGAACTACAAACCACTGCTCAATGAAATAAAAGAGGATACAAATGGAAGAACATTCCATGTTCATGGGTTGGAAGAATCAATATTGTGAAAATGGCCATACTGTCCAAGGTAATTTATAGATTCAATGCCATCCCCTTCAAGCTACCAATGACTTTCCTCAAAGAACTAGAAAAAACTACTTTAAAGTTCATATGGAACCAAAAAAGAGCCCGCATTGCCAAGTCAATCCTAAGCCAAAAGAACAAAGCTGGAGGCATCATGCTACCTGACTTCAAACTATACTACAAGGCTACAGTAACCAAAACAGCATGGTACTGGTACCAAAACAGAGATATAGACCAATGTAACAGAACAGAGCCCTCAGAAATAATGCCACATATCTACAACTATCTGATCTTTGACAAACCTGACAAAAACAAGCAATGGGGAAAGGATTCCCTATTTAATATATGGTGCTGGGAAAACTGGCTAGGCATATGTAGAAAGCTGAAACTGGATCCCTTCCTTACACCTTACACAAAAATTAATTCAAGTTGGATTAAAGACTTAAATGGTAGACCTAAAACCATAAAAACCCTAGAAGAAAACCTAGGCAATACCATTCAGGGCATAGGCATGGGCAAGGACTTCATGTCTAAAACACCAAAAGCAATGGCAACAAAAACCAAATTTGACAAATGGGATTGAATTAAACTAAAGAGCTTCTGCACAGCAAAATAAACTACCATCAGAGTGAACAGGCAACCTACAGAATGGGAGAAAATTTTGCAATCTCCTCATCTGACAAAGGGCTAATATCCAGAATCTACAAAGAACTCAAACACATTTACAAGAAAAAAACAACCCCATCAACAAGTGGGCGAAAGATATGAACAGACACTTGTCAAAAGAAGACATTTATGCAGCCAAAGGACACATGAAAAAATGCTCATCATCACTGGCCATCAGAGAAATGCAAATCAAGACCACAATGAGATACCATCTCACACCAGTTAGAATGGCGATCATTAAAAAGTCAGGAAACAACAGGTGCTGGCAAGGATGTGGAGAAATAGGAACACTTTGACACTTTATTTTTAGTTACAACATAGCTACACATAGCCCCAGTGGTCAAGACATTGTTCCTTGTTTTGAGTAAATAGAGACAACTTCAGCCTTGCTGGATTAATGAAGAATATAACCAATTATATCTTGGAATGAGGACCCAGTTAGTGTTCCTTATCTCTATCTTAATCTTTGAGATAGTCTAGAGTAACTGTTATAAGCACAGACTTTGGAGTCTTTCTCAGAAGTTTCTCAGCAGACTTTCCTTGGTGTCTTGTTGGCCCATATGTTCATTCTTAAATCAATTACTGGCAAAGGAAATGGAAGTCCCATGATTGGCTTAGCCTATTCAAAGGTCATTCTTAGGTCTGGGGAAATACCAGGTTTTGTGACGTAAACAAAATCGGGTTTCTTGTAACCAGGAAGAAGGAAGAGAATAACTATATGGGAGGCAACTAACAATCCACCTACAGTTCTTGGCAGCAGGAAGAAGAGGAGAAAGAAGAAGGAGAGAAGAACAAAGAAGCAGAAGGTGGCCGGGCACAGTGGCTCACATCTGTAATCCCAACACTTTGGGAGGCCAAGGCGGGTGGGTCACCTGAGGTAAGGAGTTCAAGACCAGCCTGGCCAACACGGCGAAACTCTGTCTCTACTAAAAATACAAAAATTAGCCAGATGTGGTGGCAGGCACCTGTAATCCCAGCTGCTTGGGAGGCTGACATAGGAGAATCACTGGAATCCAGGAGACAGAGGCTGCAGTGAGCAGAGATCGTGCCACTGCACTCCAGCCTGGGTGACAGGGTGAGACTTGTCCAAAAAAAAAAAAAAAAAAAAGTGGGGGG
>NW_026652282.1:65368750-65418752 GCF_009828535.3 Hylobates moloch
AAAAAAAAAAAAAAAAAAAAAGTGGGGGGAGAAAGAAGCAGAAGGAAAAGAAAAAAATATGGAAACATTATCTCTAATGAAATTATATGAAGTCATATGAGTAAATCATTGCAACTTTGGGACTTTTTTTTTTTTTTTTTGAGACGGAGTCTTGCTCTGTCACCCAGGCTGGAGTGCAGTGGCATCATCTCGGCTCACTGCAACCTCCACCTCCCGGGTTCAAGGGATTCTCCTGCCTCAGCCTCCCTAGTAGCTGGGATTACAGGCGCGTCCCATCACCCAGGGCTAATTTTTGTATTTTTAGTAGAGACGGGGTTTCACCACGTTGTTCAGGCTGGTCTTGAACTCCTGACCTCGTGATCTGCCCACCTCAGCCTCCCCAAGTGCTGGGATTATAGGCGTGAGCCACTTTGCCCGGCCAACTTTGGAACATTTTAAGCAGAGAAACTGCAGAAATTATTATTTTAGGCTTCAGTTTTAGGGTTTTACATTTTGTATATGAGTCACTTTCATTATAATAATGCTTGTTTAAAATAATATAAAATAGCTTTGGTTCTTCAATTCATGGTCTTTTTGGCACTTCCTTGCTTGCAAGTACTGCTACAAGAAATACAGATTCAGATGGATGAATGAAGAAATACAGTTGTTTTGGTTTCAGAAAAAAAAATTAAAACTATTTTAGATTTATAGTTAACAAAGTGACAAATTACCAAGTTTTTGCCCTAATTTTCAACAATGTTAGTGATACGAATCCTCCATATTCAATGGCGTGATCTCGGCTCATGGCAACCTCTGCCTCCTATGTCCGAGCGATTCTCTTGCCTCAGCCTCCCGAGTAGCTGGGATTACAGGCATGGGAAACCACACCCGGCTAATTTTGTATTTTTAGTAGAGACAGGGTTTCTCCATGTTGGTCAGGCTGGTCTCCAACTCCTAACCTCAGGTGATCCACCTGCCCTGGCCTCCCAAAGTGTTTGGATTACAGGAGTGAGCCAGCGCTCCTGGCCAAGAGTGTTTCTTAAAGTAGCAACATCTTAACTATCTGCAGGTAACACTGGTAACAGCTTCTGCTTCTGTTTAATTTCATAACCCAGGAAAGAAAATTTTGCTCTTACTCATGGCTCAAATTCATTACCTTAATGTGGAATCTCCTCCCTTACCTCTAAGAGGAGTAAAGTGGAACAAACAGGTTGTGTAACAAGGAACACAAAGTGAGGACCAAGCTCCTAAGAATTCAGAATGCTTTCTCTAAAGCAGATTATCCAGCCTGGCATAAGAGCATTTTTATTCAAAATGGGTATTGTCAAAGCTGAAACAATCTCTTTAAGTAGAAATTTAAATATATTAATATTGAGTTAGGATCTTTGTACAAGTTCAAAAATTTAGAAGCACATGAGTAGGGCCTGCCAGTAGAAGCCAAGAACATATACAGAGTCCAGTTTAAAAGGCTCTTTCTATAAGCAAATATGATCCTTTCACTGTGAATTTCATGGCATTTCACAGGCTGATATTCAACTGGTAACCAGAGTAAGAACTGGTGTTACAAGATGAGTGATAGGTTACTATTGTGATATCTATTAATCAAAGAAAGAGTACCTTATATTTTTTCTTGTAGTATTTTCAGAATTTTCTCTTAGATGGACCAACTTGCTGAGGCAGGACAGTGGATTTAGGAAGACTCCACAGTAGACAGAGGAAGTTAGGACATGTAAGCAAAATGTCTGAGGGGTAAAGCAGTAGGAGTCAAAGGTCAGCATTGGAGAGGCCCATGAGCAGTTCGTGAAGACTAGCTGCTTGTATAACTTACATTGTTCAATCTGTATTTCAGCTGGGTTATTGAATAATGGGCCTCTGCCCCTCAGTCTTTTTGTATGTTGCATTTTCTATTGTGTCAAATGTCAATATTCCAAAATCTAAAGAACTAGAGTATCAATAAGGAAAGGCAAATGAGACAAGGATCCAATCCTAGGATGTGAGGAATTATAGAACTGATCTTTTTGATCAGAGTAGGCCTAACAATGAGCCTGATGATGCTGTTTCACCAGATTTGGTCTACTATACTGATCTTAAAAACTTCAGAATAAATGAATAGAACTTCCTGGTAGAATATTATTTGATAGACCGACCAAAAAATTAAGGGGCTTTTCCTTTCATTAAGTTTTCTCCCATTAAAACATCTTAGTCCCAGAGGGAGGAGCCAAAATGGCCTATTGGAAGCAATTGCAGTCCCTGGCACTCACAGAGAGGAATGAAAGGAGAGAGTGAATTCAGCACCTTCAACTAAGATACCTGGGTTCTCACATTGGGACTGACTTAGGCAAACAACTGGACTCATGAAGAGTGAAGAGAAGCAGGGTGGGGCAATCACCCAACCAGGAATGACACAGAACCAAGGGAACCCCCACCCCCAGCCAAGGGAAGTGGTGAGTGATTGTGTGACCCCACCCAGGAAACCACACTTCTCCCACAGTTCTTTGCAACTCAAGGATCATCCTCTTGTGAGCCCACGCCACCCAGGCCTTGGGTCCAATACACAGAGCTGTGTGGAGTCTCAGCAGAGTGGTCCCCCAGGCACACACAGAGTTTTGCATATTCCAGCCCCAGGATGTTCGTCAAGGTGAGAGATCCTTCCATGCATGTCCCTAGGAAGGGGGCTGAGTCTGGGGAGCCAAGTGGTATTGTTCTGTGAGCTCCAATTCCACAGTGCCTTGCAGATTGAGAACCACTATCTTGGAGTTTCAGCTGGACAGTGGCAGCAGGCTAGAGTCTGCCTGAGTCTGGACAGAGTTTCTCAGGGGAGAGGCAGCCACCATCTCTGTAGTTCAGTAGGCTTAGTTCTTTCAGCCTGCAGATTTTGAAGAATACAGGTGATACAGACAAGGAGGGCCCCCACAGCACAGCACAGCTGCCTTGCCAGATTGTGGCCAAACTACTTCTTTAAGAGGTCATACTCTGATATATTTCTCCTCACTGGGCAAGGCCTCCCTGTGAGGGCTTCAGCCACTCCAGCAAGGATTTTACAGACAGAGCTCTGATCTCTCCCAGGGATGAAGCTCCTGGGAGGAAGGGCAGCCACATCTCAGTGGTTTGGTAGACTTGGCCATTCCACCCTGATGGCTTTGGAGAACACAAACAGTCCAGACAAGGCAAGGTCCTGCCCAATTCAGCGAACTTGCTCTTCCAAAGGGCAGCCAGACTGCTTCTTTGTGCTGGTCCTTGATTCCGTTCCTCATGACTAGGTGAGCCTTCCCAGAAGGGGTCTTCAGCCACCTCCTACAGGTGTGTTTGGGCTGTCCACAAGTCAGTGCGCCCATGGGATAGAATTGCCAGAAGAAGGACAAGGCTGCTATCTTTGCTGTTTCACAGCCTTCACTGGTGATACCTCCAGGTATGGGAAAAAGGAAGGCAACTAGGGTCTGAAGCAGACCCTAGCAAACTGCAGCAGCCCTACAGAAGAGTGGCCTGGCTGATTAAAAATGAACAACAACAAAAACAAAAAGCCAGAAAGGAACAACAACATCAACATCAACAACAAAAAGAAAACCCTCAAAAAAACATTCAAAGGTCAGCAACCTCAAAGATCGCAAGTAGATAAGCCCAAAAAGACGAGAAAAAAATCAACGCAAGAATGCTGAAAACTCAAGAAGCCAGAGTGCATTTTCTTTTCCAAATGACCACAACACCTCTTCAACAAGGGCACAGAATTTGGCTGAGGAAGAGATGGCTGAATTGACATAATTACACTTCAGAGTGTGGGTAATAACAAACTTTGCTAAGCTAAAGGAGTATGTTGTAACCCAATGCAAAGGAGCTAAGGCTCATAATAGAAAAAATATAGGCACTAGTTAATGGCCACAATAGCCAATTTATAAGGGAACATGACGGGCCTGATGGAGCTGAAAAACACAAAACAAGAATGTCACAATGCAATCACAAGTATCAATAGCAGAATAGACCAAGCAGAGGAAAGAACCTCAGAACTGGAAAAATATATTTCTGAAGTAAGACAGATAGACAAGAAGGAAGAAAAAAGAATGAAAAGGGTTGAACAAAACCTCTGAAAACTATGGGATTATGTAAACAGACTGAACCTATTCTTGACTGGGGTACCTGAAAGAGACAGTAAGAATGGAACCAAGTTGGAAAACATACTTCAGGATATCATACAGGAGAACTCCCCCAACCTAGAAAGACAGGCCAACACTCAAATTCAGGAAGTTCAGAGAACCCCGGCAAGATACTCCACAAGAAGATCAATCCCAAGACACATAAGGATCACATTCTCCAGGGTCAAAATGAAATGAAAAATAGTAAGCACAGCCAAAGAGAAAGGCCAGGTCACCTACAAAGGGAAGCCCATCAGACTAACAGCAGACCTCTCAGTGGAAACCCTGCAAGGCAGAAGAGATTGGTGGCCAGTATTTAGCATTCTTTAAGAAAAGAATTCTCCACCCAGAATTTCATACCCAGCCAAACTAAGCTTCATAAGCAAAGGAGAAATAAAATCCTTTTCAGATAAGCAAATACCAATGGAATTTGTCACCACAAGGCTTGCCTTGCAAGAGCTCCTGAAGGAAGCAATAAATATGGAAAGGAAAATCATTACCAGCCACTACAAAAACACACCAAAGTACACAGACGTGATACTATGAAGCAACCACATAAAGAAGTCTGCAAAATAACCAGCTAGCATCATGATGACAGGATCAAATTCATACCTAACAATACTAACCTTAAATGTAAATGGGCTAAATGCTCTAATTAAAAGACACAGAATGAGAAGCTAGATAAAGAGACAAGACTCATAGGTATTCTGTCTTCAAGAGACTGGTCTCACTTGCAAAGACACACATAAGCTCAAAATAAAGGAATGGAGGAAAATTTACCAAGAAAATGGAAAACACACAAAAAGCAGGGATTGAAATTCTAGTTTAAGGCATTACATAATGTTAAAACAGTCAATTCAACAAGAGGAGCTAACTAGTCTAAATATGCATGCACCCAATACAGGGGCACCCAGATTCATAAAGCAAGGTCTTAGGGACCTACAAATAGACTTAGACTCCCACACAAAAATAGTGTGAGACTCTAACACCCTACTGGCTATATTAGACAAATCATCAAGAGAGAAAATTAAAAAAGATATTGAGAACCTGAACTCAGCTCTGGATCAAGCAAACCTGATAGATATAAACAGAATCTTCCTCCCCAAAACAACAGAATATATACTATCATTGCCACACAGCACCTACTATAAAATTCATCACAAAATTGGAAGTAAAAGATTCCTCAGCAAATGTAAAAGAACTAAAATCATAATAAACAGTCTCTCAGATTACAGCACAATCAAATTAGAACTCAAGATTAAGAAATTCACTCAAAACCTCACAACTGCATGGAAATTGAACAACTTGCTCCTCAACGACTCCTGGGTAAATAATAAAATTAAGGCAGAAATCAAGAAGTTATCTGAAACTAATGAGAACAAAGAGATAATGTACCAAAATCTCTGGGATGCAGATAAAGCAGTGTTGTTAAGAGGGAAATTCATAGCACTAAATGCCCACATTAAAAAGCTAGAAAGATCTCAAGTTAACAACAAAACATCTCAACTAAAAGAACTATAGAACTGAGAGCAAACACACCCAAAGGCTACCAGAAGACAAGAAATAACCAGAATCAGAGGTGAACTCAAGGAGATAGAGACATAATAAACCATTCAAAAATTCAACAAATCTAGGAGAAAAAAAATAGATAAACTGCTAGCTAGACTAATAAAGAAGAAAAGAGAGAAGAATCAAATAAACACAATCAAAATGATAAGGGGGATATCACAACTGAACCCACATAAATAAAAACAACAAACAGAGAATACTATAAACAACTACATGAACATAAACTAGAAAATCTAGAAGAAACAGATACATTTCTGAACATATACACACTTTCAAGTGTGAAACAGGAGGAAATTGAATCCCTGAATGTACCAAAAATGAGTTCTGAAACTGAGGCAGTAAAAAACAGCATACCAACCAAAAAAGGCCCAGGACCAGAGAGGATACACAGCTGAATTCTAACAGAGGTACCAAGAAAAGCTGGTATCATTTCTACTGAAACTATTTAAAAAAAAATAAAAAGAAAAGGAGGAACTCCTTCCTAACTCATTCTATGAGGCCAGCATAATCCTGATACCAAAATTTGGCAGAGATACAATACAACAACAACAAAAAACGAAAAGTTCAGGCCAATATCCTCGATGAACATCAATGCAAAAATTCTCAGTAAAATACTGGCAAACCGAATCCAGCGGCATATCAAAAAGCTTATCCACCACAACCAAGTTGGCCTCATCCCGAGATGCAAGGTTGATTCAACATATGCGAATCAATAAATGTGATTCATCACATGAACAGAACTAAAGACAAAAACCACATGACTCTCTCAATAGATGCAGAAAAGGCCTTCAGTAAAATTCAACATCCCTTTATGATAAAACTCTCAATAAACTAGGTATTGAAGGATCATACCTCAAAATAATACAAGCCTCATATGACAAACCCACAGCCAAAATCACACTGAATGTGCAAAAGCTGGAAGCATTCCCCTTGAAAACTGGGAAAAGACAAAGATGCTCTCTCTCACCACTCCTATTCAACATAATATTGTAAGTTCTGGCCAGGGCAATCAGGCAAGAGAAAGAAATAAAGCATATTCAAATTGGAAGACAGAAAGTCAAATTATCTTTGTTTGCAGGTTACGTGATGCTATAACCAGAAAACTCCATCATCTCAGCCAAAAACTTCTTAGCTGATAAGCAACTTCAGCAAAGTGTCAGTATACAAAATCAATGTGCAAAAATCACTAGAATTCCTATACACTAATAGGCAAGCAAAGAACCAAATTATGAATGAACTCACATTCATGATTGCTACAAAGAGAATAAAATACCTAGGAATACAGCGAACAAGAGATGTGAAAAACCTCTTCAAGGAGAACTACAAATCACTGCTCAAAAAAATCAGAGAGAACATGAAAAAATGGAAAAACATTCCAGGCTCATAGATAGGAAGAATCAATATTGTGAAAATGGATATACTCCCCAAAGATATTTATAAATTCTATGATATTCCTGTTAAACTACCATGAACATTCTTCACAGAAGTAGAAGAAACTATTTTAAAATTCATATGGGACCAAAAAAGAACCAGAATAGCCAAGAAAATCCTAAGCTATTTAGATTAGCTTAATCTAATCTAAAGATGAAAGAACAAAGCTGTAGCTATCAATCTGTCTTCACACTATTCTACAAGGCTACAGAAACCAAAACAGCATACTACTGGTACAAGAACAGACACAGAGACCAATGGAACAGAATAGAGAACACAGAAGTAAGACCTCACACTTACAACCATATGATCTTTGACAAATCTGAGAAAAAAAATGGGGAAAAGATTCCCTATTTAATAAATGGTGCTGGGAGAAATGGGTAGTCATATGCAGAAAATTGAAACTAGACCCCTTCCTTATACCTTAAATAAAAATTAACTCAAGATGGATTAATTACTTCAATGTAAAACCCAAAACTTTACAAACTCTAGAAGAAAATGTAGGCAATGCCATTCAGGACATAGGCAGGGGCAAAGATCTTGTGAGGAAAATGCCGAAAGTAATTGTGAGAAAAGCAAAAATTGACCAATGGTATCTAATTAAACTAAAGAACTTCTGTAAAGCAAAAGAAAATATCATCGGAGGAGGAACAGACAACCTACAGAATGGGAGAAAATTTTTGCCATCCCTCCATTTGACAAAGGTCTAATATCTAGAGTCTACAAGGAACTTAAACAAATTTACAAGAAAAAAAAATTAAAAAGCAGGCAAAGGAATTGAACAGACCTTCCCAAGAGAAGACATACATGCGGCCAACAAGCATGAAAAAATCTTAACATCACTGATTATTAGAGAAATGCAAATCAAAAGCACAATGAGATTCCATCTCACACCAGTCAGAATAGTAATTATTAAAAAGTCAGAAAACAACAGATGCTGGTGAGATTGTAGAAAAAAGGAATGCTTTCATGCTGTTGGTGAAAGTGTAAATTAGTTCAACCATTGTGGAAGAGAGTGTGGTGACTCCTCAAAGACCAAGAGGCAGAAATAGCATTTGACCCAGCAATCCCATTACTAGGTACAGACCCAAAGAAATATAAATCATTCTATTATAAAGATACATGCATATGCATATTCATTGCAGCACTGTTCATAATAGCAAAAACGTTGAATCAAACCAAATGTCCATCAATGATATACTGGATAAAGAAAATATGGTACATATACACCATGGAATACTATGCAGCCACAAAAGGAAACAAGATCATGTCTTTGCTGGGACATGGATGGAACATGAAGTCATTATCCTTAGCAAACTAATGCAGGAAGAAAAAACCAAACACCATATGTTCTCACTTATAAGTGGGAGGTGAATGATGAGAACAGGAACACATGGACATACCGGGAGGAACAACCCAGACTGGGGCCTGTCGGGGATTGGGGGATGGAGAGCATCAGGAAGAATAGGCAACAGATGCTGGGCTTAATACCTAGGTGATGGGATGACCTGTATAGCAAACCACCATGGCACATGTTTACATATGTAACAAGCCTGCATATCTGGCACATGTACACCTGAACTTAAAATGAAAGTTGAAAAAAAGGAATATAAAAGTGAAATAACTTATCAACTGAAAAAAATACTTCTTTCTTTTTGACTTTGAATCCTCCATTCCAAATGCAGAAATAAATCTACCTCCTTTGCTTTGTGATTCATTTAGGAAATAATACTATTTTATTAGAAAATTCATAGCTTTTCTCCTTTTCTATATGTTTATCATTAGACAGACTCTCCCATCTTCATCCGTACCCAACCTAGCAAGTACTTGAGAGTGTGGGGAGGGAGCAGTTAGACACAAAGCTTAATGAAATTTCAGTTCACTCCTTTTACTCCTTTTTTCAGACATATCCCAAGGAGGAACTATTGTGTGCACCTCTTTTCTTTCCAGCTTGTTTCTCCTTGGCTTCCCCCTCCCCATACACTGCCTGCCAGAAGAGTACATAGGGCAGGTTTTCTTCATGTGTACAAAAGCAACATGTCAATCACTGAGGGCCCAACTGAGACTCCATGCCTCAATCTCAGTGTCCATTAGTATTTTAAGCAGTGTTGGCAGTTATGATGAGGAGAGTTCCATCAGAACTACAAGCCTTTGTGTGTCCTTCCTGCCACTTGTGTGACTTACGCTTGATATTGGTACTCTCTGCACATAGATTTGGATGCTGGACCCCCTAGTCTTTATATGCTTCTCCTTCCCTTAGGGCAAAAGTTAGCATAGCTAAACCTGTTTACCATTTCACGGCCCTACAACCTGTAAAACAGATGTTTGCTTAGGCAAGAGGAATTTGTACTTTTCCATTATGTATTTTCTACTAGAAAATCTGGGAGCTGATGCTTCTGCTTCTCTATGATTTTCCCTTTCCTTGCTGGT
This sequence comes from Hylobates moloch, assembly GCF_009828535.3. Taxonomy (NCBI): domain Eukaryota; kingdom Metazoa; phylum Chordata; class Mammalia; order Primates; family Hylobatidae; genus Hylobates; species Hylobates moloch. The sequence continues at coordinate 65,378,287 of NW_026652282.1, forward strand.
GGCCTGATATTTATTAATATAATTTTATTACAATTGGTGAGTATATTTTAGAGATAGAGAAAATAAATTTGGGTAAAAAAGTCTAAATTGTGAGTTCTATTGGTTTCTAATAGCACAGAAAAAGACTCCAAACCTCCAATTAAAGGTCCTGACATGACCAAACATCTATATAAAGACAAGATCATTGTTACAAATGTACTTGTGCCTTCTCAGGGAAGGTACTACCAAAATATCTATGTTTGAAGGATTTGATCTTTTGAAAACGGACAGCAAAAGAATGGGACCTCATAGAATCATGAAATGCCAGAGCTGGCAGTGACCTTAGAAGCTTGGTTGATCTTTCCCTCTGGCTGTCTAGCAAAGGAGTACCTTGCACAAAGTTCCTAGTCAGTTAGCAGGAAAGCAAGACTGGAAGTTCCTGTTCCCTCAGCTTCACATAGGGCTCTTTCTACTGCATTCTGCAACCTCCTGGCTTTATCGTCTCTCTCTGACCCAGTTGTTACTCCTTCCTCCACAAAAAAACTTTTTACAGGTAATCAAACAAAAAAATAATTAATGCCTTTGTCTATGCTATATCATTTTCTTTTTCTTTTTTTATAACCAGTTTTTCATTTCAGGAACTTCCTCTTGATGGAGGGTTTTTTTGTTTTGTTTTGGTTTGGTTTTTGTTTGTTTGTTTATTCTCTCAGAATTTAGGACCAGTGAAGTCTATAACCTGTATGAAAGGATTTTTGTTTTATTTTTCATAGCTTTTGGTTCAGCATGATCGATACTGTAGATGGGAAAACAGTAACAACTAGTGTTGCTCAAGTTGCTCAGAGACTGGCTGGTAACAATAAATAAATGGGTGTGAGGGATGGTCATTGAAATATGCAGTCTGGCCTTCAGCCTAACCCAGTGTCACATTGTGATGATTTACTCTGGGTCTCAATGAGCAGAGGTGCTGCTATCATCATCCCTTGGCCATCTAACATTATTCTGGATTCACTGCTCACTAGAAATTATCTGAGTTTTACCCCTCTTATTCTACCAGGTGCTTTTCATTCACCCGTCCATATCCCTTTACTCCCTCCATCTCCACAGAATCTGCTAGATTAAGATATCCTGGCTGAATGCTGACCATGTGGAAGCAGCCTCAGTCTTGTCTACCTTGGCCTGAAGATATGTCCCAGAGCTTTGTTCACATGACACTAACTGATGGATCATATAAGTTAGGGATATGAATTCAAAGTTTTTCTTTTAATGTTTACTTGTTCACTATGTACCTATTTATTACTGAGTTGAAACAGCAATTTTCACAGAAGTAGACATTTTGGTTTACATGTTTTTGTTTTCATGCCTGACCCACAAAGGAGATTTTATAAATCATTATGTCACTCCATTTGAATGCCCCCTGGTATTATTTTTAAAAGATCTTGTGACAAGAGGCCCCAGCACATTGAATAGAAAGACTATAAAAACCACAGAATATTTGTCATAAAAATGATGCATTATTTCATGTTTCTAGTAGAAATCAGGACCTCATTAATCATACCCCTTGGCTAAGTTCAATGCTATATGTTAAGGAAACTGTCACCCTCCAGTCACATTGTAGATTTTCACTCCTAATCAGAGTAGGTCAACCTAGAAACTTTGGAAGAAAATGCTGATGTGAAAAACGAGTTTTGCCAAAGAAAGAGTACTGCACAAACTTAGGCTGCAAACCCTCCATGCAGGAACCCTCTGAGGACCTGAGTTTTATCCTTTACAAAATGAGAAGATGGGCCTGTGAATCTCTTCTCCTAAGATAAAATTTGCTTCTGTCTTCCTTGATTACAAACTCTGTAGTTGCTCCATATGCTGGACTGTAGCTTAAAGACTATAGATATTAACTAGGGAGCTATAAATACTTTTTTAAATGATTAGAATGGAATCCAGCTTTTCTACACACTAGTGTCTAATTTTCTCAGGATTGTAGGGTGTCTAAGTTTCTCGGGAGGGATTGTGAAACACTTGGAAGTAAACAAAGTACAAAAATTAATTCAAAAATATTTGAACTGAAAGTAGGAGCCAACAGCAATTTTATCAAGTTGTGAGAAAGAGTGTTAGGAAACCAAACAATGACTTTCCTTTCCTTCACCCCATATCCAATCAGTCACCATATTCTGCCAAGTATTCTCTGACAATATCTCTCATGTCTGTTACTTTCCATTTGTTGTGCTGCCATTCCCACTGCAGCCTCCTATCAATTAGCTGTTGGCATATTTTGAAAGCCCCTCGAGTGTTCTCTCTGCCTGCTTCTGTCCATCTTTGTCTATTATATTAACCTTTTAGAAAGAATTAGAAATACCATTTGACCCAGCCATCCCATTACCGGTTATATACTCAAAAGATTATAAATCATGCTGCTATAAAGACACATGCACATGTATGTCTATTGTTGCACTAAAGATTGGAACTAACCCAAATGTCCATCAATGATAGACTGGATTAAGAAAATGTGGCACATGCCCACAAGAGAAAGCAGGAAAGATCTAAAATTGATACCCTAACATCACAATTAAAAGAACTAGAGAAGCAAGAGCAAACACATTCAAAAGCTAGCAGAAGGCAAGAAATAACTAAAATCAGAGCAGAACTGAAGGAGATAGAGACACAAAAAACCCTTCAAAAATCAATGAATCCAGGAGGTGGTTTTTTCAAAAGATCAACAAAATTGATAGACCACTAGCAAGACTAATAAAGAAGAAAAGAGAGAAGAATCAAATAGATGCAATAAAAAATGGATCCCACAGAATACAAATACCATCAGAGAGTATACCACAAACAAAAATCTAGAAGAAATGGTAAATTCCTCAACAAATACACCCACCCAAGACTAAACCAGGAAGAAGTTGAATCTCTGAATAGACGAATAACAGGCTCTGAAATTGAGGCAATAATCAATAGCTTACCAATCAAAAAGAGTCCAGGACCAGATGGATTCACAGCCAAATTCTACCAGAGGTAAAAGGAGGAGCTGGTACCATTCCTTCTGAAACTATTCCAATCAATAGAAAAAGAGGGAATCCTCCCTAACTCATTTTATGAGGCCAGCATCATCCTGATACCAAAGCCTGGCAGAGACACAACAAAAAAAGAGAATTTTAGACCAGTATCCTTAATGCATCGATGCAAAAATCCTCAATAAAATACTGGCAAACCGAATCCAGCAGCACATCAAAAAGCTTATCCACCATGATCAAGTGGGCTTCATCCCTGGGATGCAAGGCTAGTTCAACATACAAAAATCAATAAACGTAATCCAGCATATAAACAGAACAAATGACAAAAACCACATGATTATCTCGATAGATGCAGAAAAGGCCTTTGACAAAATTCAACAGCCATTCATGCTAAAAACTCTCAATAAATTAGGTATTGATGGGACGTATCTCAAAATAATAAGAGCTATCTATGACAAACCCACAGCCAATATCATACTGAATGGACAAAAACTGGAAGTATTCCCTTTGAAAACTGGCACAAGACAGGGATGCCCTCTCTCCCCACTCCTATTCAACATAGTGTTGGAAGTTCTGGCCAGGGCAATCAGGCAGGTGAAGGAAATAAAGGGTATTCAATTAGGAAAAGAGGAAGTCAAATTGTCCCTGTTTGCAGGTGACATGACTGTATAACTAGGAAACCCCATCGTCTCAGCCCAAAATCTCCTGAAGCTGATAAGCAACTTCAGCAAAGTCTCGGGATACAAAATCAATGTGCAAAAATCACAAGCATTCTTATACACCAATAACAGACAAACAGAGAGCCAAATCATGAGTGAACTCCCATTCACAATTGCTTCAAAGAGAATAAAATACCTAGGCGTCCAACTTACAAGGGATGTGAAGGACCTCTTCAAGGAGAACTACAAACCACTGCTCAGTGAAATAAAAGAGGACACAAACAAATGGAAGAACATTCCATGCTCATGGGTTGGAAGAATCAATATCGTGAAAATGGCCATACTGCCCAAGGTAATTTATAGATTCAATGCCATCCCCTTCAAGCTACCAATGACTTTCTTCACAGAATTGGAAAAAACTACTTGAAAGTTCATATGGAACCAAAAAAGAGCCCACATTGCCAAGTCAATCCTAAGCCAAAAGAACAAAGCTGGAGGCATCACGCTACCTGACTTCAAACTATACTACAAGGCTCCAGTAACCAAAACAGCATGGTACTGGTACCACAACAGAGATATAGACCAATGGAACAGAACAGAGCCCTCAGAAATAATGCCGCATATCTACAACTATCTGATCTTTGACAAACCTGACAAAAACAAGGAATGGGGAAAGGATGCCCTATTTAATAAATGGTGCTGGGAAAACTGGCTAGCCACAGGTAGAAAGTTGAAACTGGATCTCTTCCTTACACCTTTTACAAAAATCAATTCAAGATGGATTAAAGACTTACATGTTAGACCTAAAACCATAAAAACCCTAGAAGAAACCTAGGCAATACCATTCAGGACATAGGCGTGGGCAAAGACTTCATGTCTAAAACACCAAAAGCAATGGCAACAAAAGCTAAAATTGACAAATGGGATCTAATTAAACTAAAGAGCTTCTGCACAGCAAAATAAACTACCATCAGAGTGAACAGGCAACCTACAGAATGGGAGAAAATTTTTGCAATCTACTCATCTGACAAAGGGCTAATATCCAGAATCTACAATGCACTCAAACAAATTTACAAGAAAAAAACAAACAACCCCATCAACAAGTGGGTGAAGGATATGAGCAGACACTTCTCAAAAGAAGACATATATGCAGCCAAAAAACACATGAAAAAATGCTCATCATCACTGGCCATCAGAGAAATGCAAATCAAAACTACAATGAGATACCATCTCACACCAGTTAGAATAGCCATCATTAAAAAGTCAGGAAACATCAGGTGCTGGAGAGGATGTGGAGAAATAGGAACACTTTTACACTGTTGGTGGGACTGTAAACTAGTTCAGCCATTGTGGAAGTCAGTGTGGCGATTCCTCAGGGATCTAGAACTAGAAATACCATTTGACCCAGCCATCCCATTACTGGGTATATACCCAAAGGACTATAAATCATGCTGCTATAAAGACACATGCACACGTATGTTTATTGTGGCACTATTCACAATAGCAAAGACTTGGAACCAACCCAAATGTCCAACAATGATAGACTGGATTAAGAAAATGTGGCACATATACACCATGGAATACTATGCGGCCATAAAAAAGGATGAGTTCATGTCCTTTGTAGGGACATGGATGAAGCTGGAAACCATCATTCTCAGCAAACTATTGCAAGAACAGAAAACCAAACACCGCATGTTCTCATTCATAGGTGGGAATTGAACAGTGAGAACACTTGGACACAGGAAGGGGAACATCACACACCGGGGCCTGTTGTGGGGTGGGGGCAAGGGGGAGGGATAGCATTAGGAGAGATACGTAATGTAAATGATGAGTTAATGGGTGCAGCACACCAACATGGCACATGGATACATATGTAACAAACCTACACATTGTGCACATGTACCCTAGAACTTAAAATATAATAATAATAAAAAAAAAAAACAGAAATGCAACGTGCCTTAAAGAAAAATAGCGAAGAGACTTTTTCCTCAGTGGCTCTCTATTGCTCCTGAGAATAAGGTAAAACCCCATTTGTCTTAAAATTAAAGCTACTTATGTTTTGGCCCCAATTTTAATTCTCTGGCCTTAACTTTCACTGCCCCCTCACACCTTACAGGTATCTTTCTCTCCAGTCAAACAGGTTTATTGACTATGTCCTAAACACAGCTTCCAGTCTCCACTTCTACCACCAAGCTTTTGCCAGTCTTTTTACTTACTTGGAAATATCCAATCTTATTGCCTTTACTTCTGCAACCTCCACCCATGCTTCCTAATACCCTCCCAATTTTATTTTTTTCTTAAGGCATTCTCAAGACAATAAACCACAAGTGATCTCTTTTTCTTTTAATTCCTTTAACAATTGTTCATTTGGTCATGAATCTTTCAGTTGCCTTCTTATTAAATTACATACTTGTAATTTTTTATTGTAGAAACGGTACAACATGGAAGAATTGTTTAAGAAAGGGGAGGGTGTTTGTGTGAGGAAGCCAAACCAGAATCCCAGGTTCCTAAATGGAAAACTTGCTGTTTTTGTGAACATAGGTTTTGCATCCAGTGTATCATCATTTATGATCTTTGTGACCTTGGACTAGTGCTTAGCATGTCTACGTCTTAATTTTCTCATCTGGAATATAAAAGCAAAACAACCTTATTTCCCAGAGATTCTATGAATATTAAACGGGACAATATATGTTTGAATCAGAGTAGAAATAGCCTGAAAAAAGAGGACCAACAAATTTTCAAATACTTATTGCAATTTTTATATTCTATGTCAGCCATGTTCTATGTACATTTTCAATCAACAATGTTTTCTAAGCATATTTTTTGCTACCATCTTCAGACATTATTTGTAATAGTTTTGCAACAAACTGTAGTGTTCATGGATTATACCTCACCTAAGCCTTTTCCTATTGTTAAGTATTTGGGCTGCTTCCCCTATTCTGTTGTTATTGTAGACGATATTTTGATTAATATTTTTAGGTATAAAGTTTTTGTTGGTTTGGATGATTTTCTTAGAATGAATTTCCAGAAATTATATTTTTGAGGAAAAGAGTATGCATATTGTTATGGCTCTTATGCCACTAGCAATTTAAGGTTTCAACAATTTTATACACACATTAGTTCTGTGTATCATCCTCTAATTTTAAAGCTTATATATTATTCTAAATAGTATTTCTTTGTGTTTTCTTCTATTTCTTCAAACACTGTCGTAGTAAGGTTGAACATTTTTCCACATATTGATTTACTACTATATCGTTTCTTATGAATTGTCTATTTTCTTTGCCTATTTATCTACTAGATTCTTAATGTCTTTGTTTCAATGTCTATGGGCTCATCAAAAAGACTACAAAGTACTCTTTTGTCATTTCTTTTGCTAGATTTTATTGGTTCATTATTTATTTTTAACATTGTAAGGCTGATTTTAGTGTTTTACAGAAGTTTTATGTTTCTGTGGAGATAACCATGTTGGTATTTTTCTTTGGAATTGTGTTTATTAATTCTCAGACTTCGAATTTATTCTCCAATCTACTGCCATCGACAGTTCCTTTATTGTTGTGTTACAATATTATTATTATTATTATTATTATTGAGACGGAATCTCTCTCTGTTGCCAGGCTGGAGTGCAGTGGCACGATCTCCTCTCACTGCAATCTCCACCTCCTAGGTTCAAGCGATTCTCCTGCCTCAGCCTCCCGAGTAGCTGGGATCACAGGCACATGCCACCATGCCCAGCTAATTTTCATATTTTTAGTAGAGGCGAGGTTTCTCCATGTTGGCCAGGATGGTCTCAATCTCCTGACCTCGTGATCTGCCTGCCTCAGCCTCCCAAAGTGCTGGGATTACAGGATGTTACAATGTCATTTTAGTGTGTTGTTATTTAACTATTTTCTATCTAGATTATGAACTCCCTAAATTGAGGTAACCTGCCTTTATGCTATAAACACAGATCACAAAAAGGACTGACTTGTGAGTTAGAAAACCTGTACTTGAACCCACGTCGTAATTGCTATGTCACTTTTGACGTCTTTTAATTTATCTTGGCTCCTATAAAATAAAGACTGCCTTATGCTTTCTTTGTAAGTTATTAGGCTAAACAGATGTGCTAATATACATATGAAAGTTTTGTATACTGTAATGCACCATTAAATAAGTCAGTTGTAATTTTGTGCATGCCCAAGAGTGCCTGGCACAGTGCTGCCATGATAAGAGGTTCTCAGTAAAGTTGTTTAATTTGAATTTAATGGGGGTTATAATATATTAAGAAAAAGGAGAGAAAAGTCACTGTATTAGATACTCATTTTAGCCATCGTTGCTACTTATATATTAAAAATTTTCTAGTATAAAATGAATTGCAAATAGTCTACCTTATTGTATGGTCTGTGTCTTTGTTTGATTTGAGAAATGTGATATCCTTGACTATAACCTTCTTGTTAATGGTTATTAGCCAGGTAATTTTGAAGCTAGCTGTTGTTTGATCTTTAGCCATACAAAAAAGAAAACAGAAATGTACTTTAAGGAAATTTTGAAAACTTTATCGCTGTTACAAAGTGAAAATCACACATGCTTAAGGATACATGATTGTCTAAATAAAAGATAATCTGGAAAATCAGGGTTTAAAGCAATGTTTAAGAACCCAAAAGATCATCTTAGTTTTTATTTGTTTTAAACCTGCTCTGTCAAACATAGAAATACTTCAATGAACTGGCAATGGTAATATTTTGGAAATGCTTTTAGTTATGTGATATTTGTGTCAAGAAATAAAGAGGCTGGGCTCAGTGGCTCACGCCTGTAATCCCAGCACTTTTGGTGGCTGATGCAGGTGGATCACGAGGTCAGGAGTTTGAGACCAGCCTGGCTGACATGGTGAGACCCTGTATCTACTAAAAATGCAAAAAATTAGCTGGGCATGGTGGCTGGTGCCTGTAATCCCAGCTACTCAGGAAGCTGAGGCAGGAGAATCGCTTGAACCTGGGAGGCAAGGGTTGCAGTGAGCCGAGATCACTCCATTGCACTCAAGCCAGGGCGACAGTGCGAGACCGTCTCAAAAAAAAAAAAAAAAAAAAGATATAAAGAAGCACAAAAACTGTGGACTGATAATGAATCTCTTTGAATTAGAGAATGTGAAACTGCAGATAAAATGTCTACCTCCATTTATGAAGAAACTCAATAGAGTGAAGTATGAAGCCATAACAAACAAAACATATTTACAAATCAAAATGAAAAGGCACCAGTTCTTTATGAGTTTCTGAAAAAAACATTCCCCTGATATTTCAGTTACTTAAAAACAAAACCTTCTGACAAAGTACATATGTGTTACATATCCAAATGTGATGTGGGTAAGACAAAAAAATTATGTTCACAGTTTTAATGAAGCTAAAATTCTTACCCCAGTCTTTTAAAATATTTTAAGGTTTTCAATATTAGATTCTTTGGCAATGTTAGTGAAAGATTCTTTAAGTAATGTAAAATAAAATACAGTATTTCTGTCAATTCTTCTTATGGTAACTATCTTTCCTCATCATGTCTATAAGTGTCAAATTAAATAGAAGACAAAGTCAAACTCAATATGTACTAGAAAAAAATTAACTTAAATTTTTGAAATAAATGCAATTTGTAAAGGAATTCGGAAAATGTACCTGAATAACAAACTCTTGCATTGGCCTCAAAAGGGTGATAAAGATCAGAGGCAGGAGGATGAGCAGAAGTATTAATAGAAATGTAAATAACCCTACAGATGATGTATAGATGAGTGAGTACAGTTTCAGTTAGGGAAAAAAGAAGAGAAAAGGAAAAGAAAGTGGAAGAAAGAGAAGGGAGAAAAAAAATCTCTAAGCAACAAAATTCTAAGGGAATGACTTTATGTAGTGTGAAGTAGTCCAACTTCATGGCATGTGTTCTACCAACAGTCTGTAGTGGTTGTAAGATCTTAATTTTTAACTCATTGAGGGCTAATGAAGATTTATTTTTGGTATCTTTTAATGGTTTTTCTTTATATTCTGCATGGCATTGTATTGCCATAGGCTTATTTGTGTGTTTGGCTCCTAGACTCTCTAATAGACTCCCTAAAATTAGAGCCCTCCTTTTTAGGGCCTATTACAAGAACTTGTACATGAGTGTAGGCACTCAGTAAAAGTTGTACATAGGGATCTCAGTCAGATTAAATTATCAATTATCTTTAAAAACTAAAGTATTTTGTTAGTGCTTCTGCATTCACAAGATCTATTTTTCATGCACTTTAGAAATTTTACATTCTTTCTTCAATTTTCAGAGACATTTAAACAACACCCCTTCAATCCAGCATTTTTACTTAAGACCAGGTTTGTCTTGGAATGTTAATAGAATGAAATATGTAAATATACCAACTGTGAAAGAAATAGTGTTATAGAAACAATAAACAAAACTCTAAACAAGAATATTCAAAACGAATATTTTTGTAAAGAGTGGAGTAAGAAGACGGAAATTATTTTCAGCACATCTAAGGAGAACTGTCTGTTAAACCAAAATGAAATCCATTTTAAACATCAAATTTTATTATTAATTTATGACTACTGATTAGATAAAATTTTTTTTCTTTCCTAAGAAAGGCCATGCATGGTGGCTCACACCTGTAATACCAGGACTTTGAAAGACTGAGGCAGGAGAATGACTTGAGGCCAGAGTTCAAGACCATCCTGGGCAACATCTCTACAACTATTAAGAAACAAACAAACAAATAAACAAACAAACTTAGCTGAGTGTGGTGGTGCACAACTGTAGTCCTAGCTATTCAGGAGGCTAAGGCCAGAGTATAACGTGAACCCAAGAGTTCAAAGCTACAGTGAAGTTTGATTGCGGCACTGCACTCTGGGTGACAGAGTGAGATTCTGTCTCTATAAAAAAAAATGAAAGAGATATTGGCAAAGTTGTGGAGAAAAGGGAATGCTTATACACTGTTGATGGAGATGTAAATTAATTCAACAACCGTGGAAAGTAGTTTGGAGATTTCTCAAAAAACTTAAAACAGAACTACCATTCAACCCAGCAATCCCATTACTAGGTATATACTCAAAGGGAAATATATGATTCTACCAAAAAGACACATGGTTTTACATGTTCATTGCAGTACTATTCACAATAGCAAATACATGAAATCAGCTTAAGTGCCCATCCACAGTGGATTGGATAAAGAAAATGTGGTACAAATACACTATGAAATACTATGCAGTCATAAAAAGAATAAAATTATGTCATTTGCAGCAACATGGATGCAGCTGGAGGCTGTTAACCTAAGCAAATTAATGCAGGAACAAAAGACCAAATACCATGTGTTCTCACTTATAAATGGGAGCTAAACATTGTGTACGCATGGACACAAAGATGGGGACCATAGATACTAGGGACACCAAAACAGGGAAAAGGGCTGAAAAACTATCTATAAGGTACTATGCTTGCTATCTGGGTGACAGGATCAAGTGCACCCCATCCTCAGCATCACACAATAAGCCTATGTAACAAATCCGCACATGTACCCCCCGACTCTGAAATAAAAGTTGAAATTGAGAAAAAGAAAAGTAAAAACAAAACACTTAACAACAAAGAAAGTAAAGTACCTTCATTCCTTAAAGCTTTTGCTTGCGTTGTTTCTTTGCTCTGGAAAGCCACCCACTCCCACCTGTTCTACCTACTATCATGCATTTATCTCTAAAGTTCTAAATTAAATGGCACTTTAACCTTGACATTCCCGATACTTTCTAGTCATGATTAACATTACCCTTTCCCTCCTCTGTGTTCTGGTAATATGCTGTTTTTCTACTTGAATATTTAAAATCACAGAGTTAGAATCAGAGTTAAAAAGGAGCTGAGAAATAATTCGGTTCAATCTAGCCCTCTTACGTTATAACTGAGTCACATAGAATTAGCACTTCCCTTTGTTATTAGAGTTATTTGTGAACACATGCATTTCCCCCACTAAACTTATACACTCCTTGAATGTTTATGTTTTGTGTCTCTTCACATCTCTGTCAGTGCCCTGCAAAAAAGGGAGTGCTCAATAAATGCTTACTGAATGAATCTTGCAAAATGAATGGATGAATGAATGAATGGCACAGCCTCTGGCAAAATGATGACTTTGCTTTTTAACACCCTCTTAAGTACTGCTCCTCTTTTGTATCATTGGCCACTTCTACTACTTTCTCTGAAACCTAATTTTGTCATGCTGATCCTTGGTACATCTAGGTATTCTGTGGTAGTGGCCTCAAGAAAGTGAGGGCAGTCTTTCCATAATTTCTCCATCTAAAGTCTCTACCACCTGTTGCACATTGAGCTGGCCCAGCTAAATCACTTGATATCTTCTGTAGAGCATGTGTGATGGGGCCTGGATTTTCTTATCCCTGCTGTGTGGATTGACTATGTTGATGAGCTATCAAATCAGACAAACTCCACATTTTTGTGTCATCTGGTTTGGCTGCACTCAGATAAAGTTTTTTCTTTGCTCAGCTCAATGCGTTTTCCCCTTCTCCCATCCTGTTTTTCCTAAACCAAAAACTTTCTTCTACTTGACTGTTGTTAGTATTTGAATTAATGTAAATTCTTTAACATCTACTCCTATATCCTGTGGTGGTTTATTGTTTAGGAATTCCACAAAGGGTTAGTGATTTTCCAGGAAATATTGACAATAGCAGAAAGAGACCATTCACCATGAAAAAGAGAGATATTAACATTGACACATCTGTTTTGAAGGTTTTAAGGATCACTTGGAATAACCAAACTAAATTAAACCCTTCAGAAGCTAATGCCTTACTGATATACTTAAAAGTTAGAGAAACAGTAATGGTGAGATGTCAAATGACCACTTATCCAGTAAGAGTAGGAAATACAATGATAGGAGGCTTGTTGAGTTGAAAGACATGTTAACGGTCACATAGTCTAATTTCTGGACTGTTTAATGACTGCGTATTTGCTAGATTATTAGTACAATTTGTAGGGTTTGGCTGGACATAGTGGATCATGCTTGTCATCCCATCATTTTGAGAGGCCGAGTCAGGATGATTGCTGGAGCCCAGGAGTTTGAGACCAGCCTGGGCAATGTAGCGAGACCTCTGTCTCTATGAAAAAAGGAAAAAAAAAAAAAAAAAAGCCAAGTATCATGTCGTACGCCTGTAGTCCCAGCTACTAGGGAGGCTGAGGTGGGAAGATTACTTGAGCCCAGGTGGTTGAGGCTGCAGTGAGCCATGATTGCACCACTGCACCCAGCCAGGGCAACAGAGCAAGATCCTGCTTCAAAAATAAATAAATAAATAAAATAAATGCAGATTTCAATGACTTTACTAACCCAGGTATTTTCAGAGGTTTCATTGTGTGGTTGTAGGTTGGTATGCAAAGGTATGTAAAAGTTTATAGACACACATTTTGAGCATAGGTTTGGAATAAACTTTGGAATGACTAAAGCCAAAAAATCTGAAAATACATATGAACTCATCTCGTTTTTCAAAATAAAAGTTGTTAAATTAAAGACGAGAGTTTTATAATTTAGGTTTTCTAAATTACAAAACAGGGAAACTCTTCTGATATGTGTTAAACATGCATATATGTATTCTCTTCTGTTGTGGTGTTTAGTACGGGAAGTAGGTGAGAACATTCAATGAAGACAATAAAAGGAAGTGACATATGGCTAAGGCACCTGAAAACTTCAGAAAATGTGATGCTAATTTGGAGTTCAGTAAAGTTTACTTTAAATGTATCTTTAAATCTGTCGCCTGACTTTGTATTCTACTACATAGAGATAGTGGTAGATAACAGAATGAAGGCAAGTACAGTATGTATAATCAAAGGAATCAGGTATCTGAGAAAGAGCTGTGAAATTATAACTAACTTAAAACTTTATTTACTTGTCAAAAGATGCTACATTTGATTGCAAGGACTGGTAGTCTCTGTTTTTCTAATTTCTGAGCATGCATATTCCAGTAAGTTCAGTGTTATTAAAATATATATGCTCTCTATCTTATAGAAAATTTTGAAAATCAAAAGTTTGAGTAGGTTAAATGCTACAGAACAACAATTATTTCGTACAGTTTGTTGATAAGTTCTAAAGAAGGGAAATGAAGATTTCATTAAGGGAATGGAGCTTCATATGTACATCCTCCTTTGGGGAGTTGTCATACTTCTGGGTCAGGATGCAAATGGAATGGGGAGGAGGAAAAGGAGTATTTGCCCAATCTTTTCTACAGATCACTACAAATAGGTAAATTATATAAAAATTAAAATAAGTAAATCTGACTGAATTTTACACTCTCATCCCTTCTTCTACCTCAAAGAAACAAACTATTTTAATGCTTTTTGGTAGAAAGTGCATTCCCATATTTTCCCCACATTTTTATGTTAAATTTCACATTATGTAAGATAACATATACTCACAGTTCTAGTACATGCTTATACAGTGGGCTTTAAAGAAAATAAAACCAAACAATTAGTAAAGAATTTTCTGTTTGATTCATATTCAACTTTTATACATTTTGCATAGCTAAAGGTTTATATTCCTTACCAAGTGTTTTATCTCCACTTCTAGATTTACCAGTTGTTTTTATAGAGATAATGACTCTTAGATTAAATGTTTCTTGAATGTGGAAATATGATAATATCATGAAGAGTTCTTTGATGAGACAATGCTTAAAGAATGAAAAGAAGAAAAGAATCAGCCAGAGAACAAACATTTAGAACCCATGTACTCTATCACACAATTTCTCATAAACTATGTTTCTTCTGTCTTCGGTAATAAATAAGATATTCTTGCCAGTCACTTTCTCTATGACTTGGACGTATGTCATCCTAAGCAAATAATTATACTCTAACTCTTATCCAATCTCTTTAATTTTAGCATTTACTCTGAACTGTGAATATTTAGAATCTGTATTCCTAAAAATGTTTACTTCTTTTCAAATGTATATGGAAGTGAGAGTAAAGTAGAAAGGGTCATCTGAATCACAGTGAACTCTCTTGAATTCACACTAAAATTTAAGGACTGCATACTCAATATTCAGCATATACTAAAATTAAATTATTGGGTCATTCAGAATTAGAGCTCTTATAATGAAATCACAAAATAACCCCCGAAACACTTGGTTTTGCAGTTCTCTTCTCTGTGTGCCCCTCCTCAATCTTTCAAAAAATATTATGAGATCAACGAGGCAAAGGCACACGGGAGAGGTCACTAGAGTGAAATATGTATGTGTGTAGATGGAATTGGTGGTGGTGGAGAACATGAGACAATTTGGTTTCAGGTGAACTGCATAAAAGCTAACAACAAAAGCATTCTAGAGACCCTTTTAATTACTAGATTGCAATGGATCTACAAAGAGTGACATCATTACAGATTTATAGAAACCATGTGAAAGTGTGCATGCTTAAAGTATAATTACCTCAGCACCATAAATACTGCCCTAAAATAAGATAGCATCTGATAAGATGGATATATATATAAAATCTTTTAATAGTCATGCCCAACGCTAATAATAAAAAATAGTACCAGCATTAGTGGTAAGTTTAACCTTATCCAAAATATTATTTTTGAGAATCTTGAGAGAACAAGAGCAAGATGGCAGAGTAGAAAGCTATCCTAATCGCCCCTTCCACAAAGACACCAAGTACACTACTATCTACACAGGAAAAAAAAAACTTTGGCCAAGCATGGTGGCTCACACCTGTAATCCCAGCACGTTGCAAGGCTGAGGTGGGTGGATCACTTGAGGTCGGGAGTTTGAGACTAGCCTGGCCAACATGGTGAAACTCCGTCTCTACTAAAAATACAAAAATTACCTGGTGTTGTGGTGCATGCCTGTAATCCCAGATACTCAGGAGGCTGAGGCAGGAGAATTGCTTGAACTGGGAAGTGGAGGTTGGAGTAAGCTGAGATCGGGCCACTGCACTCCAGCCTGGGTGACAGGGCAAGACTCAGCCTCAAAACCAAAAAAATAAAAACCAAACAAACAAAAAAACAAACTTTCGTGAGAACCAAAAATTAGGTGAGCACTCATAGAACCTGGTTTTAACTTCATATCACTGAAAGAGGCACTGAAGAGATAGAGAAAAACAGTCCTGAATCACTGATGCCGGTGCTCCCCTACGGCCAGCAGCAGAATCATGGTACAGAGAGCATCTCTGGGTGTTCAGGGAGGGAGAACACAGCAACTGTAAGGCATTGAACACAGTGCTGCCCTGTTAGAGCAGAAAAGAAAACAAGACCAAACTCAGTTGATGCCTGCCTACACAGGAAGCATTAAAACCAGCCCTAGCCAGAAGGGAATCACCTATCCTAGCAACTAGAACATGAGTTTCTGCAAACCTCACCACTGTTTGCAGGCTACAACACTCCGAGTCTCCAAGTAAACTCGAAAGACATTCTAGGCCATAAGGACTGCAAATATTAGGCGAGACCTAGAGCTGACTAGGCCCAGAGATGATGTACTGGAGGGGCGTGGGGCATACTAAAATACAAGCTGGGGCAGCCAAGGTAGTGCTGGCATCACCCCTCCCCTAACCCCAGGTTGCACAGCTACAGGCTCCAAAAGAGACTACTTCCTTCTGCTTGAGGAGAGAAGAGGGAAGAGTGAGAGGACTTTGTCTTGTATCTGGGATACCAGCTGAACCACAGCAGAATAGGGCACTGATAAGAGTCATGAGGCCCCCATTCCAGGCCTTAGCTCCCAGACAACATTTCTAGACACACATTGGGCCAGAAGGGAGCCCATTGCCTTGAAGGAAAAGACTCCATCCTGACAGCATTCATCACCTGCTAAATGAAGAGCCCTTGGGCCCTTAATAACCAGCAGTGATACACAGGTACTACATCAATGGCCTTGGGTAAGCCTCTGAGACTTGCTGGCTTCAGGTAAGACTTAGGACATTACCAGCTGTGGTGGCTACGGAGCAAAACTCCTTCTGGAGAAAAGCAGAGGGAAATATAAAGGGTACTTTTTCCTGCACTTCAGGTCACCAGCACCACCACAGAGGGGTAGAGCACCAAGTGGGCTCTTAGCGTCCCCAATTCCAGGACTTAACTTTTGGACAGCATTTCCGGACCCGCCCTAAGCCAGAGGGAAGTCCACTTCCCTAAAGGGTGAGTCCCAAGAAAGGCAGCATTCACCACAAGCTGACTTAAGAGACCTTGGGCCTTAAGAGAACATCAGTAGTAGTATTACAGTACTCTTTATGGCCTGGAATTCTGGTGGTTTAAGGGGTGAGGCTCCTCTGCCTTTGGAAAGGGGAGGAAAGGGAAGGGAAGAGTGAGAAGGACTATGTTTTGTGATTTGAGTGCCAGCTTAGCCACAATACAATAGAACACCAAGTAGACTTCTAATAATTTTTACTCCAGTCCCAGTCTCCCGGATGGCCCTTCTGGACCCAATTTGGGCCTGGGAGACCACACTGCCCTAGGGGAAGGACACAAGCCTGGCTCACATTGCCACTTACTGACTGTAGAGCCCCAGGGCCTTGAGTGAATATAGGCAGTAGCCAGGGAGTCGTTACAACAGGCCATGGGTGAGACTCAGTGCTATGCTGGCTTTAGGTCTGACCCAGTGCAGTCATAGTAGTGGCGGTCACATGAGTAGTTGTGTCTTTTTACCCCCAGCTTTACGTGGCTCTGAGTGGAAAGAGAGACTGTATGTTTGGGAGAAAGTAAGGGAAGAGGACAAGTCTCTGCCTGGTAAACCAGGGAATTCTCTTGAATCTGGTCCAAGACCATCAAGTCAGTACTTCTATGAGTCTGCAAGAACCACAGCATTACTGGACTTGGGGTGCCCCCTAAAACAGATATAGCTGAGATCACAAAACCCAAATCCTCTAAACTATCTGGAAAGAATTTCAAAGAAGGATGGGTACAAACAAGCCCAGAGAGTGGACTATAATACATACCTAATACCCCAATGCCCAGACACTGAAGGCCATGTTCTAGCATCAGTGGCACTCAGGAAAACATGACCTCACCAAATGAACTAAATAAGGCACCAGGGGTCAATCCTGGAGAAACAGAGATATGTGACCTTTCAGATGGAGAATTCAAAATAATTGTGTTGAGAAAACTCAAAGAAATTCAAGATGACACAGGGAAGAAATTCAGACTTTTACAGATAAATTTAACAAAGAGATAGAAACAATTAAAAAGAATCAAACAGAAATTCTGGAGCTGAAAAATGCAATAGGCATACTGAAGAACATATCTGTCCTTTAATAGCAGAATTGATCAAGCAGAAGAAAGAATTACTGAGCTTGAAGACAGGCTACTTGAAAATATACAGTCAGAGGAGACAAAAGAAAAAAGAATAAAAAACAATGAAGCACAACTAGAGGATCTAGAAAATAGACTCAAAAGGGCAAATCTAAGAGGTATTGGCTTTAAATAAGAGGTAGAGAAAGAGATAGAAGTAGAAAGTTTGTTAAAAGGGACAATAACAGAGAACTTCCCAAACCTAGGGAAAAATATCAATATCCAAGTACAAGGTTATAGAACAAGCCAATTTAACCCCCAAATACTACCTCAATGCATTTATTAATCAAAATCACAAAGATCAGGGATAAAAACTGGATCTTAAAAGGGGCAAGAGAAAGGAAACAAATAACATACAATGGCATTCCAATACATTTGACAGCTGACTTTTCAGTGGAAACCTTACAGGAGGAGAGAGAGTGGCATGGCATATTTGATATGCTGAAGAAAAGTAACTTTTACCCTAGAATAGTATATCCAGCAAAAATATTCTTCAAACATGAAGGAGAAATAAAGACATTCCCAGAGGAAAAAAAAAAAAAAAACAGCTGAGAGATTTTATCAATGCCAGGCTTGTCCTACAAGAAATGCTAAAGAAAGTACTTCAATCAGAAATAAAGTGACATTAATGAGCAATAAATAATCACCTGAAGGTGCAAAACTCACTGGTAATAGTAAATACACAGAAAAACACAGAATATTGTAGCACCTTAACCTTAGGTTCAGAGCAGTAGTTCTAAATCAGGGGTTATTCAGAGGACATTTGGCAATGTCTGGAGACATTTTTGGTTGTTACAACTCGGAGACAATTACTATTGGCATCTAATGAGTAGAAGCCTGAGATGCTGCTGAACATTCTGCAATGCACAGGACAGCCCCCTACAACAAAGAATTACCCAACCCCAAATGACAGTAGTGGAGAAACCTGGTTTAGTGAGTCTTGACAAACTAATATCTTCAATCTCTGCTTTCTCCTACTTTAATATATCCTGACTAGAGGGCTACTTTCCAGATACTTAAGTACCATGAAAACAATCCATAGTCCAGTGCCTCAATGTTCTCCTGGGTTATTTAACCAGTGTTCACCACGTCAGAAATAGTAGCTCCTTAAAGTTTTGTTGATAGTAAAGCAGATATGGTTCTACTATTGAACGTCCCAATCAAAATACATGCAAATGAATACATTACATTTACAGAAAACTCCTGGCGGTATTTAAAGCACCACAGACTTACAATTATTTATTAAGACCCCTTCGGTAAACATATTGAAGGATCCCTGAACCATTTCAGCAAATGTTTCACTAAACTAAGTAGAAAAATGGTTTTCCCTGTCATTCTTTATTATTTTCCTCTTTCTTCTTTGGACCTCTCCCTTCTTTTCCTATTTGTCTTAAAACAGACTTTCAACATTTTTCCTTCTCTCACTCTTCCAGAAAGGGGCAGGACTTTCTGTCCTGAAATTCTGTTTTTGCTAAGAACCCGGTCCTAAACATAAAAATAAGGACTTGAGTAGGAGGAAATCAATGGGTACACATGTACATAAATATGGAAACGATAGACACTGGGGACTCCAAAAGTGGGGAGGGAGGGAAGGAGCGGGGCTAGGGTTGAAAAACTACCCATTAGGTACTATGTTTACTATTTGGGAGATGGGTTGAACAGAAGCCCAAACAATCACAAATGATAAGGGGGATATCACCACTGACCCCACAGAAATACAAACAATCATTAGAGAATACTGTAAACACCACTATGCACATAAACTAGAAAATCTTTAAAAAATGGATAAATTCCTGGACACATACACCCTCTCAAGACTGAATGAGAAAGAAATTAAATCCCTGAATAGACCAATAACAAGTTCTGAAATTGAGGCAGTAATAAACAGCCTACCAACCAAAAAAACAAAAGCCAAGGGCAAGATAGATTTACAGCTGGATTATATGAAAGGCACAAAGAAGAGCTGGTATCATCTTTACTGAAAGTATTTCAAACAATTAAAAGGAGGGACTCCTCCCTAACTCATTTTATGAGTCCAGCTTCATCTTGGTATCAAAACCTGGCAGAGATAAAACAAAAAAAGAAAACATTAAGCTAATATTACTGATGAACATCAATGCAAAATTCTCAATAAAATACTGGCAAATCAAATGCAGCAGCACATCAAAAAGCTTATCCACCACAATCAAATTGACTTCATCCCCGGGATGTCAGGTTGATTCAACATACACAAATCAATAAATGTGACTAATCACATGAACTGAAATAAAGAAAAAAACCACATGATTATCTCAATAGATGCAGAAAAGGCCTTCAATGAAATTCAACACCGCTTTATGTTAAAAACTCTCAATAAACTAGATATTGAAGGAACATACCTCAAAATAACACAAGCCATATATGACAAACCCACAGCCAAAATCATACTGAATGGGCAAAAGCTGGAAGCATTCCCCTTGAAAACTGGCACAAGACAAGGATGCCCTCTCTCACCACTCCTATTCAACATAGCAGTGGAAGGTCTGCCCAGGGCAATGAGGCAAGAGAAGGAAATAAAGGGTATTCAAATAGAAAGAGAGGAAGTCAAATTATCTTTGTTTGCAGATGACATGATGCTATATCTAGAAAACTCCATCATCTCAGCCAAAAAGCTTCCTAAGCTAATAAGCAACTTCAGCGATGTCTCAGGATACAAAATCAATGTGCAAAAATCACTAGCATTCCTATACACTAACAGGCAAGCAAAGAGCCAAATTATGAATGAACTCCCATTCACAATTGCTACAAAGAGAATAAAATACCTAGGAATACAGCTAACAAGGGAAGTGAAGGACCTCTTCAAGGAGAACTACAAACAACTGCTCAAAGAAATCAGAGAGGGCACAAACAAATGGAAAAATATTCTGGGCTCAAAGATAGGAAGAATCAGTATCATGAAAATGGATATACTGCCCAAAGAAATGTATAGATTCTATGCTATTCCCTTTAAACTACTATTGACATTCTTCACAGAAGTAGAAGAAACTATTTTAAAATTCAAAAACCCTAGAAGAAAACGTAGGCAACACCATTTAGGACATAGGCACAGGCAAATATTTAATCACAAAAACACCAAAAGCACTAGCAACAAAAACAAAAATTGACCAATGGGTTATAATTAAACTAAAGAGCTTTGGCAAAAGAAACTATCATCAGAGTGAACAGACAACTTTCAGAATGGGAGAAAATTTTTGTGATCTATCCATCTGACAAAGGTCTAATATTCAGAGTCTATAAAAAACTTAAATAAATTTACAAAGAAAAAAACATTAAAAAGTGGGCAAAGCACATGGACACTTCTAAAAAAAATGTATGTATGGCCAACAAGTATGAAAAAAAGCGCAACATCACTGATCATTACAAAAATGCAAATGAAAACCACAGTGAGATACCATCTCACACCAGTCAGAATGGCGATTCTTAAAAAGTCAATAAAAAACAGATGCTGGCAAGGCTGCGGAGAAAAAGGAGCACTTTTACACTGTTGGTGGGAGTGTAAATTCATACATATACACCATGGGATACTATGCAGCCAGAAATGGAACAAGATCATGTCCTTTACAGGGACATGGATAGAGCTGGAAGCCATTATTCTCAGCAAAGTAACACAGGAAGAGAGAAACAAACACCACATATTCTCACTTACAAGTGGGAGCTGAATGGTGAGAGGACACTGACACATGAGGAGGAACAATACACGCTGGGGCCTGTCGGGGGTGCGCAGGGAGAGAGAACATCAAGAAGAATAGCTATTGGATGCTGGGCTTAATAGTTGGGTGATGGGTTGATCTGTGCAGCAAACCACCATGGCACACTATTCCTATGTAACAAACCTTCATATCCTGCACATGTACCCCAGAACTTTAAAAAGTTGAAGATAACAAAGAAAAGTAAAATCAGAAAATAAGATGACAGAAGTTGAGTTAAAGTAGTTCTGTTTTTATATAAATATTAGGGATAATCTTCTTTACAAGATAGATAGATATCAGGTTTACAGAATCAAATTTCTTTAAAGTTGTACTCTATCTAAAAAGGATACTCAAATCAAAGTAACACAAAAGGTTAAAGTGGAGGGATGGCAACAATATCAAACTAAATTAAAGTAGAAGTCATATATCACTATAAAAATGAAATTCAAGGCAAAAACATCAAACATAAAAAAGGAGCCCAAACCTCAGCTCTTTGCAAGATACCTTGTGTAACAAACCTGCACATGTACTGCCTGAGTTCAAAATGATAAAAAAAAAAAAAAGAAGGAAAGAAACAAAAAAAGGACATGGAGATAAAAATCAGACTACTCCAGGCAACTTTGAATGTCTGTCTACCTCATTATAGCATGTCACAAATTTATTCACATTTTGGCTTTCATTGTTGTGGTTTAGGACAGTAATTTCTTTAGGCTTGGCTTGTAAAACTAAGGTCTGCTTGTGCTAGGTTAGTCACTAGTTACATCCCTGGTTAAATGATAGTGATCAGAGAGAGCTCCTTGAGGGATTCCTATTTATCTTTGTATCCCCTGCAACACTTACTAAAATATTTTGAATGTAAAAGAGATAAAGATGTTTAACTAATTGAATTGAACTTCTTTTTTGAGAAGCTTAAGGCATAACATATCTCCAAAGACCTCTCAATCTAGTTGAAGACGGAAGCAACAAATGAAAATGTCACCAGTAAAACACACCTGTAGCAAGGCTAGTGGTACAAACAATAAATGCCATGGATGTCTAGAGGCAGAAAAGTTACTTTCACCTGGAAAGAGACATTCATTCTTAAAAGGCCACTGCACAATTTGTTTTAGAATCCTAGAGTCTTTCACATTTCCAATCCCAGGTTGCAAACATCTTCAAGGTCATTAGCTTCATCCTCATCCCACGCCCTACCACCAGCTCCCCTATCTGACAAATGTTAAAATGTTCTCTACTATCTTTGCCAGATGATAGTGCTGGTAATGTGGGAAGCTTGATGACCCAGAAACATACCCATATTTTAAATTATTCATTTCCTCAACATTTCTTATATTTCCAAAGCTGCTTCAGACTGCACAGTATCTCAATATAGAACTTCTTAGAAAAGGTCAAGTTACTGAGAATAGTCACATAAATTTACTCCTATTTTTTTCTTATGTATTTTGAAGTATTTGGCCAACTTTCATTTGTTAACGTCAAGCACCCCTTTCAGAGTTAACCTATACTCCTCTGAGGGTCTTAGCTGCTGAAAGTGTTAAAGTATTGAACATCTGGAAGTCATGCAAGGTCCCCAAATAACATATATTGCTGGGTTTCTTTACATATAAGTTAATTATACTGGTATCAAGGTCATAGCATAGAAGCAGCAATTTATGAATAATGACACTTTCAGGAAGGGTAAATGGGCCTTTAAGGATGATCTGGATTGAACTCAACAAACTCTACTAAATCACTTAAAAAGCATAATTATATTTTTCATTATTGAAAAATCCAGGATCATCTACTGCTCCTGGATTAAATGAAAATTTGTTCAAATCGTAACAACATAAGGACTGATTTTAGTCCATATAATGATATTAAACTAAACACCCAAAGATGTAAACAGGATTGTGGCTTTACTATAAAGACAGCCCTGAAAATGCACCTCTTGGTAAAATAAATTCCTAGGTGAATACGTCATTGTGATGCCCCAAATCCTTTAATGTTACTCCATCTTCTATTTAATACAGTGTCACCCATTTTTAAAAACTATTTTGCTATCTTTCATCATTCTAATTTTATTGCACCCTATTTTTCAGTATGAAATCTTCAGTTCAGTGAGACTGATGTATTCTGTCACTAAGGCGCCATGCAAATGCTTATTTTGTTTACTGATTTCTTCATACCCTTTCTCTTGCCAATCCACATTATGTACTCTTTAATCTCCCTTCTCCACCCTATCTCTGAAATCCGATAGCATTTCCTATCTGTTTGAAATGTTCCAAAATATTTCTTGTTTGTCCAGTGACTTAGCCTTTCTTGGCTCTGTGTTCGTTCTCCCTGAGATTTGCAAAAGCTTCTTCCACACAGAAATCATGGCATACTTCTTTATATTTGTTCCCAAAACACAGTTCTCTTGCACATAGTAGACACTCCATAAATATTTGTTAAATACATGCATGAATTGACTCAATAAAGAGATAGCTCACTGCCAGCTCCGCCTCCCGGGTTCACGCCATTCTCCTGCCTCAGCCTCCGGAGTAGTGAGTAGCTGGGACTACAGGCGCCCGCCACCAAGCCCAGCTAATTTTTTTTTTATTTTTAGTAGAGACGGGGTTTCACCATGTTAGCCAGGATGGTCTCGATCTTCTGACCTCGTGATCCGCCCGCCTCGGCCTCCCAAAGGGCTGGGATTAAGGCATGAGCCACCGCACCCGGCCCAGAGATAGCTTTTTAACATAGAAGGCAATATTTCCAAACTTGCTAACTTGGAGTTTATAATGATCAACACACTCAAAAGGAGCATAGAGTACACAGTTGTGCACGTCATAAAGTATAGTAGGTAGTTTTGGTAACTATTTGTTCTTGCTTCCTATACACAATTCTCACTGTATATATTGTAATGATTCCAATTTTAATTGAAGTTTTAAAACTGACACAAGAAGGAGAACATCAATACATCAGCTCATAACTGTTTTAGCCTACCACATCCTTCATGTGAATGAAATACAGGTTTGAGATAATTATTTATTTTATCATATCCTTGTATGTAATCTCCAACAACTTTGGCTCCTGCTGCCCACAACCCTTACAAAAAGAACTGCTGCAGACTTCCATAGTGGGCTGGCTGAAATGTAGAATAAACGTCCAAATTTGTTTCCAACTTATATTACCTAATGCTGGAAACCATTTGCTTGAATATTGGCTTGTATAATATTTCAGATGGAACATATTTCACTTGGGAAATATCTGCTTTTAAAGTTGTTGGAACCTTTTCCTATTTTGAATTTCTGTTTTGCTTGGTCGTGACTTCTTCCCTCCCCCTTTTTTTAGTTAATATTCTTTCCTTGAAGAATTGTGGCAAATAGTTTAGAGACGAAAAGGTAACACTCCATGAATTTATGAAAAAGATGATTTGTTTATATCTGTTTTGCATAGAATTGTTCATATTTTCATTGACACATACAAATTTTAGTTCATTCTGAGGGAGAGAGAGAGGGAAAGAATGATAATCAGTGGAGTACAAATTTATTGTTTATTATTAATTGAAGGTTAATTATTTTTAAATAGACATTTAAAAAATTCATCATCTAAAAAAGTCTACACTACATGAAAAAGTGAAAAGGAAAATTATCTCTCATATATCATCATTTCCTTAAGACACCCAGTTTTACAAAAGGTGTTCCTGTCCACTCTGAAATACCTGCCTGTTAAAGTGACAGTTGTAGAGTGTCCTTGTTAGCTTTTTTCTTCATCCAACAAATCAAAAGCACTAAGCTGTTTCAAAAAACAACGAAACCATTTTCTCAGCTCCAAATTCAGGGAAAAATATGGAATGACTTAATATTTATCCAACTCTAATGTTCAGTGAAACTGTGTTTTACAAAATAAACACACCCGTGGCGAAATAAATCACCTTTCAAACAGTTTAAAAACAAATGTAAATTTTTTTTTAATCAAAGACCTTTTATAAATGTATTCTTTTATTTGGTCTCTACATGCCCCCTTGTGGTAACACCAAATAAACTCAAGGCTCTTGAAAATGGAAACAGTTTATTTTTTAGTGCAGATGCTCCTTGACTTACAATTCAGTTACTTCCCCAATAACTCCTTCGTTAATTGAAAATACCATAAGTCGAATATGTATTTAATACACCAAGCCTACCGAACATTTTAGCTTAGCCTAGCCTACCTTAAACATGCTCAGAACACTTACGTTAGCCTACAGCTGGGCGAAATCATCTAACGTGAAGCTTATTTTATAATACAGTACTGTATATTTCATGTAATTTATGGATACCGTACTGAAAACGACAAATGAAAAGCTCGTATGAGTACTTGAAGTAAGGTTTCAAGTGAATGTGTATTGCTCTCTCACCATCATAAAATTGAAAAATTGTAAGTTGATCCATTAACTATCGTAAGTTAGGTACTGTCTATATATTTAAGTCAAAACTATTATTTTAAAATTTCTTCAGGTACTTTTGTAAATAGACAATTGTATCACAGAAATTGATACCATAACTAAGATATCCTGGGTTGTTCATATGGAAATAAACTCTTACATTTTCTCACCATTTTAAATAAAAAAAAAGTACACTTGAAAGAGTAATAGAACCGCAACAAATTATGGTATAGAAATCAAGAGAGAGAAATTTAGTAAGACACTTTGACATCCTCATTCTTGTGTCTTTTACAATTTAAATTAAAATTGGGATAATTACAACATATACAATGAGCTCCCAACGCAGTGTATGCAGGATACCAGAGAAAGTCGTTACGTTTTCCAAAGTGAGACACCAAATTTATCTTATTGTAGGGGTTGCAATGAGGACTTTTACTAAGGGAAACCTTTGAAGTGATAGCATTAGTGGAAAGGATTCTGAGCCTGTGAAGGGAAGCTAGACTCATGAGTGCATGAAAATAGAAAGTATCAACTTTTTTGCAAAGTGAGGTCACCCATATGTTGGAAATAAATGTCCTTCAGATATCATCAGCGGTATGGAGCCCCGTAGTAAGCCATGCAAAAAAATAAGAATAAAAATAGATATCTGGTCCTTGCCAAACCACAGGTTTTACAATAGCCTCAAGTGCACACAGTAGTGTAGAATATATAGTATGATGGTATCTAAAGATCTGGGCCTGCTCTGCCAAAGGCTTCCTAGGTTAGGCTTCCCAGATTTAGTAAATTTTATAGGGAACCCAATTAAATTAGAAATTCAGTTAAACAATGAATGATTTTTTAGTAAACTATTTCTCATGAAGTATTATTTTCAAATACTAGTCTGTGATCAGATTTCCAACAATCCACAAAAAAAAACTTTCTCTGGATAATGCAATTGCTTTTTTTATAAAGCCAGATTTATCATTTATTCCATATCTCACTTCTAAAGTTATGTCTGTCTCAGGTTTCATATGTATTATTTTACATATATACCTATTTGGTGTATGTACATATATATCTATATTTATATGGAATAAATATATATAAATATTTATATGATAGAATACTAAATAGCAGTCAAAACAATTTATATATATTATAGTTATAGTATATATATAATTCCTTTAAATTGCTATTTAGCATTCTATTATATAGATATATTTATCTAGTCTCCAATTGACTGGAAAATTTTTTTCTAGTTTTTTCCATTAAAAACAATGCTGATATCAGCCTTCCAGTACATGTGTCCTTATGTATAGTGCATTTATATAAAATGTATATCTGTAGTGTAATTGCAGGATTGTAGGCTCTGCACATTGTCAATTTTACTTGATACTAATAAATTATTTTCCAAATTGGCTGTATAAATTTTTAACCCCATCAGCAACATATGGGAGTGCTATTTTTCCTATATGGTGTCTGTATCTTTTATCTTTTCACGTTTTAAGTACTGGTAGTCTAATACAGCCTCTCTTTTTCCGTGACTCATTAAACCCCAGTAGTATCCTTCACGGCCTTCTTATGCCCTGGGCTTTCCTGTCACTCCATCTGATCCTGCCACCACTTCCTAAAATCCAAACTACAGTGTACAACATTAGCCTTCCTTCTCTGGCCAATGTCCCAGGCTCCAATCCTTTTATTAAACAGAGCTCTTTAGGCTTTTATTGTCACATTCTCCCAGGATTCTGTTGGAAAATAATTAACAGATTAATGTTCACTAAATAATTGCTGAATGAGTAATGATTAAGTGGGTTATCCCTCTATTTGCATTTGCATTTTAATAGTTCTTGTCGAGGTCCTAATCTCAAAAAGAGACTAATGGCCCAAACAGAGGATGAGCCTGAGGGATGGGTGAAACTAGGTAGAAGGCCCTTCAGGGTGGCACCAATCATACGACTAATGTGCCATAGTCAGCCAGCGTATCTGGAGAATAGAGTGATTTTGGTTGAATTAACTTATATTTGGGTTAAATAAAAGTTTACTAAAATCTGTTTTTCTTTAAAAACTTAGAAAAAATTCAACAAACATGTTTTTTCTTAGCTTATTCAAGGTAGACTTGTGGCCATGGTTGAATTTTTGACTGATAAACTCTTAAGACCTTAGAGTCATTTTCTAAACATCAGTTTCATTCATGAGAACTGAAGATAACAATGGAAGCAGAAGCAAGTATGCCATCTCTGCTATGTATTGAGTTCAGTATATAATCTGAAAAGTAGTTACTGTCTTCTTTTGTTTTTACTATATCATTGATGTTAGTTGTGCTGTTTTAATAATATTCTTAATTGCAATTTTAGTATACCTTTAATTGTAGAGTTTTTATATTATGCTAATTTTTTATTATGTACAACTTTATGACTGTTGTCTCTAATAGTAATTTACAGACCGTACATATTTGATATATGAATTTTACACTTCTTACATGTCTTCTAAAAATGCCAGTGAGGAAAACAGCCATATCCTGGACTTTGCCTACAGAAAGACGGTCTGTACCTTGCCACACAGTGTCACCTTTATGTTTATCTAATACAATTTTCTGTCACATAGTAGGCGCTTAATAAATGTGATTGAAAGCTTGAGTAGATGAGTGATTGTGCTCACTTTCAATTTGCAAGTTAGTTTCCCGTCTGGAAATCTATGAAATCACTGTTTATTTGTAAAAAGAGCAGAATGACTTTCTGACCAGATGTTGATAGAGGGGCTATTTGAACAGCATTACCCTATGGTTCCTCATTTGATCATGACTACTGGAGGATATTCTTTAAAAATCTCCAAAAACAGTTCATGTTTATCAAATGAAGTGACATGGAGAGCCAGAAGTCTTGGTTTCTCCTCTGAGCAATTATGGAGTGTGCTTAACAGAAATGACTATAAATTTGGCTGAATGGGGCTTATTCTCTGAAAGCCAGAGGTACAGATCGAATCAGTTGAGCAATAGAAAAAGGAGCAGCTTCTAAAACATAATGGCTACATTAAAGTGGTTTGCACAATCATCTGTCACCTAGAGGCAATTTACTCAGAAAAAAATTAATTATATTACTAAAACTGTCGTCTCTACTTATGTTTCACCACAATATTATGAAGAGGTTGATTAGTTACTGCTGATTTCTTCCCTTTGGAACTAAACACGGGGAGGATATATATTACTCTTTCTCTTTCTCTGTGGTTCCTGGAAACCTATTAAAGAGAAATTTATAAGTCTGGGAAGCAGCAGAAAGTTAGCTTAGTTAGTATGTGAAGAGACGTGACAATGTGCAGGATTTGGAGTTTAACAACTTGAAGATGGTGAAAATTTTAAAGTGCTGGTCCTTATCCTCTCCCTTTCTTTTTAAGGGTCTCCTGAAGGCTGCATTCTTTAGTCACTAATTCATGCAGTATGTTTTGCAAGAAACTTTAAAGCAGTATTTTTCCTGTTGCTATTCCTTGCATTTTCATTTGTGGCCTAAATGATCTATGTAGGAAATATTTACTTTGAGGCTTTGGTTTGGCTCAAAAAACGCCAAGTGATCAAACCCAGGCAATGTGTCCATTGATCTCAGCAATGGAATCTTTGAGTGTAGAATAACATACAGGCAAGTTGCTACAAAAAAAAAAAAAAAAAAAGATTCCAAATTATGTTTGCAGATGTAATAACCCTAATGTTATTCTATTTCTAAAAGAGAGATAAAAAGTTGAATTCTTTATGAATTTTAATTTTTGCCTTTAGTGTCTTCCTGAAAGAAAATAAAAACAAAATAAATGGTAAGGATTATATATAATGGGTCTAGTTGTCCTTTTCTCCATGTTTCCCCTTCATTTCCCAATTTCTTTAAATTTCTTTTTTTATTGATTTTTATTTTTTTAATAATTTTTAATTATACTTTAAGTTCTCGGGTACATGTGCACAACGTGCAGGTTTGTTACATATGTATACGTGTGCCATGTTGGTGTGCTGCACCCATTAACTCATCAGTTACATTAGGTATCTCTCCTAATGCTATCCCTCCCCTCTTCCCCCACCCCACAATAGGCCCCAGTGTGTGATGTTCCCCTTCCTGCGTCCAAGTGTTCTCATTGTTCAATTCCCACCTATGAGTGACAACATGTGGTGTTTGGTTTTTTGTCCTTGCAATAGTTTGCTGAGAATGATGGTTTCCAGCTTCATCCATGTCCCTACAAAGGACATGAACTCATCCTTTTTTATGGCTGCATAGTATTCCATGGTGTATATGTGCCACATTTTCTTAATCCAGTCTATCATTGTTGGACGTTTGGGTTAGTTACAAGTCTTTGCTATTGTGAATAGTGCCGCAATAAACATACGTGTGCATGTGTCTTTACAGCAGCATGATTTATTTGTGGCGATTCCTCAGGGATCTAGAACTAGACATACCATTTGACCCAGCCATCCCATTACTGGGTATATATCCAAAGGAATATAAATTTCTACTGAATTTGATTTTCAGAAAATATTTGTGGATTTGAGATGCTAGATTTGTATTATGGGTAACCCAATCTCTCACAGTAGGGGGGAAGTTTCTGAACCCTCAAAAGCCTGTAGGGAACAGGAAAAAGAGTTGTGAATATGTGGGAGTTTTTTCTTTCATTCAATAATCCCCCTGTGTCTTTGAAACAATATTCCATAAGCACCCACCTACTTTAAGGTCTTTCCAAATATAACCCACATATGATCTATGCTATGGTTTAAGTACTTGTCTCTTCCCCAAAAACTCATGATTAAATTTAATCCCTAATATGGCAGTCTTGAAAGGTGGGATGTTTAAGATTATGTCATGAGGGCTCTGAATTCATGAATTAATTAATGAGTTAATGAATTAATCCATGTATGAATTTATATATTTATATATATATGTATATGTGGTAATTGTAGTTTTATAAGAAGAGAAATAGAGACCTGAGCTAGCGCAATCAGTCCCCTCATGATGTTATGCCCTGTGACACCTTGGGACTCTGCAGAGAGTCTCCACCAGCAGCAAGGCCCTCACCAAATACAGCACCTCAACCTTGGATTTCTCAGTCTCCTTAACTATAATAAATAAATTCCTTTTCTTCATAAATTACCCAGTTTCAGGTATTCTGTTAAAATAAACAGACTGACCACCCATAAAATTTTGTGTACTCCAAGCAAAAATAATCCTCCATATCTTCATGTCTCTTTTGAGGAAAAATAAACACAGAAAAAGTGCTTTCAAGTAATTGCAACAATGTGTATAGAACAACATACAATGCAAAGGAAAGCTTTTCTGTAAGATTATATTTTAACAAATGCAAAATAGGCTACATAAAATAACTTTTGAAATTACAGATATGAACCTATAATGGTTGAACCAGTTTTCAGGTAAGCTTGGTTTGTCTGCTGATTTCTGTTGTATAAATGTCCCACTACGAGTGATTTAAAACTACTGATGAGAAGGTACTGAAGGGGGAGTTTGTAAGGTATACAAACAATGGGGTCTCTTGAATCTTTAAGAGCCAGTTTAGCACACCACTGATAGGTTGTCATCTTATATTATTTTCTTTTGAGATATTGTATTTACATTATAGAAGAGAAACTCACAAAAGAGCACTAATTTAAAGAAAATAATAATTTGGTAATGGTGCAAGTGAAAATTACAATGAGAGGCATTTTCAGGATAGATTGATAAGGTACTACCTGGTACCTTATCCCTTGAATAACTTTATGTTTATCAGCTCTTCTCAGCCTACAAATTATATTACCCTACTCTTATTTCACATGTGAGGACCAATTGATTTGCTATGGAAGTTTTATAAATCAATATCCCCAAAGACCTAGATTTCCAGGCACATTTTACCAGTCTTTTCTTAATGATTGACTTAATTGATTTTTTATTTTGGGTTCAGATAACTGAACCTAAAATACAGAAATAGTAAAATAATGTTAAATTGGACTTGCATTCACTTTAAATAAGGCAACATAGAGTTTATGAACTTATTTCCACATTATTTCACTTTCTCCTCCTGCACATTCAATTCCTGCTACATCTAATTTCTCTTAGGCTTAAGTGCTTCCTTGTTAATATATTCTCACACTTCTGATGCCTTCTTTGCCTTCATGTGTCAAAATGTGCAATAAGAATTGAAAGTCCCATGAGTCTGAATCAGAGGCCAAAACCCTAATGTAGAGATCCAGCAGCCATTAGGATACTGGAATTTTCCAAGGTAGCTCTCAAGTCAAACATAATTTAGAAACTGAATTCTTTACTGATTCAGTGGCCTGGCTTTCTATAAGAGCAACATGAAAGGAGCAACTAAAATATAAACAAAGAAGAGTCTTGGTATGCACTGACCACTATGTACATGTTAATTAAAATGATGTGAATTACAGCGGAATAGTTCATAAAGGCTTGTTAAAATAATTTCAGTATCTAATAGAGAAAAAGTACCAGGCATAATGGAGGGTGCAAGGACAGAATGATTTGCAAAAAAGTAAAAAAAAAAAAAAAAAGAAATCTCTCTTTTCTCCATACTTGCCAGAATCCTAAATCTCTGAGTGCAGGTATATAAATCCTTGGGTTGATTTAAAATTTTCCTGTCTAACTTGGAGTGAGTTGTACAATATTTGGTGGTTTTTCAGGAAATGGTAAATAATTGCAGAATATGATCCTGCCATGGGTAGTCCTTGGCAAAACAGGGAAGTAGAATGTTCATCTTCAGTAGCTCCTCTCTTTTCCAGACATTTATCTTTACTATTTTGGGCTTGCATGCTGTCCTATCATATATCACAGTCTCCCAGTGATGCTCCTCCTCCTTCCATTGAGGGTTACTGTTCAGACCTGTCATCACAGAATTTTGATGTATTGAAGTGATCTTGCCCTACTCAGGAGAGTCCAACATCTATTCCTCATAAAATATGTCGGTCCTGTTTTCTGTCTCTCTTAAAGTGTTGTTCTCTGAAATCAGCCAATTCTGTAAACACAGAGAAAAAAATTATGAAGGGGCAACTGATACTAACCTAATCCTTTGTTTATTCTTCATGGTAAAAAACACATAACATACAAATTGCGATTTTAACTACTTTAAAGTGTGCAAGTCCACAGCACTAAGTATATTCCCAATGTAATGCAACCATCACTATTATCCATTTCAAGAATGTTTGTATCACCTGAAACAGAAACCCCATAACCTTTAAGCAATCGCACCCATTCCATCCTTTCCATAACCTTAGGCAGCCACTAAACTTTCTGTAACTATGAATTTGCATTTTATATAAATAGAATCATACAATATGCGACTCTTTGTTTCTGACATCTTTTACTTATTATGTTTTGAAGGTTTCTCTATGTTTTACTTACCATTATGTTTTGAAGGTTTCTCTATGTTGTAGCATGTATCAGTGTATCATTTCTTTTTATGGCTGAAAAATATTTTATTGTGTGGACTATACAACATTTTGTTTAGCCATTAAACAGCTAATGGACATTTGAGTTTTTTCCACATTTAGCTATTGTGAATTGTACTGCTTTTAATATTTATATATAAGTTTTGTGTTAAACTCCTATTTTCAGGGTATAAATTTTGGGGGTTATATATCTAAGAGTGGAGATGCTGAATCATATCATATTTCTGTGTTTAATTTTTTTAATGAACTGCCAAAATATTTTCCACAGGAGTTGCACCATGCTACATTCCCACCTGCAAAGTATGAGAGTTTCACTTTCTTCACATCATCACCAACCATTGTTATTTTCTGTTTTTTTTTTTTAACATGGCCATCCCAGTAGGTGTGAAGTGGTATCTCATTGTTTTAATTTGCATTTCCCTAAAGACAAATAATGCTTAGCATATTTTCATGTGCATATTGATTATTTGATTATCTTATTTAGAGAAATGTTAATTCAAATTCTTTCCTTTACTT
Organism: Hylobates moloch; assembly: GCF_009828535.3. Classification (NCBI taxonomy): domain Eukaryota; kingdom Metazoa; phylum Chordata; class Mammalia; order Primates; family Hylobatidae; genus Hylobates; species Hylobates moloch. The sequence continues at coordinate 65,412,190 of NW_026652282.1, forward strand.
GAAAATTGGATTGTTTGTCTTTTTTGCTGTGTTTCCAATTTGTCAATATTATAAAAAGTGTTGTTTTGTCAAACATCTTTCTTTTTTTTACCAGTTTAGACTATCATATGCTTTTGTTCAAAAGCATCATTCCTATAATGATTGACTTTTGTGTATCAAAACAACTTTGCATTCGTAGGATAAATCACACTTGGTTATGGTAGCTAATTATTATTATTATTATTATTATTTTTGAGACAGAGTCTCACTCCATCACCCAGGCTGGAGTGCAGTGGCGTGATCATGGCTCACTACAGCCTCAAACTCCCAGGCTCAGGTGATCCTCCTGCCTTAGTATCTCAAGTAGCTGGGATGACAGATATGCGCCACCATGCCTGACTAATTTTTTTTTTTTTTGTAGTTTTTGTAGATATGGGGTTTTGCCATGTTGCCCAGCCTGGTCTTGAGCACTTGGGCTCTACCGATCCTTCCGCTTCAGCCTCCCAAAGTGCTGGGATTACAGGCATAAGTCATCAAATTATTTTTATGTGTTGATAGATTGGGTTTGCTAGAATTTTGTTAGGGATTTTTGCATCTACATTCATAATGAACACAGGTCTATAATTTTCTTTCTTATGATTCTGTTGTCTGATTTTGCTTCAGGGTAATAATGGCCTCATAGAATGAATTGGCAAGTGTTACCTTAACTTCTATTTTTTTGGAAGAGTTTGAAAACAATTGTTGTTAATTTTTCTTTACATTTTTGGAAGAATTCAACAGTCAAACCATCTGGCTCTTTTTGTATTGGTAATTTTATGATTACTGATTCAATATTTTTACTTACTATGTGTCTATTCAGACTTTCAATTTCCTTTTGACTCAATTTAATAGTGTGTGTGTGTTTCTAAGAATTTGTTCATTTTAATTAGGCAATTGTTAGTGTACAGATTTTCATAGTAATTTTTATAATCTTTTAAAACTTTTTATGTCAATAATAATGTTCCCATATTTATTTATTCTTTTAGTAATTGGAGTCTTCTATATTTTTTTCTTGGTGTGTCTAGGTAAAGTCATTAATTTTATTATTATTTTCTAAAAACCAATTTTTGTTTTCATTGACATTCTTTATTGTTTTTCTATTTTCTATTTAATTTCTCACCAGTCCAATCTTCATTATTTCTTTCCTTCTTTTAGCCATGGGATTAATTTTTCTTCATTTTTCTAGTTTCTTAAGTTGTAGTGTTAGGTTGCTGTCTTGAGACATTTCTTCTTTTTTCGATGCAAACATTTGCAGTTATAAATATCTCTCTTGCATTGCTTTTGCTGTATCTCATAATATTAAGTTTGTTGTCTCACAGACACACCCACGATCAATACTTTACATCCTTCATTTGTCTTCTGGTATTGTAAAATTTTATCTTGCTATTTGTTACTTGGCCCACTGATTGTTTAAGAGTCTATTGTTTAATTTCCACATATTTGTGGGTTTTTTTTCCATTTTTTCTTTTTCTAATGAATATCATGATTCATTCCATTGTGGTTGGAGAGGAGAATTTAAATGACTTAAATCTTTTAAAATGTATTGAGACTTGTTTGGGGCCAAATATCCTGGAGAATGTTTCATGTATATTTAAAAACAGTGTCTCCATGTTGTTGTTGTTAGAGTGTCCCATGTATGTCTGTAATATCTAGTTGGTTTATAGTGTTCCTCAAAATCTTGTTTTTTAATTGATCTTCTGTCTAATTGTTGTATTCATTATTGTAAGTGAAGTGATGAAGTCCCCAAACTAACGTTAGTGTAGAATTGTCTTATTTTTTCTTTCAATTTTGCCATGCTTTATTTTAGATATTTGGTGGCTTCATTACTCCACAGGCATGTTTATAATTGCTGTATCTTCTTGATGGATCCTCCCTTCTATTAATTTATAACATCCATCATCATCTCTTATAATAGTTTCTGATTTAAAATATATTTTGTCTCATATCAGTATAGATCCCTATCTCTGTTTTTGTTACTATTGCTATGAAATACCTTTGCTCAACTTTCACTTTTATTATTTATTTTTAACAAAATTGAGTCTCTCATAGACACCATATAAATGTTTTTGTATCTATCCTGCTAATTTCTACCATGTAAGTTGTGATAGAAACTATGTCTAAGTCTATGGAATGGACTTTGGCTCTGAAAGTGAAGGGTGAAAAACCTAAGTGTTGTACTGTTCAAGTAATATAGGGCCATCACAATTCAAGAATTTATTCACCAAGGGAACATCCAATTTTATATGTGTATATAATAGGTACTTGTTTATGTGATGTGATGAGAAGTTCCTATCTATACCAGATAGTCTGCTATCTTATGAAAAAAAATAGCCCCCAGTTAGAATATTAACTCTTTGGGTATATTATTCAGGGTTCTCTAGAGGGAAAAAACTAATAGGATATCTCTATCTCTATCTATCTATCTATCTATCTATCTATCTATCTATCTATCTATCTATCTATCTATCTATCTATCTATTGTGGGAAGTCAGGGGCCCAGAACAGAGAGACTGACTGAACCTGCAGCAGAAGAACATAAATTATGAAGATTTCATGGACATTTATCAGTTCCCAAAACTGATACTTTTATAATTTCTTACTCCTGTCTTTACTGCAATCTCTGAACATAAATTGTGAAGATTTCATGGACATTTATCACTTCCCCAATCAATACTCTTATAATTTCTTATGCCTGTCTTTACTTTAATCTCAATCCCATCATCTTCGTAAGCTGAGGATGTATGTCACCTCAGGACCATATGATGATTGTGTTAACTGTACAAATTGTTTGTAAAACATGTATGTTTGAACAATCTGAAATCAGTGCACCCTGAAAAAGAACAGAATAACAGCAATTTTCAGGGAACAAGGAAAGATAATCATAAGGTCTGACTGCCTGCAGGGTCAGGCAGAATAGAGCCATATTTTTCTTCTTGCAGAAAGCGAGTAGGAGAAATATCACTGAATTCTTTTCCCAGCAAGGAATAACCCTGGGGAAGAAATGCATTCTTGTGGGGAGGTCTATGAGTGGCCGCTCTGGGAGTGTCTGTCTTATGCGGTTGAGATAAGGGATGAAATACACCCTGTTCTCCTGCAGTGCCCTCAGGCTTACTAGGCTTGGGAAATTCCAGCCTGGTAAATTCTAGTCAGATCAGTTGTCTGCTCTCGAACCCTGTTTCCTGTTAAGATGTTTATCGAGACAATGCATGCCCAGCGGGACATGGACCCTCATCAGTAATTCTAATTTCACCCTTGCCTTGTGATCTTGCTCTGCCCTCAGCCTTGTGATGTTTTATTGCCCTTTGAAGCATGTGATCCTTGTGACCTACTCCCTGTTTGTACATCCCCTCCCCTTCTAAAATCCCTGATAAAAACTTGCTGGTTTTGCAGCTCAGGTGGACATCATGGAACCTGCCAGTATGTGATGTCACCCCAGGAGGCCCAGCTGTAAAATTTCTCTCTTTGTACTCTTTCTCTTTATTTCTCAGACTGGCCAACACTTCGGGAAAATAGAAAAGAACCTACTTTGAAATATTGGGGGCTGGTTCCTCTTATATCTATCTATCTGTCTATCATCTATCTATCTATCTATCTATCATCTATCTATCATCTATCTAGATATAAAGGGGAATTTATTAAGGAGTATTAAACTCACACAATCACAAGGTCCCACAATAGGCCCTCTGCAAGCTGAGGACCAAGAAAGCCAATCTGAGTCACAAAGGTGAATAACTTGAAGTCTGATGTTCAAGGGCAGGAAGCATCCAACATGGGAGGAAAATATAGGCTGGGAGGCTAAGCCAGTCTAGCCTTTTCACGTTTTTTTCTCTGCTCGCTTTATATGCTGGCCACACTGGCAGCTGATTAGATGGTGCCCTGCCCACCCAGATTAAGTGTGGGTCTGCTTTTTCCAGCCCACTAACTTAAATGTTAATCTCCTCTGGGCAACACCCTCACAGACACACCCAGGATCAATACTTTGCATCCTTCAATCCAATCAAGTTGGCACTCAGTATTAATCATCACATTGGGTTAAGATTCATCTCCAGAAAACCCTTAGTAAATTCAAATATATTCTGGCCATTGACTTGGTCTCTCTATGTCTCTTGCCTTTTACTTTTATAGTTTGTTTCTGAGTCTTTGTTTTGTCTTGATATTTAAGATGTACATGTTTCATATATCTCCTGATTACTTGTATGCTTCGTGATTCAATGACCTAACAGAAATCAGTAATTTTTTCATATTTTTCCGCCTTTGTTGTCCTGACTTCTAACTGTTTCTCCAAATGTTTCTGCTGCCACCCTTGGTTCTAGTGCTGACAAACTAGAACTGTGGCACATAATGAGCATGGTCAGGCTTTATAAATAGATAAATGAATGACTATCTTCTTTAATGGAAAATTTGTACATCTGAATTGAAGAGATTTAAGACCAAACTTCTAGCTTTACCCTCCTTTCACATAAAAGCACCCAGAGAGCCTAATGGTTTCAGATTACTTTGAGACAGAGAAAACATCATTTGCATTATTCCCAAAGATATCTGGTCACAATACTTCAGTTGATACTGAGGTCAGGCTAGAATTGGTTTAGTTATCAAGCCTAAACACTTCAGCTGTGTTCTTGGCTTTATCTTCATGAGATCTTTCTTCCTGAGGGATGGATGGCCTGAGTTTTGGCATTAACAAAGCCTTATTATGATTGAATTCTCCCCAAAGATTAATATTTCAGCATTTTCCTTCATGGTAAAGAAAGCAATATTTGTGGAGCCCCAGCCATATGCCACTAATAGTGTCAATGCTATCTTTTTTTAACCCTTTTTAATAGTCTTCCAAGAAGAGCTCTGTGTTATTTTCATATTTTAAAAAAATAAATAAAAGCACATATTGAAATAGTACAAATCTTAAATACTTAGTTTAATAAATGTTTACATGTGTAGCAACAACCCAACTTAAGTCATAGAACAATTCTGTCTCCCGAAAGCCTTCCTTGTGTCCACTCTGTCAGTATATCCCAAAGAGGTAATCACACTTTATGTCCTGTAAATGAATCATATAGTATGTATTCTTTTGGATATGGCTATATTTGCTAATAATTACTTCTGTGAGCTTCAACCATGTTTTTAAATATATAAGCATTTTGCTATTTTTATTATTCTGTACTATTTGATTAATATTAATATATCATTTATTTTTCTATTTTTTTGTAATGTGCATTTGGATTGTTTTTAATTTAGGGATGATTCTGAATGACGATTCTGTGGAAATTCTCATATAAGTGTTTAGTGGGCATAAATACTCCTTTCTTTTGATTATATACCTAGGAGTAAAACTTGTGGGTAAAAAGCGAATATACAGCTTTGTTAGATACTACAAAAGAGATTTCAAAGGTGGTTTTACCATTTTATATTCTTTTTTTAAATGTTTTTTCAAATCTTTTGTATACCTTAAAATTGGAAGCGTATCTTTTGCCTTTTTTATTCAAACTATTTTATTGAGCTATGCTTGACATATAAAAAGCTGTACATATTTAATGTACACACCTCAGTGAGTTTGTGTACAACTGTGAAACCATCACCACTATCAAAGCCATAAACGTATCCATCACCTCTCAGAATTTCCTGCCATCCCCTTTTATTGTTATTATTGGGGATTTTTTCATGTTGAAACACTTGACATAAAATATATCCACTTAACACATTTTAGGTATACAATACAGCATTATTAGTTATAAGCACTGTGCTAGGAAAAGGATCTTCAGAACTTATTTTCTTGTATAGCTGTATCTTTGTACCTTTGACCCATCATGTCCAAATTTCTCCCTCCTAGACCCTGGATGCTATGGTTTGGACATTTGAATCCCAAAACTCATGTTGAAATTTGAGCATCAATTTTGTTTTTTTTTGTTTTTTTGTTTTTGTTTTTTTTTTTTTTTACAATGAAACTGTTTTTATTTGTTTTTCTGCTGAGTTAGCTGACCTTTGGCACCACACCAAAGGGTTAAATGCTATAGATTTACTGTTTTTTTTAATTTATTTTTTATTTTTTATTATTATACTTTAGGTTTTAGGGTACATGTGCACAATGTGCAGGTTTGTTACATATGTATCCATGTGCCATGTTGGTGTGCTGCACCCATTAACTCGTCATTTAGCATTAGGTATATCTCCTCATGCTGTCCCTCCCCCCTCCCCCCACCCCACAACAGTCCCTGGAGTGTGATGTTCCCCTTCCTGTGTCCATGAGTTCTCATTGTTCAATTCCCACCTATGAGTGAGAACATGCGGTGTTTGGTTTTTTGTCCTTGCGATAGTTTACTGAGAATGATGTTTTCCAGTTTCATCCATGTCCCTACAAAGGACATGAATCAATTTTGAAGATGAGGCATAAGTGGAGATAACTGGGTAATGGGGGCAAAACCCTCATGAATGGCTTGGTACCATCTTCAAGGTAATGAGTGAATTATCACTTTATTAGTTCCCATGGGGGCTGTTCATTTGTTTGTTTTGTTTTTTGTTGTTTTACTTTGTTTTTTTTTTTTTTTTTTTTT